>NW_024039231.1:0-525261 GCF_016077235.1 Cyprinodon tularosa | reverse complement strand
CCTTACTTCACCTAGAAAAACTGTTTAAAGCTCAGTTTGTAGATAAATCCTTCGTCTGCATAAAACTGAAGACGGCATGTTGATAACTGCTACGGTTTTTGTATAATCAGACCTCAAGCGCCACAAAGTTTTGGCAAAATCCAGTCTTCTAGAGTGGAGAGACTGAAAAGCTAGAGTGTGAGGCAGCCGTTTTTTTAAGACCCAAAAAACATTTTAAACTCGCCCTCACGGCCACATATTTATAGCTAGAGTCACCATTTTTGGTCAGTTTGTAGACTGAAATCTCTGGACCCACACAATGTCTTCGGAATTACGGTAGGATTAATACTTTTCCTTAAAAACCCTCCAGACCGACCTCAAGTCGATGAAAATCAGAGCCGTTTTTCATTGGTTTTGGAACAGCAGAGGGGAGAAAAACGAATGACATTATGTGTTTTTAAATCGTCATAAATATTGTTCTGAAAGACACACATACACCAAAGTTGGCATAGTTGGAGTCGAAGGATGGCTGACGCTCACGGTGAAGAAATTTTTTGAATAACTCATACGGTTTTTGCTCAGCAGTCGTTTGTTCGGAGGACATTTTAAGCACCAGAAAGCTGGGTGAGACTGTCCTGCTGCAGCTAGCTCAATTAGAAGCTCTGGTGTGATGAACCGTTTTTTCTTTTTCTTTCTCTTCCCCTTCAGGTTGTAGATGACCTACAGCCATGAAAGTTACTCCAATTGAAGACAAGATATAGCTGTTGCTTAGATAAAAATAATTTTTCAGATACCTTTTACGGTTTTTACTCAGCAGTCGTTTGTTCGGAGGGGTGCTTTAGCAGCTTAAAGGTGAGTGAGAGTGTGATGCTGCAGTTAAAACAAAGGGAGGAGCAGGTGGGGTCAGCCATTTTGTTTGTGCTTCGTTTTGGGTTGTGAAAGACCTACAGACATGAAAGTTACCCCAGTCTGAGACAAAGGATAGATGTTTCTTTCACTGAAAGAATTTTTCAAATACCTTTTACGGTTTTTGCTCAGCAGTCGTTTGTTCGGAGGCTAAGCACCTGGAAGCTAGCTGACAGTTAGCTTCTGCAGCAGCCTGCTGCAGTGAGGCAGGCTGTCGTTTTTTTAAGATAAAACATTTTGTTCTTGCCTCACGGCCACATATTTGGAGCTACAGTCACCATTTTTGGTCATTTTGTAGGCTGAAACCTCTGGACTCACACAATGTCTTCGGAATTACAGTAGGATTAATACTTTTCCTTAAAAACCCTCCAGTCCGACCTAAAGTCGATGACAATCAGAGCATTTTTCCATTGGTTTTGGAGCAGAAGAGGGGAGAAAAACGAACAACTCTATGTGTTTTCAACTCGTCATAAATATTTTTCTGAATGACACCCATACACCAAAGTTGGCATAGTTGGAGTCGAAGGATGGCTGACGCTCACGGTGAAGACATTTTTTGAATAACTCATACGGTTTTTGCTCAGCAGTCGTTTGTTCGGAGGACATTTTAAGCACCAGAAAGCTGGGTGAGACTGTCCTGCTGCAGCTAGCTCAATTAGAAGCTCTGGTGTGATGAACCGTTTTTTCTTTTTCTTTCTCTTCCCATTCAGGTTGTAGATGACCTACAGCCATGAAAGTTACTCCAATTGAAGACAAGATATAGCTGTTGCTTAGATAAAAATAATTTTTCAGATACCTTTTACGGTTTTTACTCAGCAGTCGTTTGTTCGGAGGGGTGCTTGAGCAGCTTAAAGGTGAGTGAGAGTGTGATGCTGCAGTTAAAACAAAGGGAGGAGCAGGTGGGGTCAGCCATTTTGTTTGTGCTTCGTTTTGGGTTGTGAAAGACCTACAGACATGAAAGTTACCCCAGTCTGAGACAAAGGATAGATGTTTCTTTCACTGAAAGAATTTTTCAAATACCTTTTACGGTTTTTGCTCAGCAGTCGTTTGTTCGGAGGCTAAGCACCTGGAAGCTAGCTGACAGTTAGCTTCTGCAGCAGCCTGCTGCAGTGAGGCAGGCTGTCGTTTTTTTAAGATAAAACATTTTGTTCTTGCCTCACGGCCACATATTTGGAGCTACAGTCACCATTTTTGGTCATTTTGTAGGCTGAAACCTCTGGACTCACACAATGTCTTCGGAATTACAGTAGGATTAATACTTTTCCTTAAAAACCCTCCAGACCGACCTAAAGTCGATGACAATCAGAGCATTTTTCCATTGGTTTTGGAGCAGAAGAGGGGAGAAAAACGAACAACTCTATGTGTTTACACCTCGTCATAAATATTTTTCTGAATGACACACATACACCAAAGTTGGCATAGTTGGAGTCGAAGGATTGCTGATGCTCACGGTGAAGAAATTTTTTGAATAACTCATACGGTTTTTGCTCAGCAGTCGTTTGTTCGGAGCTGTTCCTGCCATTAAAAAAAGCCTGAGAGCGAAGGAACGATAGTGCTGCGCTTTTCTCTCTGTCACTGACAGGCTCGTTAAGCGTTGTCAAGGTAACCGTGCTTCAAAGAGATTTTACCTCTGCTGTTTTAAACAGCACATATTAATCTAATGGAGGGTGAAAGCACTGATTTAACATTGGGAAATGGATACCATATGACTGCTGTCCATGACACTTCCCTTGCCACTCAACACTGATAGACTTTCAAAATAAGACTCCAGGGACCCTACAAAATAAAAGCCTCTATATTTTTTACATATATTTATTGCCCTATATGGCTCAACATTATGACCCAAACTCAACCCCATTTTAGAGAATAGACTCTAGAATACTGTTTTAAACACACCCTATGGCAGATTTCAAAATAAAAGCCTCCCTTTCCGCTTCATCTACTGCCCTAATAACATAGAAAAAGAGTGATTTAACGACTGGAAAGTCATCAACTATCATCTTAACATTTTCTCTAAACACAACTGTGTTGGACTTTCAAAATAAGACTCCAGGGACCCTACAAAATAAAAGCCTCTAGATTATACTAATGCAATAATTGATGCAAATGGCTCAACATTATGACCCAAACTCTTCCAGGTTGTTTTTATTACACTCTAGTGACCTTTTCAAAACACACCCCAGAGCAAATTTCACAATAAAAGTCTCCCATTTACTCTGTAATACAGCAGCTATTCACCTAATAACATGGAAAACCAGTGATTTAACATTTGAAAATGGATTCTATATCACTGCTGGGCATGACCCATCTTTTGATGCACATCCATGATAGACTTTCAAAATAACACTACAGGGACTCTACAGAATAAAAGCCTCTTCTTTATACACACTCATACATTCTGGCATATTGCTCATAGCCATTTGTAATTTCATCACTGCAATGGCTCTTAGAATGCGGGCGAAGCCCGCCAATGGTGATTTCATCACTGCAATGGCTCTTAGCAGGCGGGCGGAGCCCGCCATTGGTGATTTTTTTCATCGCTGCAAGGGCTCCTAGCAGGCGGGCAGCGCCCGCCAACTGCGCTTTACCCACTGCGGTTCAATATGGACAAACCATATTACCCTTGTCCATCATATGCTGTGCACGTCTATCTCCCAGATTTCAGCACAAGTGGCACACAGCTCTCTTTGCCCATGACCTAGCCCTCTTTCCTTCCCTCAGCAGCCCTCAAAGGCGTAAGCAGTTGGTCTGGGGAGCCCCAACGTCACTTGCCAGGGCCGTACTTGCCCAGTTACCCAGACGGGCAGTAGGTGGCCCCCCTCAAAATTTCTTTAGAAATTTTCTAGTTTAAATATTAATACACATGTATACCACTTAAAACTTATGAACAATGAAATCAGTAATTTTCACCCCTTAAGTGTTAAAAATAAATGTTACCCTACAGATTACCAAATATATGGGATGTAGTTTGGAAAAATGCAAATCAAATACATAAAAGCTATTAGTTTATTAACTAAAATGGCAGATTTGCAAAAAATGAATAATTAATTGCTTTAACTTTGAGGGACGGCAGCAGAATACGACATAAGATGTTCTGATTCTTAGGTCAGAGGTGACGCGGCCTTCAGAGAGATCTCCCTATTATCCCAGGTTGGCTTACAGCAGAATACTAACTGGTTCGCCGTTTATTGACTAGAGTTTAGTTATCTGCGGATAAATAGACTGAAAAGCAACCATTTACCGCTGAACCAGTTACAGTAGGTTTGGTAAAGATGGGCAGGCTAAGGGTTCCAGGAATCTGCCTAAACCACTGCAGTGAGGAAAAAAACCCTGAAAGGTTTGCATGCAATAATTAGAAAATTTGATTACTTATATTATGGCCATTTGTTTGTCTTATATGTTTGTTTCCTGTTTGTCTCTTCTGTTGTCTGACTTTTTGTGGATTGTTTGATTGTCTGTTGTCTATTTGTGAAATGATAATTTAATTATTTTTGTCTTGGGAAAATAGAAATGAGTGAATAATTAAGGTTAAACTGTAAAATAAGGACAGCTTCTAGTTTCCGTAGCTCATTATTCCCCCTAACCTGTTTTCAAAACAAAGCAGGAGTTAAATGTGTTAAAGTTAATGCACAGCTGTTTAAATTGGTAATAAAGGGGATTGATATGAGGTTCTGATATCACAACAAATAAAGTTTAATGAAATAGATTAAACATATTAACAGATTTAGTTTGTTTAACAATAATTCGGCATTTCTTCAAATAAGCAAGAAACTGTGTAATTATTTAAATGCTAAATGCTAAATTTAATTTTTTTGGTTTAGATTAAACTTTAAGGGCAAATAAATCTATATATGTGTAGAGCAAAATAATTTGTATAAAAATAAATTAGACTGATTGAATTTGTTTTTAAAATATTGACAATTCATTGAGAAATAAATGCATCTTTAGTTGATCTGGAAAAAATATGCAAATTTATTTAACATAAATACTTGTTAATAATTATATGGTGCTCCAATGACTCAGTTGGAAATAATAGTTATTATCTAATAATAATAATAATAATAATAAAGTGACAGAGGATATAGATAACAGGATTTAATTCCTACATTAAGATGAAAGGTGGAGGCTTTAAAAGGATCTATTACTAATGAATCTATAGCTCAGATATATCTGGAGGTTAAATTGACAGAAATTGCATGTTGTTGTTCCTTCAACAGAACATATGTTGTTTGTTCTGATGGAAAAAAAAAAGGGGAAAAGAATAAAATCAAAAGAAAAACAGCAAAGCTAAACTCATAAGGATCCATATAGATGCTGCTTATTTTTCCATCTGGAACAGTCCATGTGGAATTTGGGTTTGTAATTGAGAGCAGAATAAACAAACAACCTAAATAAAATACAAAATTATGACTAAACCAGTAAAGTAAATAAATAAGTTAATAAAATGGCCTTATAAAGGAAAATTATCTATTTAGGTAATTCTTAGCAGCAGAGGACAGAAACGACTGCTAGACTGCTGGATGAAGTTTGAACACCTCAGCCTGACTGTCTGATGTGCGTTTGGGAAAACCAGCGTTGTTGATGTTTGTTGACGGTTCAGCTTCTTTCACCCCTGATTCGCTGTTTCTTCACCTCATGAAACTCTTGTTTCTGGTTCTTTGATTTTGCTTCGCCTTGGAAACATCGTTCTTGAAATCAGATGGAAAGCCCATCTGGTGGAAGCAACAGAGAAGGCTGTCCTGCAGCGTCTCCCCTTGTTTACAGCGCTGCAGCCCACTGACACACACACCGTCCCCCTCCCTCCTCTGCTGAGGAGAAGTTTGTTTGGGCTTCTGTAGGTGCATAAGTGATAAGGGTACCGAACATTAAGGAAGTAAATTTACTGGGTAAGTTTGAAATTATGGAATAATTCAATGATTTGTGACAAAGTTCTAATTTTAATCTAAAGTTCTTTAAGATACATGACCTTGTTTTATGTACTATTGTTTATGAAAGGCTAAGATAACATCTGATCTGTCCTTCTCTCAGCTCCTTTAATTCAGCATATTGGTAACTTTGACTCCCAGTTTTCCTCCACATGAGCTCATGACGGGTCGACCCTTTCCTGGACCACAGAACGGACCAGACCACTGACCTCTGGCCAGACTGGGACTGACAGGTGACACATTAAAATGACCTACAAGACCTTTTTTCCCTTATAGACAGCTTTACAGACGGACCAAGGTGCCTGGAGACCCTGATGGAGGATCATCTCATCCATCCTTCCATCCTTCAGCACGAGGAGGTGCGGCTCAAGGTCTTCAAAAGAAAGTGATCAGAGCTCATCTGAGCTCATCAGGAAGGAACCAGGAAAAGCTTCAACAAAACAAATCAGAATAAAGGGGCAGAATAATCCCCTCTGACTGGTTAATTAACACATCAGTAGTCCACCTGATGTGTTGAGGACCAGCTGCTCTGCAGACAACATTCAAAATGTCGCCTGTATAAGGGACCAACATCAACAGAAAGATGAAGACGCCCACCTGAAGATGTCTGACATCAGCTCTGGCTTTTTGATTATTTAATTATAGAACATGAATGAGATGGGAAATGTGTTGTAATGTGAAATATTTTAATGAAAAATGAACATTTTTAGTATCTGAATGTTTGATATCAGTTTCTTAATACAAATAAAGTCCAAGTGTTAGATGACCACCTGATGGCTGATGGTCAGTATTGGCAGAGATTTCTGGATTAGAGAATGAACTCTGATGATCGGGTCATCTCAGCTACCATTGGGGAAGAGGAGCGCTGAGATTAAATCCTCCAACTTTTCAATGTGAGCTTTGACTGACCCTGATTCTGAAGAGCTGAATCTGTGTAAAACATCTTTGTGTTATGTTTTTAACATTTTGCATAGAGATTGATTTTATTATATTATTTTTTTTACTTTTAATGAGGTTTGTTGTGTTTAACAGCTAAGGTTAATCACTTGACTTATACTTTGTAGGCATGAAGGAGTCTATATTTTCAAATGATTTGAACTTATCTCTTTCCTGGGAAACAACAAGGGTAACTGATAATAATAAGAACTAACAATTTTAATTCTCACCTAATAGATCTTTTACCATAAAAAGCATCATCATGGAAAAATAACAGTTAAATGTTTTTGTCAACTAGGATGTGATTCCAGGGCTCTATTTATTGGCAACATATTTGAGCCATTATAATCTTTGCCATGATTTTTCCATCTATTAGAATCATTTAACATTGTCCACTGACTTGATTGCAGGTGTGCATTTTTTATATATATATTTTTTTTAGTTTCTTAGTCTTTAGCTTTCTTTACATATATTTATAATTTTAGTTTCTTAGTTTTTTATATTCATTAATTTTCCTTTTTTATTATCGAT
Organism: Cyprinodon tularosa; assembly: GCF_016077235.1. Lineage (NCBI taxonomy): Eukaryota > Metazoa > Chordata > Actinopteri > Cyprinodontiformes > Cyprinodontidae > Cyprinodon > Cyprinodon tularosa. The sequence continues at coordinate 517,984 of NW_024039231.1, read as the reverse complement.
TACACAAGGATAATATCCTTTTATAATTGAAAGGGTGGTCCCAGTCCCAGTAGAAAGCATTATCAACCATTTATAACTTTTGTCAGGTGCTATTTTAGTCCTAATTCTAAAAGTTAGGATGTTTTTGTTTTTATCATCCTACATTTAAATCAATTTAGTAGGTTTTAGATTTCACTCTCTTTAAAAAATACTTGTTTTAAATGTGACAAAAAATTATTATTGTTGTTATTTCACTCTCTCTGGAAAAGATGCCACTTTTTTATGAATAAACCTTGAGAAAGAATCTGGTTTGTTACGGGAAGAAGCTATGTCTGGTCCACAAACACCCTCATACAGAGAATGGTGTGGCTGTGCAGGTGAAACAGACTGAGTGAAAACTTTTAAAGTAACTAAATAGGATAAATTAATATACGACATAAGAGAAATCTAAATTTTCCGACAACAAGGCTTAGATGAATACAATAGTTTTTCTAACTCTGAAAGTTCAACTGGATTAAAGCAGTCTAAACCCGGTTCAGATTCTATGGCTACCACATTGTTACCAAATAAACAGATCATAGTAAGAGGGCTGCTAATGATCACATTAAAGGAATAGTACACCCAAAACATGATTAGCCTTCATTTTCTACTCACCCCCATGCTGAACAACACTCTGGAGTACTTTTTTGATATCTCAAATGCATCTGGAGATCTGGGAGGCTTCTTGCTGTCTGCTGACATTCAAATAATGGAGGTCTATGGTGCCCGAGTCAGAAAGGTCCATAAAAGTCCACAAAAAACGTGTCAATATTCCTCCATACTGCTCGTCCAATGTATTCCAAGTGTCCTGAGTGGGTAGCATCCAGAATTTACTCGAAACGAAGTCATTTAGAATGTTTTTAGAGCATAAACAGTAGTGTATAGGATTTCCAGAAGCGCGCGCCGGCGCGTTCATGACGCTACGGAAGCCGGCAGACCAAACCAGATGAAAGTGCGCATTCAGCGTCTGCTCTGCCGATAATGCAAGCGTAGAAGAAGAAATGTGCTGTTTACCTGTGCAAAGAAAGAAACAACGAAAGAAAAATGTCTGAGGACTTCAGTGTTGAGGAAGAGCATGAGTTCTTTGCCGAGCTGAATGCGCACTTTCATCTGGCTTGGTCTGCCGCGGTTTCCGTAGCGTTATGAACGCGCCGGCGCGCGCTTTCAGGACCTCCTTTCAGGACCTCCATTATTTGAATGTCAGCAGACAGCAAGAAGCCTCCCAGATCTCCAGATGCATTTGAGATATCAAAAAAGTACTCCAGAGTGTTGTTCAGCATGGGGGTGAGTAGAAAATGAAGGCTAATCATGTTTTGGGTGTACTATTCCTTTAAACCACTGATGGTCTCCACTGATGATGGTCAGAGGGACTGGTGGCGCCATTGTAAGCCAGCCTGGCTTCTGTCAATTAGCCCCAGGACAGCTTTGGCTAGAATGTAGCATGCCACCATGAATGGGTGAATGACAGAATGTAGTGTTCAGTGCTTTGGTCAAGTCCTCTGACTTGGAAAAGCACTATATACACTAAGTACTGGCCGTTTACCATTTATTTTCAATAGAATCAAAATCACTACTGCTAAGATCAGGTGGTATGGATGGTTAAACAGAGCTATGGCTCTGGGTGACTTTGGCAACTGTATTAAAAAAGAAATCTGGGATTATTCTTATTATCCTCTATTAAATATGCTCTTGCTTTAGGAAGGATCTTCCTATACAGCAGTAAAATATATACTCAGACTAGGTAGGATCCCCGTAGGCATATAGAGCACCATTTTCTTTCCAGTTTCCTAGAATTCAGTTCTACACTGCGCAACTCTGCATTAAACCAGGGAGCCGGTTTTCTCTTGTTTTGTTTTCTTTTTCTTTTTTAAAGAGGCTGCAATTTCTAATGCAGTATACAGAGAACTAGCAACCCCATCAACAAAATCATCAACCTGTGAAGGGGAATAAGCTCAACTTTTGCCCTCGGCACAACTGCTCAGCGACAAAGAGGAGAGAAATAGTGAAACATGTTCTTTAAAATTTATAACTGAACTATCTGATAATGATCTGCTAAAGTGAAACCTTTTGTGGAGGAGAACTGCTAAAGTAATCATGAAGGTTGTTTAAAAGTGGTCAGAGAGGACAGGGTTATGAGGAAATACTTATTTCTTCACATTCAATGCCATAAGTAAGCACAAAGGCCAATGGTATAAAGATGAGAACTTGTGGGACTATTCACATTTTGAACAAAGCCAATCATGCTGCTTTCAGCTATCACCTTCAATGTCAGCATAGCTGCTAAAATCCCCCGCTATGATGACCCTGTCGTACACCTAATCAGATAGGGACTCTGAAAACCCATCTAGAAATTCAGAGCAAGGACCTGGCGGACGATTCAAAGTGACAACAAGAAGGGGTTTTGTGGCTTTGCAATTTAGACGAGGGAAACTAGGGGTTAAATGTTCAAAAGAGTTGTAATTATTAACTGACTTCGGAGTAATCAGCAAGTCTGTCAAGGCTCAGGACAGAGGACCCAGTTTTCAAGGAAAGACAGACAGTAAGATTACTCAAAATGTGTTTATTTAAAAATAACGGATTGTCAATGGCAGTTAGGGTGTCTAATGCAGGAACCTCTGCAGGAGTGAAACACAGGTTAGTGACCACATAAATCTGACGGAGGCTGGTTACTAACCCGGTCTTAAAGTTCAGTCCCTGGCCAGAGGAAGAGGTGGATTCCAGCCACACATCTGCCAATACAACGCAACGAACACTGCCCAGAAAGTACCAGATGCTGAAGTCTTGAGGACAGCAGAACTGACAGGGGATCAGATCCAAGCAGACGGAGGAAGGCAGGACAATCCAAAGGACAAAGCCAGAAAAAGATGCTGTCAAAGAGATTTGCAGGATTCCAGGGCAGAAGATCAGAGATCCAAAGAGGTACAGAAGGAAAATCCAGGTCGGTGTCAGGAAGCAGATCCAGGGTCATCAATAGGCAGAATCCAGCAGGAGTCCGGAGACATGTCAGGCAAACAGATCAGAACAGGAACGGGCGAGCTCAGAGGTCCAAAGGCAGAACTGGTCAGGATCAGGCAATCAGGAGGCTTGAATAATCTGGCACTGATGACTGGAAGCAGGCAGGTTATATAGAGACTGGAGCAGCTGATACAAATGAATGGTGATGAGAACCTTGGGGGAGCGAGGCAGGTGAATGGAATGAACAATCAACCCAGTCATTAACGCCAAGATTAAGACAAAGTCAAGGCAACCTATGTAATTAACTTATGTTAAATAAACCACATTTAATCATTTTAACTTGTCCTACAATTGGAGTTATTTTTATTTTCATTAGATTATCATGATTTACTCCTTCAGAATTCTTTTCTAATTTATTTGATTTTGGTCGTGGGTAAGACACTGTCTGGATGTAGTAATGAGTGGGTAACAGTGGAGATGCTGCAGAGAGGTGTGTTAAACTACAGTTCTGCTTCCTGGCCTGCACTCTGGGCTATCAGGGTTTTGGAGGACTAATACATTTGGCCTACAGCTATCAACATCTACCACAGCTCACTGTAGTGCCAGGAATCCAGTTTGTGTGGTCTGTTTTTGTGTTTCCTTTCCTCCTCCACCAGGTGGTGCCCCATCCTCATTGGGTCTCCCTGCACACCTGCAGCTCATTGCCTCATTACCTGTGGAGTGTTCTTAAGCTTCTGACTGCCACTACCTCGAGGCCAGAGTGTTTGCCAATACAGGGTACTCTAGCCATGCTTAGTTTAGCATGAAGTTCTGAGCTTCTAACTGAGCTGGGGTTCCAAACAGAAAGTTTGGATCCATTTTCCCAAGAGGTCGTTTGAGCTTCACTCCAAGCAAAGGTTTCTTCAACACCGCAGCCCGTTCAAGTACCGCAGGAAATCAGAGTGGCAGTCAGCTTCTTCGTTCACTCCAAACAGGAAGTTTGGATCAACTTTCCACAAGAGGTCGTTTGAGCTTAACACCAAGCAAAGATTTCTTCAGCACTACAGCCCGTTCAAGTACTGCAGGAAATCTGAGTGGCAGTCAGCTTCTCCATTCACCAGGGAACAATCGCAGTCTGAGTAACCCAGTCCACCCATCACCAAACAAGACAAGCTCTGGTACAATCCTCACAGTCTGGATTCCATGAAGGACACCTTTCCCTGGAGAAGTGAGTCTGGAATCTTGTCATCCAATTCTAAGATTCAAATTTCCCACTGAGCCTGAACTAACCGCAGTGTCTTCCCCTCACCTTTCAGTCCCTGTTGAGCAGCAGTCAGAGCAACACTGGACTCACTCCCTAGTGCTCAGAGCAGCACTAGATTTCACCACAATATTCCTTAATAAACCTGTTAAACTTTTAAAACTCTGTCTCTCTGTTTGGCTTTCTGCATCTTGGGGTCAAACCTTAGAATTAAATCATGACATGGAGAAAAAGCTAATGATTTACTACAATATTTAATTTCCTTTTGGGATTATGAGGTATTTTGAATCCTGCTGTTTGATGTCTATATTCACCTTCTGTGCATACAGGTTTCTTTAGGGTCATAAACTTCTCAAATTGCCCTGATGGCGCTAATATATAAAAAAAAAGTGTGAATGACCATGCAGGAAAGAAAGCCCAGAGTTGAGCATAAAGTCTTGTGGTCTGACTACTGCCTAAGACTGCCTATTAATCATGTAGAAAATCTAAGTGGGCATCTATTCTAAGAAGTTAAACTACTTGAAAAACTATTGCATGCAACTAACGGTGACTCTTAATTCTCCTTTTTTGGCAAGCTAGGTGTTGAACTCAGATCTACTCAGAGATGTGAAGTAACGAAGTACAAATACTTCGTTACTGTACTCAAGTAGATTTTTTATGATATTTTTACTTTACTTTACTACTTATTTTTATGGAGACTTTTTACTTCTACTCCTTACATTTTTACGCGAATATCTGTACTTTCTACACCTTACATTTTAAAAATTTGGCTCGTTACTTTAGTTTTGAATCATTTCAATGGAGTCACCGTTATTATTTTTCACGTCATCAATACCAAATTCAATCTAATTGGATGGGAATCTACGTTGCATTTGACGCACCACTACAAGATGAATCGACAGATTCGGCGGTATTCATCGGCGGCAAATCATTGCAGCTTGGTGGCGGTGGCGTTAGCATAGTAGCATGGACGACGAGATGATTGAAAATGAACAAAACGGAGATCTAGTCCTATTGGCAGACATCCATTTAAAATGTAGGCAACGGCATGAAATAAGTGGTTTCTACTTTTACTTTTATACTTTAAAGCTACAGTGTGTAATTTTCAGCAACATCTAACGTCCAGACTGCAGACCGCAACAACATGAACATCTCCCCCCCACCGCTTCTCCCCCCCAACAGTACGGCGAGCGTTACGGGACAAAATGTCTTCCACGACGTCCGCATCACCTACCTTCTCAAGTGATGAGGTTTGTTTACATAGATAATTTTACAGATAGTATTTCATTAGTCTGTGTAGGGTATAGATTTCATGTAGACTTAAGATAATAAATATACCCAGAATGGGCGATCTCGCAATCGCTAGTTTGTTGGCTCTGCGCTGCCGTAGCGCAAAGATGTCTGCCTCCATGGCTGCGAGACCCGCTCCTATGTAATTATAAATAACGAATTCTAAGGCAACGCAAATATTAAGGTTAAGAGGCTGAGCTCGTAGATGATGATAAATAACATAGTGATGTATAATATATTACATTTCTGACTGTATATCCCTGTAATTATTACACACTGTAGCTTTAAGTAAATTTACAAGCCTGTACTTTGTTACTTTTACTTGAGTAAAGAAGTTTAATCAGTACTTCCACTTTTACCAGAGTATTTTTTAACACAAGTATCTGTACTTTTACTCAAGTACGGAAAGTGAGTACTTTTGCCATCTCTGGATCTACTGCAGTCTTGCTTACAGACAAGTATTTTTTTATGTTACAATTTATAAACAGAAGAAAGTAAAAAGTAAAAGTAAAAAAGAGAAGATGAGTGACAACAGGATATTGATCAGTCAGGTTTCTATTATTATTTAGGATTACTGTCATGTTTACAATATTTTCTCCCTTTTTTGGTGACATGTCCCAGAAAAAAATAATTTGTTCACACTGTAGATCTCCCAAATTATCTTTTCCCATTTGCTGTTTTTTAATGTTTTTTTTTTTTTGTTTAACCATTTTCTGCTAATAGATTTCGATCCCAGCAATCTGTGTCTCCTCTGGGAAGCTTTGGGGTTCCTTGCCTTAACTCTAGCTTTTGTTTGTTTTTTTCTTTAAAAGATTATTTCAAATGATGTATCAAAGCAAAACCCTATTTTTCTTAGCAGATTGAGTCCAAAATATTGGTGCCTAGGCTGCGAAACACCTCACACATATGAGAGGAACTACTTGAAGCACACATCCAGGTTGTGCCGAAAGACAGTCATCTAACATATGAGTTAGATGACTTTGTTAGACGACCACACAAAGGAAAACATATCTATTATCTCTTTGGAACGGAATACTATGTGGGCGCTTTTATTTAGAAAAAAAAAAACTTGTGTGTAACCGGACTTCAGGTATGGCAAAGAAGCAGGCGGTGGGGTCATTTCTGAGCTCCCATGATATGGATTCTGCCCTCAACAATTACACCATCTCTGGAAAAACAAGTTGAAAAAAATAAGAGGAAAAAAAAAATAAAACTGAATTGAATTGAACAAAAAATAATACTAAAATCACCTCTGTCTTGTGCATTTTATGTTAAAATATGATTTTTTTCTTTTGCTTCAGGAAAGTTACTCATCGTGAATAGAGTAGCCAAGGATTATACTCAAGTAAGAACAGTAGCAAAACGTCATGATCATTTTACTTGAGTAAAAGTAAAAACACTTGTGAAGTGAAACTACTCCTGAGGTACGTTTTTATTTAAAGGTTACTCAAGTAAATGTAGGAGGTAACTAACAAATACACATGTCTGAAAGAATGGATATAAATACAAAAATCATTGAGAACCGAACACAAAGGCCTGTGGATCATAAGTCTTTAGGCAACGAGTCTAAATCAATTCTTAAGTGTTTAGACCACCAAAGTCAGGTTTTCAGAGTTTTCAACTAAAGTGTGAATTGATTACTTATGTGAAACTCAAGCCTTTAAATCCAGTTCATCTTTATGACGGCTAAGCAACAAAACATGGCATTTAAACGAAATAATAATAATGTTTATTTTGACAGCTCATCGGTAGTGGCGGTTCTAGGAAAACATTTCTGGGGTGGCCAAGGGGTGGCTAAAGGATTTCCAGAGATGGCCACATTAGCATGGTGCCTAACCAGTGGCGGTTCAAGAAGATTTTCAGAAATGTGGTCTTGCAGGGGCCAATGTGCCCGGAGAGGTGGCTGAACACTGAAAGGTGTCAAAAACATCTTTTGTCTATACTGATCAAAATAAACCATCAGAAAAATTAATGCGTAAAACATCCATATTTTACAAATAAATCACTGAAGACAGATCAGATTATCATTAGGGTCCTTGCTAATAAAAAATATGCGCATATTTATACAGTAGTGCCATTTATATGGATTTAGAGATGTCCCGATCCAGGTTTTTTGCACTTCCGATCCGATACCGATATTGTTTTTGGACTTCTGATCCGATACCGATACTGGCCGATACCAGCCTATCCGAGCATGTATTTAAGTTTAAGTTAAAGTATTTAGCCTTAGTTGTAAGACTCATGTTGAAAAGGGTTTTAGTACTCTTGATAACATCTAGCCAACTAAATTAGGTGAGAATGAATAAAACACAATGCTTGGTAACAACAAACTTACCTGTTTATTAAGAGATAAACACAAACTGGACAAAATTATGAATAGCAATCTGAAATTGCACAGTGAGCAGTAAAACCGTAAACAGTTAAAGGTGCAAGTATTACTGTAAGTTTTAATAAAAATGCAAAAACAGGGGAACACTGGCGCAAAATAGTGGAATGGATCGTTTCAATCGGCAAAACTGGAAAATACGGACCGCATTTTTTTTTAAAAACTGGATCGGCAGTCTGGATCGGCATTTTACATGCTTTGTCGATACGCATTTTTTTGCCAATATCGGCGTCCCGATCCGATACGTGGATCGGATCGGGACAAGCCTATTAGAGATGTCCCGATCCAGGTTTTTGCACTTCCGATCCGATACCGATATTGTTTTTGGACTTCCGATCCGATACCGATACTGGCCGATACCAGCCTATCCGAGCATGTATTTAAGTTTAAGTTAAAGTATTTAGCCTTAGTTGTAAGACTCATGTTGAAAAGGGTTTTAGTACTCTTGATAACATCTAGCCAACTAAATTAGGTGAGAATGAATAAAACACAATGCTTGGTAACAACAAACTTACCTGTTTATTAAGAGATAAACACAAACTGGACAAAATTATGAATAGCAATCTGAAATTGCACAGTGAGCAGTAAAACCGTAAACAGTTAAAGGTGCAAGTATTACTGTAAGTTTTAATAAAAATGCAAAACAGGGGAACACTGGCGCAAAATAGTGGAATGGATCGTTTCAATCGGCAAAACTGGAAAATACGGACCGCATTTTTTTTTTTAAAACTGGATCGGCAGTCTGGATCGGCATTTTACATGCTTTGCCGATACGCATTTTTTTGCCAATATCGGCGTCCCGATCCGATACGTGGATCGGATCGGGACAAGCCTATATGGATTTACGGTACAACATAATATATACATTAAATGGGTGGAGAAATGCTCTTTATCTTTAATTACATAGAAGATTCCTAGGTGACTGCAGAGACAAACTCCTCCCTATAAAACCCAAAACCTGTTTCAGAAAAGAGCAAACATCCTGTATTAATCATCTCTAGTACTATATTGTTGTGAATTCTTTTTTTTTTCCAGCATTTTCTATTCATTTCAGTTGATATACCAGCATTAAAATCTCCACGTTGAAAATTTTACATGATGGGGTATTGAATTACATCCCAGAGGCAACCACAAATCACCTTGTAGGGGTGGCCATACGGGTGGCCAATGACTGTCTAGGGGTGGCTATGGCCCCCCTGGCCACCCCTCTAGATTCACCCTTGCCATCAGTCTTTAATACAATATATGAAAAACACATACAATATTAATATATTAATATTAATTAATATTAAGTACTAACCTGTGTTGTTTTTCTTTTGATTGAACAATACCTGTTTTGTTCTATTTTCTTGCGTTTTCTTCCTTTCTAATATACAGGTGTAAGTCGTTTTAGTAGCTGGCCGTGGGACAGTGAAATATTCACAAGATTTGTCAGTTGCTTTTCCAAGGAAATTCCCATTCGAGAAGAGTTCACAGCTGAAGGTTGGGGAGGGATCGCATGCTGCATAATAACAATTCAACCTTAAAAAGAATTAAACAGCATGAATCGATTGAGGCAAAAAAAGTATTAATAAGTGTTATCAATGAGATTCAATAGCATGTTCAAACCTGGCAGTGGTGACGTTGATGCTGCAAATATCAAAATAGCCATAGTTTCCTTGCTCTCTGGTTAACGCTGCATCTACAATCAGATGGAGAGGCACCTTGAGGTTAGATATATCAACTTTTATTAGCCACTTTAAACCAGTGGCTAATAAAAAGCAGTAGGCAGGTTATATATATATATATATATATATATATATATATATATATATATATATATATATATATATAAAGCTCTGACAGCATTTCATTTCATAAAAGAGTGACTAATTCTAAAACTTTGTTAAGACAAAGCGATCAGACTTTTGCCATCTTAGAAAGACTACACTCTATAAAAGAGAGCAGTGGTCTAAAATATATATAGCTAAATATCCAAACATATCTAAGTATGTACCCTAACCCTAACCCCCAAAAAATGCTGGGTTAACATGTTTTTCAAACATTGGTTAATTGGTTAACAATGCGCATTTGGCTCTCTTCCCATTGGCTAAAAAAGCTGATTCTAACCCCTAGCTGGCAATCTGCATGGCCTCTGTCCCCCAACCACTACATATCTGGAGACACCATCACCCTGGATTAGTGCTGCCTAGCTACGCCCAGTTTCTCATTACTGCTCATCTGTTTCACCTGTTCAAGCCTCTATTCAACCTCTCTTCTCTCAGTCATCAGTTCCAAATTATTCAAGCCCTTGGTGAGAGTTTTCTAGTTAGTATTATTGTTTTCTGATTGCCTGATGCTGACCCAGTCTGCCTTCGCACCTCTGAAATTGTCTGTTCCCATTCTGGTGTGTTTGCCTGACCTGTCTTCAGACTCCTGCTGGATTCTGTTTACTGAACCTGGAAGTGCTTCCTAACGCCATCCTGGCTTTCCCTTTGGCACCTCTTCAGATCTTTTATCTTATGGCCCAGACTCCTGAGCACCTTCTCGACACCGGCTTTGGCTTCGCCCTCTGGATTATCCTGCCTTCCTTTATCTGCTCGGTTCAGATCTCCTGCCTGTTCTCCAGTCTCCGGGGCTTCAGTGTATGGGACTCTCTGGGCAGTGTTCGTCGTATCTTCGTCCTCTGGGCACGGACTGAACTTTAAGACCAGGTTAGGGACTCACACGTTTGTAATCAGCCTCCCCCAGATTGACGTGGTCACTAACCTGTGTTTTCCCCTTGCAGAGGTTCCTGACTTAAACGCCCTAGCTGTTTACTGCTGATCCGTCACTTTAAATTAACGCTTTTTGAGATGTCATACTGGCTGTCTGCTTGAATACTGGGTACTCTGTTCTGAGCTCTGACAGGAGAGTAACATGTAAGGAAGCCAGGGCATAATAAGTGTGCTTTATTGTTTTGCTCTTTTACCAGTTCGAATCCCTCCTACCTTTGCTACGCCATGTTTATCGAATGTTAACAGCATATTTTTGACTTGTTAGAGCCGACTACAACTGGTGTGTTGATGTCTATATGTTGCGTTCAATGGTATCATGTAAATATAGCGAGTTAACCCAGTTGTGGTGTTCCCACAGCATGCCGATCATAGCTGAGGAGATAAGATTTTTTATAACAGTCTATACTGAATTATATTTTGATAGAACTGCAGTTTGAGCATATTAATAATACAAAAACATCAATAATGAAAATATAATAATAGATAGCATTAGGATTACTGTTTGTGAGTATTAGTAGAAGTAGAACTAAAAGGCCAGTACTAATTGTAGTGGTGGTGCTAGTAATAGTAGCAGCATTTGCATTAATAATAGGAATACAGGTTGATTTTTTTTTTGTTTATTATTTATTTAATTATTTCATTTTACATTTTTTTTAAATGTTTCATTTATTTCAGGTTGAAGTTTTTTATTTAATATTTAATAATTTCAGGTTAAAGGCTGTATGTATTTGGTCTTTTTAATAAGGGTCTATATACATGGCATGTCCATTTTCAATTCACTTCAGTTTATTTATATAGCGCCAATTCACAACACATGTCACCAGATCACCCAGTCAAATTGATTCAAAGCTTTCTATCTAAGGAAAACCAGTTGATTGCATCGACTCATTGACTCTTCAACAATCCCTCACACTAAGCATGCTTGTAGCGACAGTGGAGAGAAAAAACTCTTTTAACAGGAAGAAACCTCCAGCAGAACCAGGCTCAGTATGAGCGGCCATCTGCTGAGGCCGACTGGGGTTCAAGGAGACAGAAGCAGAGATACAAAAAGCAACTGTATGTCACTATACAGTGATTTTTTTAATGATACATCTGGGGTGGGGAGAGGTTTGTGGGTTAGGGTGGGTGGGTGGGGGGGGGGGGTCTTCAAATATCATTTTTCAATTTGGTCAGGGACAGCACTGGTTAGTAGTGCAGCTGAAATTCATCAAAACGTGAAATGCTGAAGGCATGTTCTGTTTGTCAACATCTCCAATTAAAAATGAAATTAAGACCCCTTCTCCTCATCTAAATAACAATTTATGAAGGTTTGACCTCAACCTCTGTCATATGGCATTTATAGCACTTATTTTACACCAAGACCATTCATATCAATGTTGCAATATTAATTTGTATTTTCTAAGATTTAGGGTTTCCTCTGCTGAATAATAAATATACAAAAATAAAATATGTTAAAAAATACTGTTCATGCTTCATAGGTCTATGCCTCAGGCTCTCACAATTGCTAAGCAACCAGAGCTAAACTGAGGTGAGAGCACAGGACTGCTGGTAAGGTTAGACCTTTCCAATTCACATCTCCAAACTTCTGGTCTTTGATTTTTTTGAAATTTTGTTGCTTTTGAAGCTCCTGAATTAACGGTAGGGGACAGGGGGAGGAGTTCTCTTTATCTGCTGCAGGCAGCCTGACCTGCTTGACGACAGCATGCCTATTTCCTGTTTAGTACCTTACCACTAGAAATCCCACAGATACGAGAATTTTCGTCAGCCTCCAGTCCCTCCAACAGTACTTCACAACTCATGAATGGGTGAAATAAATTTTACTTCAATACTGAAATCATACTGTTTGTCAGGGTTTGGTTGTGGTTTGGAGGACCCAAATGCAGAGGCAGACAGGCTGAGGAGATTTCTGGGTAGTTTAATGGGGCAAAAACAGTAACAAAGGCAGGAATGCAAAAATCCAACTAATAATCAAAACCAAACCAGAACTATGGAGACATCTGGGGAAAACCAAACACGAGGAGCCAGGGAGAGACGAGGAACGTGGACAACAGCACGGGAGGACAGCAAAGACAAGGAACCAACAAAGAGTGAGAGCAGAGGGAGAGCATATATAGGAGAGAGAGACAAAGGGAGGGCTAACGAGCAGACAAGGAACAGGTGTGAGAGGAGACAACGAGGGAGCCAAGGGGAAAGGAACATACACACACAAGAGGGCAAAAGAGGACAACAGAAAAACATGAGAACTAATATAAATCTAGAAATACAACAAAACTGGAATTAAACCAATAAATCTAGAAAACAAGGAGCAAAGTAAAGAACAGCAGAACCAAGACCATGACAGTGCCCCCCACTTAAGGGCGGATCCCAGACGCCCTAAAATGTCCAGAAACAAAAAAAATAACCCACCCTGGGTGGGCGGAGGGGGAACCAGGAAGGAGGGCACGAAATACAAAACCAAACGCAGAGTCCAAACAAAAACCAAAACAACCCACCCAAGGTGGCCGAGGGCAAACAAAGTCTCTGGAGGGCGGCCGCGAGGCCCGAGGCCAGGAAGAGTCTTTGGAAGGCGGCCGCGAGGCCCGAAAGAGTCTCTGGAGGGCGGCCGCGAGGCCCGAAAGAGTCTCTGGAGGGCGGCCGCGAGGCCCGAAAGAGTCTCTGGAGGGCGGCCGCGAGGCCCGAAAGAGTCTCTGGAGAGACTCAGGAAGAGTCTCTGGAGGGCGGCCGCGAGGCCAGGAAGAGTCTCTGGAGGGCGGCCGCGAGGCCAGGAAGAGTCTCTGGAGGGCGGCCGCGAGGCCAGGAAGAGTCTCTGGAGGGCGGCCGCGAGGCCAGGAAGAGTCTCTGGAGGACGCCGACGCCGTCTCTGACCAAGGAGGGTCTCTGGAGGACGCCGACGCCGTCTCTGACCAAGGAGGGTCTCTGGAGGACGCCAACGCCGTCTCTGACCAAGGAGGGTCTCTGGAGGACGCCGACGCCGTCTCTGACCAAGGAGGGTCTCTGGAGGACGCCGACGCCGTCTCTGACCAAGGAGGGTCTCTGGAGGACGCCAACGCCGTCTCTGACCAAGGAGGGTCTCTGGAGGACGCCGACGCCGTCTCTGACCAAGGAGGGTCTCTGGAGGACGCCGACGCCGTCTCTGACCAAGGAGGGTCTCTGGAGGACGCCGACGGCGACGCCGTCTCTGACGAAGGAAACTTCGGGGACGCCGCCTCAGACGCAGCCGCAGGAACCTTGGGGGAGGACAACGTCTCCGTTTCAGCAGCTCAGCAACAGTCTCTGAGGGGACTGCGGACTGCGGCTCTGGAACCGGAGCAGGAGGGATCGCCGGCTGCGGCTCGGGAACAGGCTCTAAGGTGGCCGCCGACTGCGGCTCTGGAACCGGAGCAGGAGGGATCGCCGGCCGCGGCTCAGGAACAGGCTCTGAGGTGGCCGCCGACCGCGGCTCAGGAACACCCCCAGAGGCTACCGCCGACCGCGGCTCAGCTCAGGAACACCCCCAGAGGCTACCGCCGACCGCGGCTCAGGAACACCCCCAGAGGCTACCGCCGACCGCGGCTCAGGAACAGTCTCAGTGATTACCGCCGACCGCGGTTCAGGAACAGAGGGGCCCGCCGACTGCGGCCCCTGGACAGGAACAGAGGGGCCCGCCGACTGCGGCTCCACGTCAGGAACAGAGGAGACCGCCGACTGCGGCTCCACGTCAGGAACAGAGGAGACCGCTGTTATATTTTTTTATTATTTATTTTTTTTTTTTATTATTATTTTTTTTATTATTTATACATCATGTGCACTGTTAATTTGTTAGTCAGATTAGACAGAGCAGAAGGCCTTCCTTCACATTGTGGATATCACGGTGTGTACGGAGGTCATCTAATCAAGACAGCCTTCGTGTCTCTAAGAGTACACAGAATATGGGCACATCTTGGAGCCGGTCTGATAGGAGAGCTGCTGTATCTTTAACCCTGAGACAGAGAGGCAACCTGCATGGAGTTCAAGACATGGATGGCGTGTCAGTTTCTGATACGGACAGCTAAGCATCCACATGATGCGACACAGACTCAGAAGGTATAAGAAGCAGGTGATGACGTTGTTCGGGGCTCAAACTTTGCCGGACGCTTGCGGACGTGATTTTTGAGACCACAGCTGTGCATAGCTCGAAGCATTTTTCTCTGTCCTGTAACGACCTGATCTAGAATAAACTCTGTTACTTTTTTACTCCTGTTTTTATAGTCCTTTTTTATATGGTTTTAACGAGTTTGAGTTAAGAGTAGTAAATAACTTGCTCCCAGGAAAAGAACTGTGTGAGGAGGCCCCGGGGCGTTACAGCCTTTACTTTGAAGGGGACAAATCCTTCTCACTTTAACAAATTGGTGTTTCCGCCCGTGACCTGGAAGCAGGACAACAGAGCCACCGACAGAAAAAGCTCCACAGCCTGCGGCCGAAACAACTGATAAGGTGAGGAGATTCCTTATTACAAAATATCTCCAGTGTTTTTACTGTTAAAACACTTTGGCTGTGTTGTGATTTTCTGAAGTGAGCTGAAGCTTTTTATGCAAAAGAGGACAGAGAAATTGCTCAGAGTGATTTTAGTTTTTGTTTTTGCGGTTTTTGTTTTGTTGTATTTGTTGGTTTTTATTTTTTTTTTACATTGCGAACGTGTACACATAAAAAAAAAAAAAAAAGGAGAGAGAGAGAGGAAGAAAGTCGTGCGTTCTGCTGTGGGTAGCGGTTGAAAGTCCGACTGAAGGCGACTGCGCAAACGTCTTCAAGAACTATACTGCTCACTAGGATAAGTTGGTTGGAAAGCCCAACGGTTTCTGCATGCAGAAAGGGACGGTGATTTTATTCCCGGTCTGCCTGCAGACACGAAAGATGCACTTCTGAAAACAGACGCACAGACAGAAACCAGTCACATAGCCGGCTAGAGTTTGCCAGTATACCTCCCATAAGGACATTTACGAAAAACCGAGACTGGAAATAAGCGAGCGGATCAGGTTGAAACGGACCTTCTGAGGTGTTTTTCTCTTTCCTTCTCTTCTCTTATAAAAGGAAAAGAGAGAGACGATAAAATGATATTCCTCATAAAACTAGAAGAGACTGATGCCCGGATTAGGTAACTTGTTTGTCTAATCCTAAAAGTTGGTGGAGTTCCATTAATGTGCACATATAGTTTAACAAGGATCCTAAAATGAGGCTGAAAAGCACTGGTGTAGAGGTCTTAAGACCGGACTGGTGAAAAGATTATGATTTTTGTTTAAATTGGGAAAAATCCTCTAAGAAGATAAATCTAAATTGATACTGATGGATTAAACAAACTTTATGTGGCCAATGTCTGTCTGTCTGTCCTAAATGTGGAACGCATGTGAGGTAGAATGTGTGTGGTCAAGTTGGGAATGATTAAGAATATTTTTTGATGTGACATTAACATGATTTGCATTTTTACAGGATTGAGAAGGAGCACTGGGGGCATAACAGAAGGGTAATCGTATCAAACATGTTGCTCAGGGGCCCCACCTATGAGAGGCTCTGACAAGACCAGAGCAGGTTGCTGTTGTAAGGTGTGAGGTAATTTTTGGGTGTGGAGTGCAGCTGAGATACTGTAGATTAATAGATTATAGATTAGAAAAATAATTAAATATATAAGTAATTATCCAGAAAGAAGCAGAATGGGTGTTTTTACTTTTTGGGAAACTAAAATCTCAGACGAGGGCATTACATGATTTTAATTTAAAGGTAGTTTCATTTTCAATCATTAGATTTGCATTAGAGATTGATTAGTTTCATTTTTCTCTCATTAGGATTTTATTAGTGATTGATTAGGGACAGGATAAATCACACCTCGAGCTGGAACTGGACACAGCATATGGCCAAGATACCCGCAGGAGCTCAGCAGATTAGCGGGGTCAACTTTTATAAACAAGGCTGGAGAGTTAAGAACGTTTTCGGTGTGACCTGACCCTGGGTTTTTTCAGCCTTCAGTTTTTATCCATAAGTATTTTTATCTGTGTATAATGCCGTTTGGAAACTGCCTAGGCACGAACTGATTAATTTGAATCTCTAATCATTACTAACACTTATCTTTTCACTGTTCATCTGGGCCTTACTTTCTTTGCATGAAGTGTTAGATTCTACTACCTTTACAAATTTCTGTGAATTAAGTGCTTAACTATTGACTAATTGATGAACTTTTTGATTGCTTTTTCCTGGTAACAAACCAGAGGGGTCATTTACTTTTTCCCTGCTTGTAGAGAGTGACAGTGCGGCTGTCAGGGAGCAGGCATGATTATTCAGAGGCCCATTTAAGGAGGATCAGGAGATCGTTTTGCTTAAACATGTTCCTTTTTTCTTTTTCAGGCTGTGTTTGTAACAATCCTTAAATGTTAACATTTTTTCTTCCAGGACAGGCTGACAAAAGTCTCATCCTTCATTGTGTTTTGTTTAACCCATTTAGGCCGGGAAAGCATTACCGCATTTCTACCATTCAAGCCGGGGGTGCTGTTGCGTCATTCTACCATTGACGCCGGGAGAGCATATAAGTCAAGCAAGAAGAAAGAAGTTTTTTTCAAGCAAACATGGAGGAGTTTGACAGAGAAGAGTTGTCGGAAGGCAGTGATTTTGAGGAGGGTGTCAGCTTTGATGACGGTATAGATGAAAATGATGACTTTGAACGCGCTGAACCAATCGAACTACCACCGCAATGCACGGACTGTTTTCAACCGCACACCTGGAGTGAAAGTTGATTTGCCTGCAGACGCCACACCGCTGCAGGCATTTGAGCATATTTTTAATGAAGAACTTTGGATGCATCTAGTTACCGAGACGAATAGGTACAGTGACCAAACAAACCAAACTCCAACAAGAGCAAAGATGGCAAAGTGGTCACCCGTGACTGTGACGGAGATGAAGACATTTATTGGGCTGTGTATGTAAACCTCTCTTCAGGACGCAGTTCCCCCAAAATATGTCCCGGGACAGATTTGTGGCCATCTGGAGGTAGGTTGTATGCAATTTATAACACAGACATATGCATTATTATGCATAATAATACTGTTAATAAGTAATCATCAGATAGTTATTTATGTAATGTTTGTTCTTTATTTTGAAAACGTTTTATATTGCACATTCTCAATGAAGACATGATCACATATGGAAAAAATAAAAGGTTGAATTTTTTTTTTTTTTGATTACTGCTTTTCACATTTTTTTTTTGGAAGAATTTCAAAGATAAAATATATTTTGAGTTCTATCTGCTACAGAAGCTGAGATATCAATAATTTAGGCGTTGACACAGTTGCTGAATTTACAGAAAAACTTCAGGTTTTAGGGGTATTTTTTAAAATCGGCCATAGGTTTTTAAGGTGTTTTTTCCAGGCGTTTTAGGCCTAAATGGGCTAAGATGTGCATTAACCCTTATTTTCCCAACAGCTGCAGAAGTTCTGGCATGTTAAATGGACAACTTGGCTGAGAGTGACTAGAGCAAGAGAGAGAGGGGGGTTCAGATAGTTGAAAACTTTTTGATAGGAGGATTTGAATAGGTTCGAACTGACTGGACTGACTTGGTTAGTAACTGGACTGGATCGGAACCATGGATTAGGACATTAGAGAAATGGTGTGAGAACGCAGCATGCCAGAGACAGGGTGTAGAGATTGTGGCTGCATGTTTTGTTCCCGGCTGAAGGCCATTCTGGTGAGCTCTGGGTTTGTTTTAATTCCTCTCTGGTTCTGATATGACCTATGAGGTAGAGATGGATGTGGTGGTTTGAAGCTCACAGACTTTTGTTGGGGTGGAATTGCGCCCCCCATTAAGAGCAGTCATGCTGGCAGAGGCATTTAACGAATGACAAGATGAACCAACAACTATTTGGAGAAGTCAGAGGCACCACTGGGGTTTTTGTTGTCTTACATGTTTGTCGTTGTTTGTGTCTGTATGTTTCTTTGTTTGTTTTCTGTTTTCTGTTTGTTTACTAACATCTTAGCCTTTATGAAAAAAAAAAAAAAAAAAAGACGTGGCACGCATGTTAAGTTTTTTTGAATAGTTTTGACTACACTACGGATGGGAATGTTTCAAAATGAACAATGAATCTTCGTTTGGAGAGACATTGGACACTTTCTTTCTTGAGTCACAGGATGGATTAACCTACAAGGGGCACAGAGACAAACTTTGCTCCTAAACTACAGAAGGAGGGATGGTTTGCAGCTGCTGAGATGCGAACATTAAGGAAATGACTGGATGCCCACTGCTTTGGACGAGAAAAGAACACTGGCAGTGATGGGTTGATGGAAGGTCATGGGATCATCGGACAAGACGGATGAAAAAAAAAAAAAGATAAGTGAACTGACACACCAGATTTCTTATTCACAATGAAAAATTATGGGCAACTTATTTTAAACCGGTTTATTAATACAGATCTATGAATAATATTTTTGCTTTACGGGGATCAACAGGTAGATGTAATATCTTTCTGAACAACGCGGCAGTAGTTTGGGGATTATTAGTATTATTGCTTTATTTATTTATTTTCTTAAAGAGAAATATCAGAAGCGATGGCAACAACATAGAGTATAAATTATAGGAGTAACTTTACCGACAGATTTTAAATGGTCTGCTAAATTTTCTTTATATCATCAGGGGGTGGGGTATTCTTAAATAGAGGAATAAATAAGAGGATTTAGAGATGTTTTACTATGTGATAAATTAGACTGGGTTTTTTTTTTGATAAATGGTTTGGTCAGTTATTAATTAGCATAATATTATTAAAGGGACAACAAGTTGAAACTTTAACTTTTGGGAATGGTAAAGTTGCATCAACAAAATGCAATTTAGGGGAAATTATAACATTTTAGGAGCAAATGTTTAAAGCAAATGATGGTTTCTTTCAATATAAGCAATAACGATGAAGACTTATAGTGTTAATGAGCTTATGGCGATTCAATATCAGGCCCAGGGACTAAAACTTCACCATTTATTTTATCTTTTTATTTTATTTTATTTGTTTTGATTAATTTTATTTGTTTTTTTTGTTTGTTTTTTTACTGCGAGCAGAGTTATAAATAGCATTTGAGGGGCTATATATGATTTGGGGGATGGGTAACCATACTTTTTATGCATGAAGCAATAAGAACACCTGACTTTACTTCACTAGAGCTGCAATTAATACTTTAGAGGGGATGCACACTTTAGTGTTTAGTTTATTTGAGATAACACATATGAGAAGAGATTATGTTTCCTGCACATTTTTGGATCTGGTCAGGGGTCCAGATATGACAACTATTGACTGGTTCTGGGGATGTTGGAACAGATTTTCTTTTTTCTTGTTTTTATTTTGTTCTTTGTTTTTGTTTTGTTTGTTTTTCTCATCGGAGCACTACTTTTTGGAGAATATTTTAAATGGACTATAGCTGGACACTTTGCATAGAGGGGGTGCAGTCGATTTCAACACCTGCAGGAACTGTGTACTGCTGAGTTTTGGGAACGCAGCAGCAAGTCAGAGTACAATCCTGTGCTCTGAGCAGATGAACATTTCAATATGACATTTCCTCTTGAAGGGAGGAACACCTTTGACGCACTGTTTCCTTCTACCTCTATGTGATACTGCTGATGACACAGGTAAAGACTTATCCTTCAGGGGGTGTGGGGACACATGGCCCCAAGACTCTTATGGTTCAAAGCTGCTGTGGTAACAGAGGGAAACCTGATGGACTTGTCCGAACATCAAACTTTTTTGCATGTTTGAGAGGATCACTGCTCCAAGAAACACTTTTTCTTCCAAACCAGTAGCGGGATGGCTCCTGACCAGTTTCCCACGTATAGATCCACTCACATAGACACACACACATACTGTCACGTAACAACACGCCCACACACGGTTAACGACTGGAAGAACACACAAGGGTCCACATGGGAATTAGGTTTTTTTTCATGCACTAACATTCACGGATACAAGGTCTGGTGGGGGAGTTTTTAATAGGGGGAATCTGCGCCAAGCTGGGTTTTTTCCTTAGAGATTAAAGAACTTCTAATAATTTTCTGGGGAGGGTGTAGCAGTAAACTAAAATGCAGTTACAAGTTTAGACGAAACTAAAACTTAATATGCTATGATGTAGAAATGGTTTTAAAATTCATTTATTTAATCCATGAATTGAGTGTTACAATGTGTAAAAAAGGGTTAAATGTTTTCTAAATATTTACAGGTTCCTTGAATTAGATTATATTAGTTGCAGTGATTTTGAGCTTATATGAACAAAAATGATGAGCTGAAACATCCATAGGATGTTCAGGCTGAGTACATACTGGTATAAATAACTTTCAACTGCCAGGCATTGAACGGTAGGTTATGTTAAATGTTTAATGTTTTTGGGGATTTCTTTTTTATTTATTTTTATTTTTTGTTTTTTGAATAGACACTGAAATAATCTGCTGAAAAAACACAGAGTCCATGGATAATTAATTTAAATGTAGTCAGTTTAATGGTGATTTAAGGGATAAAGGGAAAGTAATTGTGGATAAGAATATCTGGTTGTGACTTAGATTTTGAGTGAATAAAGACTTGCTCATTAAAGACACTGCTTATCCTGATAAGAACACTGACTGCACTCTCTGTGTGTCGAAGGATCCCGGAGGAAAGGGTTGATGAACTGTGATGAGAACAGTCCATGAGAACCACCACATGGATTCAGCATCTATCGGCCATTGGACTGCATGGCGAACAAAGTGGCCGTGGAGGAGGCCATACGAGACTCTGATTGATTAATTTGATTGATGTGTGATAGAGACACTGAAAGAATTCATCATCATCAGTGATATTCACCATTTGTTTTTAACTCGGACCAGGATAGTTCTTTGATTTAACCTAATTGTGATGTATATGTTTTGATTTATTTTGATTTTGTTTTGATGAAGATCATGGAAACATTTTGCTCCAGACCCACCAAGATCACGTTTTATGCCATTTTTTCTTTGATGTAGAAAGACTCTGAACCTTACAGGTTCTTTAAGTAGTTGGTAATGATAATTATCAGATTCAAAACGGGGTTTTCTTGCTCAAATTGCCCGAGAGTGGGATTTCCCTGGGGTCACCCCAGTTTTTACTACCTTTTAGAGAGGGTAGCGTTTTCCGGTGGAGAACGGCCCAACCTGTCCTGCGACGTCCCCTACTGTGACTGACTGGTTGGTAAAGTTGGATAGATGGTTTATCCATGAGGAGCGGTCACGTTTAGGAGGCCTCCAGGTGGGAGTGAGAGTAGATGAATTTGGCCTTATTAGCTTTATAGGCTTAGGTTATCTAGTCTAAGGTAACTTAAAATAATGTGCGCATAGGAAACTAAAACAGCTTTCCTTTAATTAGATGACACCCAAATTGTAGTTAAATGCTGAAACTGTGGTCTTGAGTGAGAACATTTGGTCTGTGAAGCTTTGATTGTGATTACTTTTGATCCCTAATTAATGATACATGACTAATTATAGATGCTCTCTGGGTCACCCGGTCCTTCAAAGATGTGTCGCTTCTTGTGTTTTTAAGTCACCTGTAAAAACGGTAACTTATCAGGGGGAGTTGTTAGGTGTTATTATTTATACAGTTGTGTTCGAAATAATAGCAGTGCCTCAACAGCAGCAAGAAAATCACTTGTTTTATTAACATTTCAAACTCTATACCCCAGATAAGTTTCTGGGGGGTAAAATAAAGGTATAGAAAACCAACAAACCCAACAGGACAGCCATGCATACTGTGGATTCTGTGAAATTGAATGCTTAACTGAAAAGGGTGTGTTCAAAAAAATAGCAGTGGTGAGTTCAATTAGAGAGGGCATCAATTAGGGAGGGTATTCTGGGAAAAAAGGGTGTTAACAGGTGATCCGTATTTAAGGATCAAGACAACTGGCATGCTGGCTGTGCATTTGTCCTGAAAAAACAAGGAAAATGGGTCGTTCAAGACACTGTTCTGAAGATGAGCGTTTCCTAATAAAAAAATTGATTAAAGAAGGGAAAACATACAAAGAGGTGCAGAAAATCATTGGCTGTTCAGCTAAAATGATCTCAAATGCCCTGAAATGGGAGCAAAAAACTGAAAAACGAGGAAGAAAAAGAAAGACAACCCCTCGAATGGACAGAAGAATAGCCAAACTGGCGAAGACTCAGCCAATGATGGGATCCAAGAGGATCAAGCAAGACCTTCAGTTGACAGTGAGTACTGTGACAATCAGAAGACGTCTTACTGAGGTTAACCTTCCAGCAAGAAGCCCCCGCAAAGTCCCACTGCTGAGAAAAAGACATGTGCAGAAGCATTTACAATTTGCCAAAGAGCACATTGACTGGCCTGAAAAGAAATGGCATAATATCTTGTGGACAGATGAAAGCAAGATTGTTCTTTTTGGGTCTAAGGGTCACAGGCAGTATGTCAGACGCCCTGCAAACACAGAATTCAAGCCACAGTACTCACTGAAGACCATTAAGCATGGTGGTGCAAGCATCATGATATGGGGATGTTTTTCATACTATGGTGTTGGTCCGATTCACCGCATACAAGGGATCATGGATCAGTTCCAGTACATCAGGATCCTGGAAGAGGTCATGCTGCCATATGCTGAGGAGGAAATGCCTTTGAGGTGGACCTTTCAACAGGATAATGACCCCAAACACACCAGCAAGCGAGCAAAAGCATGGTTCCAGATGAACAAGATTCAACTGATGGAGTGGCCAGCACAATCCCCGGACCTTAATCCCATTGAAAACTTGTGGGCTGACATAAAAAGTGCAGTGCATGAGGCAAAACCAAGAAACGCTGAGGAATTGTGGAATACAGTGCAATTATCCTGGGCTGCAATACCTGTGGAACGATGCCAGAAGTTGGTTGACTCCATGCACCACAGATGTGAAGCAGTCATCAGAAACCGTGGTTTTGCAACAAAATATTAGTTTAGGATACTCAGCTAGGTTCACTTATCAAGAATTTCTTTGTTTGTACAGTACATTTTTGAGTTTCCAAGGAAAGATGGCAACACTGCTATTCTTTTGAACATGCCATTTCTTACTTTATTTGAAATATTATTATTATTATTTAAGTTTTGATGACTTTGCGCAATTGTTTTGCTTTGGAATAGAATGTACTGTGTCCCCAATGTATCTGTGTTCATTAAAGTACAATTTCTTTGAAGAATTTTGACATTTACTCATTTTTCTAAAGGCACTGCTATTATTTCGAACACAACTGTACATCATGTGCACTGTTAATTTGTTAGTCAGATTAGACAGAGCAGAAGGCCTTCCTTCACATTGTGGATATCACGGTGTGTACGGAGGTCATCTAATCAAGACAGCCTTTGTGTCTCTAAGAGTACACAGAATATCGGCACATCTTCGAGCCGGTCTGATAGGAGAGCTGCTGTATCTGTAACCCTGAGACAGAGAGGCAACCTGCATGGAGTTCAAGACATGGATGGCGTGTCAGTTTCTGATACGGACAGCTAAGCATCCACATGATGCGACACAGACTCAGAAGGTATAAGAAGCAGGTGATGACGTTGTTCGGGGCTCAAACTTTGCCGGACACTTGCGGACGTGATTTTTGAGACCACAGCTGTGCATAGCTCGAAGCATTTTTCTCTGTCCTGTAACGACCTGATCTAGAATAAACTCTGTTACTTTTTTACTCCTGTTTTTATAGTCCTTTTTTATATGGTTTTAACGAGTTTGAGTTAAGAGTAGTAAATAACTTGCTCCCAGGAAAAGAACCGTGTGAGGAGGCCCCGGGGCGTTACAGCCTTTACTTTGAAGGGGACAAATCCTTCTCACTTTAACACCGCCGACTGTGGCTCCAAATCCAGCATGGAAGAAACCGCACATGGCGGCAAAGGTTCAGTCTCTGAAGTGGCTTGTGATGCCCGCAGAGGGCTCTTGGCGGTCTGGAGCGCCTGCAGAGAGGTCCTAGGAGGCGTAAAGCCACATACCTCGTATTCAGACACCTCCTTTAAGTTCTGCTCAGGGGTCTCTGGACGGCACAGAGCTAACTCAGGGGTCTCTGGACGGCACAGGGCTAACTCAGGGGTCTCTGGACGGCACAGGGCTAACTCAGGGGTCTCTGGACGGCACAGGGCTAACTCAGGGGTCTCTGGACGGCACAGGGCTAACTCAGGGGTCTCTGGACGGCACAGGGCTAACTCAGGGGTCTCTGGACGGCACAGGGCTAACTCAGGGGTCTCTGGACGGCACAGGGCTAACTCAGGGGTCTCTGGACGGCACAGGGCTAACTCAGGGGTCTCTGGACGGCACAGGGCTAACTCAGGGGTCTTTAGACGGCACAGGGGCTAACCCAGGGGTCTTTAGACGGCACCAAACTAACTCAGGGGTCTTTAGACGGCTCAGAGCCGGCTCAGGGGTCTCTAGACTGCTATGAGCTGACTCAGGGGTTTCTAAAAGGCACAGAGCTGACTCAGGGGTTTCTAAAAGGCACAGAGCTGACTCAGGGGTTTCTAAAAGGCACAGAGCTGACTCAAGACAGCTCAAGGCTGGCTCAGGGGTCTCAGGCGCTAGGCTAAACGGCCCGCTAATGGGCTCAGGAGTCTCTGGCGCTAGGCTAAACGGCCCACTAATGGGCTCAGGAGTCTCTAGCACTGGGGAAACCGCCCCACTAATGGGCTCAGGTACTGGGGAAACCGCCCCACTACTGGGCACTGGAGCTAGGGAATCTGGCCCTCTACTGGACATTGGAGCTAGGGAATCTGGCCCTCTACTGGGCACTGGAGCTAGGGAATCTGGCCCTCTACTGGGCACTGGAGCTAGGGAATCTGGCCCTCTACTGGGCACTGGAGCTAGGGAATCTGGCCCTCTACTGGGCACTGGAGCTAGGGAATCTGGCCCTCTACTGGGCACTGGAGCTAGGGAATCTGGCCCTCTACTGGGCACTGGAGCTAGGGAATCTGGCCCTCTACTGGGCACTGGAGCTAGGAAATCTGGCCCTCTACTGGGCACTGGAGCTAGGAAATCTGGCCCTCTACTGGGCACTGGAGCTAGGAAATCTGGCCCTCTACTGGGCACTGGAGCTAGGAAATCTGGCCCTCTACTGGGCACTGGAGCTAGGAAATCTGGCCCTCTACTGGGCACTGGAGCTAGGGAAACTGGCCCGTTAATGGGCACTGAAACTGATGGAGGTGGCAGGAAAAGGAAAAGATCTTCCCTCTCCCCATAAAAGAAGGTCCATAATTGAGACTCCTTAATATGGGGAGCACTGACTGTAGGGGGTGTAATAATGAGTTTCTTTAAGGATGGGGCTAGCTGTTGGTCATGGAGGTGACGACTGAGATTTAGGGAGAAACTGACCTGGTTATGAGGGGAGCTAAGGCTGGCAGCTGGCTGACCCATGGGAGTGGAGGCGTCAGGCTGACCCGCCGGAGAGGGAGTGGTGGCGTCAGGCTGACCCGCCGGAGAGGGAGTGGTGGCGTCAGGCTGACCCGCCGGAGAGGGAGTGGTGGCGTCAGGCTGACCCACCGGAGAGGGAGTGGATTTCTTACCCCGGCTGCGCTTACGCCTGGAGGAGGCAGACGGCATGGGGGGACCAACAGCTGGTGAAGGTGGTGGAACTGGACCGGAGGCGATTGACAGCAGGGTAGGGAGGAGATGAAGAGATGGTTTGGGTGGTGGAGGTCTGCTGAAGAGCTGGGCGCTGGCTGCTTGGTGGTTCCACTCCAACTCTTCAAACAGTTCAGATAATACTGGGGGAGAAATGAGTGTGGAGTTTGAGAGGAGAATCTGTTTAAGTTGGCTAGTTGCACTCACCCTCTTCCAAGGCGGTGTAAGGTTGGATATTGAGTCCAGAGTATTGCCTAGATTGAGGAAAAAGTCCCTCAGGTCGTCCAGACTGGGCTCTGCTGGGTCCATCTTGGTTGGTTCCTATTGTCAGGGTTTGGTTGTGGTTTGGAGGACCCAAATGCAGAGGCAGACAGGCTGAGGAGATTTCTGGGTAGTTTAATGGGGCAAAAACAGTAACAAAGGCAGGAATGCAAAAATCCAACTAATAATCAAAAGCAAACCAGAACTATGGAGACATCTGGGGAAAACCAAACACGAGGACCCAGGGAGAGACGAGGAACGTGGACAACAGCACGGAAGGACAGCAAAGACAAGGAACCAACAAAGAGTGAGAGCAGAGGGTGAGCATATATAGGAGAGAGAGACAAAGGGAGGGCTAACGAGCAGACAAGGAACAGGTGTGAGAGGAGACAACGAGGGAGCCAAGGGGAAAGGAACATACACACACAAGAGGGCAAAAGAGGACAACAGAAAAACATGAGAACTAATATAAATCTAGAAATACAACAAAACTGGAATTAAACCAATAAATCTAGAAAACAAGGAGCAAAGTAAAGAACAGCAGAACCAAGACCATGACACTGTTTGACATTTTCTAAGCTGAAATGTTGAATGACATGAAAAGGTGAGAACAGACAAAATACAATTATTCTCTAAGTTATTCTTTCTTTCACAGAGTGAGCTTTGCTATATAAATGAGTCTGTTGGTGAATGGACAATATAAATAGGTTCTGCCTTGCCTTGTTGGAAAAGCATGGTTATGATATTCCTGTAAGATATTCCTGTAAAAAGGTCTGATGTTGCAGGAGAAGGTAATGAAAAGTGTTTGGAACATGCTCTTGTTCTGATACCAGTTTGTTTCTGCCTTTATCCAGTCTTCTGTAGAAGGGCTGGTCATATCCCAGGTTATTGACGGATGGACTAACTAGAAGAGCAGAACGCTGGGACCCTTTTTCCTCCTGGATCCCCGCTCTTTTCCCCCCTCTTGTCTCTCCGTTGTCGCACAAACTTGCCCCTTGCATATTTCCACTTCCCCACCGCCTCAGCTATATCTAAACCCACAGCTGGTTTGTGATTGTCCCTCTTGCATTGTGGTGTGGATTAACATAGCACAGACCACGCTTCAAGATTGGGCATAAATCAAAAATATCTGCGCCATACCTGTGACACTGCGACACACTGCTGTGGGAGGTTAACAAGCCCTTAAGAGAGCAGGAGGCAGGGGGAACCACTCGCTCCCCGCTCAGGAGGACAGAGTCAGTGCAAAAAAGGTTGCTGGATTTGGTGCTAGACATTTTTTTTTTTAAATAAAGGTGCTGGAGATGTTTGAAAATTCTTTATATATAGCAACAAACCACTAACTTAGCAACACTATTGTGGACCCTCACAGGGACCATAAGGCCACTCCTCACCAATCCTGAAACTGTGAGTTCAGACAATTCTTCCAGAGAAGAAGCATTGCAAGGATCAATAATTCTCACTCAACTTCCTGTTCCTGAATAATCTGTGTTTTAAGGTGATCCATGAATTAATCTAGATATTTGGCTGGAAAAGCAATGTCTGCATTGGAAAGCAAGGATTGGTATTAAAGATTACGTTAGACTAAGACAATTCAGTGACTTACTGAAAACATGTGGTAATGGCAAAATTTTGCAAATGAGTTGAAACACTCATTATCAAGTTCAGTTTCTAAACAGAGACTCATGGCGAAGATCAGGGTAGAAAACGCAGATAGACAGGAAAGTCAAGCTTTACACAGGTCTAGTTGTTAAGCATATTTTTGTTGATTGGGCAAAGACATGTTTACTGTGTGGCGTGATGACGTCAGTGCTCGTGCACGCCCCCGCCATGTTCTTTCTGTGTATCTCAATAAAATGGCTGACTCTGGTGGAGTTAAGGAGTGCCAGCTAAAGGAGAAGATGTTGTCCGGTGTTTCTCTCATGCTAAGCTAGTCCATAAAGTCTTTCACTGTTTACCCTAAGTAAAACACAAGTGCTGCTGCGCAGGCATGGTGAATATCCCCACACTAGTCATAAGTGTCAACTGTCAGACATGACTGTGGAGGAAAAGTGTGCAGGAAAATAAAATGTCCTTTGCATGTCTAAAGACAAGTCATATTACCAAAAACTGTAAGAACAACTCCATGCGTGGCCAATGCAAACGCAAACACCCCACACCCTTGCACGAGGACCACTTTCCAGCAAGTAAATCTTGTCCACAGGGGATCTTGCATATGTAAGAAAACATGTCTAAACAGTCATGCTGCATTAGTGAAAGTGAAGGAGAAAGATTGTTCCTGTATGGATCTCTTCATATAACTCCCTTAAATCTGAAATACACATTTATGCATTATTGGATTCACAATGCAGTCATAACTCTGTGGCTCAGTAGGTATGTGAAAGGCTTGAGGTGGTAACACAACCAGTGAAGCTTAAGCTTTCTGCCATGAAGAAAAAGGACTTAGTTGTAAAGAATCAGAGGGATAGTGAATTTAGAGTCAGATCCTTCTCTTCAGAGGGCATCATAGTTCTGCCTCCTTCCTATACAGGAGATTTCAATCCACTTGAATGAGCACATATTCCCATGTTCCAAAACAGCAAAAACATGGAAACACTACAGCACCATGTTTAATGTTTAGAAGCTAGGACGAGGTAGAAGCTCAAGTAGACAATGAACTACAGTATTAACAGCATTTATTCATAACATGTTCAGCAGTACTGTGACATCAGGTCTTCCTTCCTTACATCTTACTTCCTACTCTACCCCATTTTTGTATACTCCTACACCACATAATGATAGACACAACACCATGGCTCATTATATTTCTATTGATTTATAAGGACCGTAACCCCCAAATAACACACCCTCCATAACCGCTCTTCCCCATTCTGCTCCAGACCGCCTGTGCAAAGCCTGCAGCCTCTGCGGTTCCTCCCGTTTTGTTCCGCTCTGAGTTCCTTGGAGCTCAAGGTGAGCAAGAGCGATATTATTTTTCCATTCATAGGAACACAATATGAGGTAATGAGCACTTAATTCAATATAGCGTAATAACAAATCATCATCAGCATCCAGCATAAGTTCAGTTTCTACCCAAACATTTTCTTTTCTCCTTGAACCCCAGTCGGCCTCAGCAGATGGCCGCTCACACTGAGCCTGGTTCTGCTGGAGGTTTCTTCCTGTTAAAAGGGGGTTTTTCCTCTCCACTGTCGCTCCAAGCATGTTTGTTGTGAGAAATGGACTTTGAGTCAATGATTCAATGCAATCAACTGGTTTTCTTTAGATAGAAAACTTTAAATCAATTTGACCGGGTGATCTGGTGAATTGTAGGGTGCCTTGAGATGACATGTGTTGTGAATTGCTGCTATAGAAATAAACTAAATTCAACTGAATTTAATTGTTTTTGTGTTGTTTCATTTTTCACACTCTTTAGTTCTTCTAGTTCTTTTTCTGTCCATTTTGGAGCGTTTAATTGACCCCACAAATGTGATGCTCCAGAAACTCAATCTGCTCAAAGGAAGGTCAGTTTTGTAGCTTCTGTAACGAGTTAAACTGTTTTCAGATGTGTGAACATGATTGCACAAGGGTTTTCTAATCATCAATTAGCCTTCTGAGCCAATGAGCAAACACATTGTACCATTAGAACACTGGAGGTGCTGGAAATGGGCCTCTATACACCTATGTAGATATTGCACCAAAAACCAGATATTTGCAGCTAGAATAGTCATTTACCACATTAGCAATGTATAGAGTGTATTTTTTTAAAGTTAAGACTACCGGTAGTTTAAAGTTATCTTCACTGAAAAGTACAGCGTTTTTCCTTAAAAAATAAGGACTTTTCAATGTGAGCCCAAACTTTTGAATGGTAGTGTATGACCAGCTATGTTAAGGGAAAAATATAAATAAAAAAGATTTATTTACACAGTCAACCTAATTCCATTTTCCTGGAAAGTATTGCAGAATATATTATATTATGTTGCATATAATCCCTTCCAATGTATTTTCTTAAAATCAACATGAAATCTACAGAAGAGGAAATTTAAATATGAACAAGTGTTAAAACCTAAAAAAGGATTAAAGCCATGAACTAACAGTGATCTAACCAATCCCAGGATAAACTGATTAGGGCTGGTTCTACTGACTGATGAGCCGGCTACACAACAACAGAAGGGAAATTCTGTTTATCATAATTCTCAAAAGAAGACTCTCAAGCTCCAGACTTTACCCTAAAATCCAAGCCTCCCACCTCAGGGCAAAATTCAGACACCTCACTGTGTGAGTATTTATTTAAGAGTGAAACAGGCTTACCGATAGGGATGAAAAGTAGGCACAGAGCGATGACCATTCCCCTTAGCTGCAGTATTTGACAAAACGCAGAAAACAAATCCAGTGGGGTCAGAAATAGGACTTAAAATAAAATTCCATATATTTTTATACATTTTTGTGTCTCATATACAGTTAACCTGATGAAAAAGAAACAGTTCCCCTAATCTCAGATGAACCAGAAAACTCATTAGCCACACTCTAAGTACAGCTTCAAAATCCTATAAAAGCTATGAAAGCATCAAATAATAAAACCATGCACTATTCCTGCATCTCACCTGTGTAGAGTTTCCATCTATAAAAAGGATTTAGTTTGCACAAAATTAAATTGTTCAACACTTCTCCCCGTAGTACAACAAGTAGAGGCCTTGTTGCATGATCAAATACGAATTATAAAGATAGCTGATATTACCTTACCATTGTGCCTTTTCTTCTTTTTTGTCCTGAGAATCACGTCTGAAGTGGAAAGAAATGCCAGAATCTTTGTAAAGGGTGGGGCTGGACATAATGAAATAAACAGCTGGATTGGAGCCAGATGGTTCTCTGTGGGATAAAACTGACTAAGTGCTGCACATCCTGCCAGCGTGTGAGCCCATTTCAGGAATATCAATGTAAAACTTCAACTCTATGGAAGCTAGTGTTACTCTGATTAAATTAAAAATGTTTTTTAAGCAGCATTTTTGACTCAAGATTAAATAAAAAATAAGTCAACCAAGTTACATTCAAATTTTGTTCTGCAATACTTTTCAATAAGTATATTAAAATGAAAAATAACATTTGAATAAACATTTAATGTTGTTTTAATGTTACGGGACGGGTCGGCAGTCTGTTGCAGGGTAGCATGTTTTGACTTATGAATGAAATACTTACAGGTCATCTAAACTGCATTTCCATATTCTTCTTAAAGACTGCTTCATTTTTACCCATTTAAAATGATTGAGAAAATAATATTTAATGTTTGATTTTTTTTAAATCCAGCAAACAGTTTCCAAAATTACTTTTTGAATCCCCAATTTGCACATTAAAGAAAAAGTCCGGTCAGCAAGGTATGATCAATGGATCATTGTCTATACCTAGAACTAATACGTTTGCGGTGATTTAATGAATTATAAAGTTAATTCACCAGAGCAATAATGAAACTGACAATGCCCGCGTGCATGGCAGCTGGATGCTGGAATACACTGGGGAAAGGTAAAAAACAAAACAAAAAAAAACACGTAATATGTACCGTGACGTGACAAACATGGATGCCTCCATTAAAGCCCATTCAAATGAAAATCACTCTTAATTAAAAACACTTATCACTTATTGAACAGTATGTAAAAATGTCATATTTAAAGTACTTTCAGTAGATTGAATTCTGAATGTCACCGGACTTCTGCTTCAAAACCTCTTCAAAGCTGCATTTTTTTTCGATTTTTGAGTCATAAATAAATCAGCAACAGATAATCCAAAACCTTTTGACAGGCTCTTTGTTGAAAGGTAAAACAGGTAAATGATGTTCTGGTTATAGTTGGCAAAAGTCACAGTTTAGTTAAATGTTTAATTCAAATCGTTTAAGTTAAAAGTTATATCTGTAGGCTATATATCATGGCGAATTTAAAGGATACTTCTTTGACTTTATTGCAGATGCAGAGCTTCTCGCCAACCTGCCACATCCTTGATGTCATGGTTTTGGTTCTGTTTAAGTTTTCATTGGTTTTATTTCCATTTTGTGTTATTCTAGCTTTTTTTTTAGCTTTTTTTTTTAAGTATATGAGTTCTTAGGTATTTCTTGTTTGCCCTCTGTTGCCCTCTTGTGTCAGTCTCCTTTTCTCTAAACTCCTCTTTTCACACCTGCTCCAAATCTGCCGATTAGACTGGTCTTGTTCTTTATGGTACTTTATTGGCTGATGGCATGCAACGAAATGGTGCATTACTGCCACCAATAGGTATGAAGTGGTCTGAATGGTTACTACTCACTTATACTGTCTCTCACCTGTCATTTTCCCTCAATTTTCATTTATTCCTCTCACCTGTTTCCTTTGGGTTATATTCAGTTCAGCCTGAGAATTCAGTGCCAAATCATTATTTGTTTTCTGTGAGTCTGTCTGTTCAGTTTTGCCTTGGTTCTTGTCCTGGATCCTGGCGGCCAGTGGAAAGAGAGTTTTGTGTTTGTCTCGTCTCCTGATCGTCCACTGTTCCTCCCCCGCGGAGTCCTCTGGGTTTTTGGCTCTATATGTGGGGAGGTTCAGTTTTTATCTCAGTAAGCCTGGCTCCGGGGAGGAGACCAGTTTAAAGTCCTGCATCAAGTTCTGGTTCCACGTCCTGTCTCTGCTACCCTCTGCCACTGAGCCTGCCTGTCTGCACCTGATCCTGTCTGCTCCTGTGCGTGACCACCTGGTCATGCTTCCGGTCCCAGTCAGACTCTGAACCTGTGAAAAGACAGCATCACAGCAAGCACGGAGCAGCACTGTTTAAAAGCTAAGTGGCAACCAAACTCACAAGTGGCTTACATCTACTGAGCTGTCTTTTAAGCACTCTTTAAATGATGGAGCGCAGACCATCAGCGAGATTTTAGACACAATCATTAGCATCTCATGGTGTCCAAGCTTCAGTTAGCTCCAGATCTAGCATTGTGTTTTTGCAAGCTAAGATGAAAGCTGAAGCAGCTCAAACTAGAGCAACATTCATGAAAAGGAGGCAGAAATTAAACTGGAGCAAGCACGTCTGCAAGCTGCACTTGATTCGCTCAGAGCAGACGAAGAGCTAGAAACTGCAAGAACTGAAATGCAAACACAAGAAGCTGGATTAATGGAAATGGGCTATGAGATAAGGAGTTATGCTTCTAGTTCAGATCTAGAAGAAACTGCAAAGCAACTTGTCTCCAAATATGTGCTAGAACAAAGGAGTGCTAATACAGGTGCCACACCATATCAGATGAGGAGTGCAGATGCAGATAGCATGTCAAATCTCTGTGCTGCTACAGATCTACAAGCACCAATAAATCACACAGCTACTGATTATGGCCCACCTCCTCTTCTAAGCGCCCCGAGAGGTAATAGTCCACTACCTCATTCAAGCAATGGTCCTCCACCTGTACCTGCTCCGTGGCGTTCTAGCCTCAGAGTGCCTGACCGTACAGATTACCAGTCTTTCAATCTCACCAGAGATCTTGCTAAATTTTTAGCCCGCAGCTACATGGTATCCTCAGGGCTCAGTTCCTTTGATGATCAGCCCATAAATTACTGGAGATGGAAGGCATCATTCAAGAGTGCAATAGCTGGCTTAGATAGGGTGACCAAACGTCCGTATTTCCCGGGACATATCCGTATTTCACGTCCTGTCCCGGGCGTCCCGGGTTTTTTTTAGAAAGTGAGGAAATGTCCAGATTTTTTAGACGCTGCATGTGACGTAATCCTTGAGCCGCGTCAGTGCGGGCAGCCCTGTTCTTAATCAGAGGCTCTGTTCGAAATCCTGGGCTGCATCCTCCAAGGACGCGGTCTACCTAGACTGGATCCTTTGAAGTCCTTGAAAATAAGGAGGCCGGAAGAGCTTTGGCTGTAAATTTGAACAGGTCCACCCTTCAGCGGGTTTTACCGAGTATGCTCTGTTGCTTAGCAACCGTGAAAGTTGACACACAAAGCAGGAAAAGAATGAATACAGAAGTTTTCAAAACTGTTTGTTTATTTATTTATTTTTAAAAAAAGTTAAAGTGAACAAAGACTACACTCACAAGAATCCAGAGTGGAATAAAGATTCCAACCACCGGGAGCAGGAACAAATAAAATCAAATGTAATGATAGTGTTGTGATTCTATAGTTAAATTCTATTCCCAGCCCGCTGGGAATTTATGTTTTTGATACTTTAAGATGTTTATTGCCCTCCCCTGTAGGGGTGGTAAAATATCTTATTTAATCAGATATTATTTCAGCTGTTATATACTGTTTATGACACACAGTCCTACTAACTGTGTGTTAGAACAATAAATGAAAGAGTGATTCGAGCACTAATCATGGTCAAACAGTTATTTCTGCACATACATGGAATAAATTCACCACAACTTCTGTTCAAAATATAAGATTTTATTAACAAAAATCATTCAGCTCCAAGTCAAACATATTTCAGTTTAACACTCTCAACTAAGACTAGTAAAACTCAACTAAACTAAACTAACTACTATGTACAAAGAGGAAGGGGAAAACGGTTGAAAACCATATTACAGTTTAAGATGGATTCTGTGTTTGAAACCAAAGTTTATCTGGAATAATTTGGAATGTGATCAAATTAGCTTTTCACTAATTTTAAAGAAATTGGAATGTTTTCAGACCAATTCACAATGCAAATCCATGAGATGAATAAAACATTATTTGGCCAAATAATGTTTTATTAAATGATTTGCTTAATCAAGAACCAAAAACCTTTAGTCAAATGATTCTTTACCCTCTTTGAAATAGCTAGCAGCGAATAGACATCAGGCTTCCACTAAATGACTCTTGGTCAGACTTGGTAATGGAAATGTAATGAGCATTTGAGGAACACATGAACACTAATGTTACATCAGTGTTTAAATCCTTAGTGAATAAAGCTTGTCTAAGCTTTAGCAACAGCTCAACATATATTCCTGTACCATAGCGTAGCATGCAGTCCATTCTTTAGCATCAATTAGCGTTGTCTTTACTCAGCAGTAAACACACAATATGATTAGCATCATCAAAAGACATATTGCTTTTCCTGTCCCTAATCATGCCAGACCTGCAAACCTTTTTCCATGTCCGTTTGGAAAGCTTGAGTTTCATCCAGTTTTGCAGCTCTGCAGTCAGGGGTTCTTTGTCTCAGTCTCACAGCAGGGGTCCCCTCAGTCTCACACCAGGGCATGGTCTTCATCCAGTTTGGCTCTGTAAGTTCTGAAACTCAAGAGAAATGTGTTGCAAAGGTTCTGTTTGCAGCAGTTAGGTTCTGAAGAGTTCTGACTCATCCTTGATGGTTCTGGGGATCTGGTTTCCCTGGGGCCTGCATCTCCACTGTGGGCCACAGTGGGCCCCAGCTTTGAGCGCAGGAGCAGAAGCAGGCTGGATCAGACGAGGGAGAAAAAGTGAAGAGGCAAAAGAGGGAAAGAATCCTGTGTGCTCTGTGGTTTTGTTCTGCCCTCACAGCGGGGGGATGGTGGTTGGTCACACCTCTGTGACTTCCATGTGGCTGCTTTGGCTGAAAAAGGAGGGCTGCTGAAGTCCCCAAGCTGTTATTCATCAAAGCTGCGTTTTCTTCTCTGGTCATCCTATCAGGATGAAATATGGACACTGCTTCCCAATGTCCAAAAAGTATGATCATGGCATATGGCACAACATATCCCCCCTTTGATCTGGAAATAAAAGATGCAGTTCTTTGTTTTCAGATCACAAATAGGTCCATAAAGCCATGAGATCTGGAGCGGTGATGAGTCAGGTTCCTGTTGGCAGGAAGAAAGTTCATTTAGGGTTCATATCTTCTCCAGTGTTTGTCCCTGGATGATTTGCTGCAGGTCTGGCAGAGGCTGACCCTACCTTATCATAAAACAGTTCATTTTCTCCATAGGTTTTGCGTTTGGTTGAAGCAGGTCTGGCAGGAAAGTCTGACCCTGATACAAAAATATATACATTCCAAACAAAATTTCCTAACACCCTCATGATGCTGTTGTTCAACCTTCATCATTTCTCAAGTTGTGAAACAAAAGGAAGAAAGGATAAAACAGGTTAAAGTATGTTAGAAATGATCAGGAACTATCATATTCTTGGATATGATAAGTTTTACCATTAGCTTGGAATTGTAGTACCTTGTGATTGGTCAGCGAAGCCAGTAGCTCTGTAAGAACTGTTTTGCAGATCTGTTCTAAGTTTTCTTTTGTTGTTGTTTCTGTAGCTTGTTGATACCCCCCTTTACCAGTGTAAACCTTTGGTTTTGCATTGTGATGTGAAGGCTTATGACCTTCATCTTGGTGAACCACTGGGGAACTGAATCTGTGTCTGTTTCTGGTCCTGTTCTTTGTTTGAAGGTTAAAGACTCTAAGCTTGCTTTGAAATCTATCTGATTTGAGACGTATTTCCCAAACAAGCTGAGCATATCTGCGATTTTCCTGCATAGAAAGGTTCTCTATCCTGCAATGCATTGCTACGTCATATCGTACACTTTCATGTAGATTTTGGATGAACAATGCTTTAAAGGTGTGATCTTCTTCGTCAATATCTGGAGAACTGCAGCCCTCAAAATAAACCTGTCTCAAGCGAAAGTAATATTCTCTGGGTGTTTCATGTTCTCCTTGGAGAACTAAAGATGCCTCAAGCGTTGCTAATGCCGGATCTCTGTAACCAGAATA
The DNA here is from genome assembly GCF_016077235.1 of Cyprinodon tularosa. Lineage (NCBI taxonomy): Eukaryota > Metazoa > Chordata > Actinopteri > Cyprinodontiformes > Cyprinodontidae > Cyprinodon > Cyprinodon tularosa. The sequence continues at coordinate 480,889 of NW_024039231.1, read as the reverse complement.
TTCTTCTCTTAAGGTTTGACAAAGAGCTGAATAACTTTCTCTGATTTTTGAAGGAAGAGATTTTATGAAAACATGGACGCTTCTAGCTGTTGTTTTCCAAATCAGCTTCAATTTCTCACGAGAAGAAGGAAATGGCAAGTCTTTTAGACAGTGCTCAACTTCTTGCAGATAATCAGCTATGTTGGAGTGTTGATTTTCTGGGTCAAAAATATCAATGTCTTTGGCCAAGGATTCAATTTGTTGAATTCTATGGTCGCTCGGTGGACCTGGCCCGTCAGGAAGCTGGTTCTGCTCATTAAGTGGTGGGGGGTTTTGAGCTAACCTTTGATGACACAAGGGAGATGGGTTCTCCTCAGAGTTTTTCAAGGTGTGAACTTTGGCACTTGATGCTCGGTCAACGGAGTGTGAGACAGAGATTGGTTTGCATGGCTGTCCTTTGCAAAATTTTAAACCGCTTGAGTTTACCAAGTGATCTACTTGTTTCTCTCTGTCTGCGACACTACTTTGATTTTGAACATCTTCAGATCTATTTAGTGTTAACTCAGAGTTTAGAGACTTTGTATCTGCTTCAGGAACTGTTCTCCTTTTGACTGGGGTGACCTCCTGCTGATTCAAAGTCTGCTTGCTTTGTTTATTGCATAGCTCCTCCAGGAGGGGGGTCACCGTTTGTTCTGAGGCATGGTCAGTCTGGCCACATGGGTCTTTGATCTTGTCAGCTCCTGACAATAAAATGTTTGCAGCACTTACTCTGTGGCAGATCATCTGATATTTGGCTTCTAACTCAGAGTACTGTTTAGCTTTTATTTGGGATTTAAGCTGATAAAGAAGCGTGAGCTCACAGAGTACATCTGTTATCAGAAAGTTTCCATTTGGGTTTTGAATTAAGTTAATTAATTCTTGAATCTTTTCTTCACATAGGCTGAGGTTAAAATTGTTTAGGTTATCCTGCTTTACTGGGGATAAGTGGATAAGCTTAACAACAATTTGTTTCAGTTTCTCTATGCCTATGGAGTCAATCGTGTGCCCAGAATTGAGGATGCTTGGATCCATTTTCAGCTGATGGCACAAAAACACAAGTTATGAAGAAATTTAAAAAGAACACAATCCAGTCAGTACCCACTATATTTGTATATTTACATATACATATTGTAAGGACTTATTTTTATGTGTGTAGAAACGGGTCACTGGTTATCTTTAAACCTGTGAAATCAAAGAAACACTTTTCTTTCAGTGTTAAAAATGCTACACCTTGTTTAGGATTTACCAGCTATTTTAGCGCATGCTTTACCTGTCTCTGAGGATTTATAAGCAGTTTGGCGCAAAGCTTACCTTTTAAGGACTTACAAGCAATTTTGCTTATGCTTCACCCTTTTCTGTGATATCAAAGAAACACTTTTCTTTCAGTGTTAAAAAAAATGCTACACCTTGTTTTAGGATTTATTAGCTATTTTAGCACATGCTTTACCTGTCTCTGAGGATTTATAAGCAGTTTGGCGCAAAGCTTACCTTTTTAAGGATTTACTAGCAAATTAGCTTATGATTCACCTTTCTTTAAGGGATTTTAAGCAATTTAATTTGAATCCACCCCCTTTCGGTTGGGTAGGACCACAGATTAACTTACGTTAAATCTGGCAACAAATCTTGTTCTACACAATATAAAATAAGTGTTTAGGAGTCTTATCAGACTAATAGACTAAGGGATTTAGGTTAAATTCCGAGGCATCTAACCTATTTTGGACTGGAGGTGACTTTGAAATAGCATAACTTGGGAGTTTTCATTTTTGGGATGTGGTTATAGAAACCACAAATGGCAGCATCTAGTTATAGATGTGCATAAATTTTGGTCGAACGATAAGATTAACTTGGGTGTTAAATCTTTTAGTTTTAGTTGGACCAAAGTGATCAGATTGATTTGAATCATCTGAGTTTTGCTTTGAAGTAAAGTTGGTTATCACTAGCTGAAGAGATATTTTGGAGTTATTAGATTTAGTTAAATTTTCTATATTTTGATGCTCCAAGAATGTCAAAGGTTATATTTTCTTCTCATATAAGCTAAGACATTTAGTATTGGATTCTTAAGTTGTGAGTTTAAGATTTCATTATTGAGTGGTGAGAGCTGATGTTAATGCTTTCACACGGTTTTCAATAATGGCTCTAAGTTTATTCTCATATATGTGCAGAATGACTGTTATATTCGATGACCACCAAACTGAGACACCAATTAAATGTTACATTCAATGAGCCCAGTCGCATGGGACGCTAAATAAATGTTACAATTAATGGGCCCACCCAGGGACGCCATATTTATGTTGTGATTCTATAGTTAAATTCTATTCCCAGCCCGCTGGGAATTTATGTTTCTGATACTTTAAGATGTTTATTGCCCTCCCCTGTAGGGGTGGTAAAATATCTTATTGAATGCAGACAAAACAGAAGTTATAGTCTTTGGACCAGAGTCTCTGAAAAAGAAACTGATTAGCCAGTCACTTCATTTGGATGGGATTAAACTGATTTCAGATAATAAAGTAAAAAATCTTGGTGTTATTTTTGATCAGGACCTGTCATTTAAATCCCATATCAAAGAGGTTTCTAGAATTTCCTTCTTTCATCTGAGGAACATTGCAAAAATTAGAAATATCCTGTCCAGGGGTGATGCTGAGAAACTAGTCCATGCATTTGTTACTTCAAGGCTGGACTATTGTAATTCTTTACTATCAGGAAGTCCACAAACTGTAGTTAAAAGCCTTCAGCTGATCCAAAATGCTGCAGCCAGAGTTCTAATGAAAATTAAAAAGAGAGATCATATCTCGCCTATCCTGGCTTCTCTTCATTGGCTTCCTGTTAAATCAAGAATAGAATTTAAAATCCTCCTTCTCACATATAAAGCCTTAAATGGCCAAGCTCCATCTTATATCAGAGATCTGATTGTTCCTTATGTTCCTAACAGAGCACTTCGCTCTCAATCTGCAGGTTTACTAGTGGTTCCTAGAATTTCTAAAAGTAGAATGGGAGGCAGATCTTTTAGTTATCAGGCTCCTCTCCTGTGGAACCAACTACCAGTTTTAGTCCGTGAGGCAGACACCCTGTCTACTTTTAAGACTAGGCTTAAAACTTTCCTTTTTGATAAAGCTTATAGTTAGAGTGGCTCAGGTTATCCTGAGCTATCTCTATAGTTATGCTGCTATAGGCTTAGACTTTTGGAGGACATAGGGACCCCCATTTCATCATTCTGCTTCATTCTCTCTCTGTTCTCCTACTCTGCAGAATCTGTTAGTTCAATCTCTAACCTTCTGCTCTCTGCTTTTCCTCAGAGTAGCTTTGCCTCGTCTGTTCCTGTTTGGCTGTGACGTCATCCTGGAAAGAAACATCAGCTGTGCTGCTTCTATCAACACCCTTGTTTATAGATGTTGGAGATCGGCCTGTTTTCCAGTGTGGTCCTGTTTCTCTGACCGTGACTGAGTGGATGTGCTCTCTTCGTCCTCTGGCATGGGAGCTGCCTTGGAGCTCGTCTGCCTGGCTGTGTGTTTCCTGGACGGGGCCGCCTTTTACAGCTGCTTTTTGTATCTCTGCTTCTGTCTCCTTGAACCCCAGTCGGCCTCGGCAGATGGCCGCTCACACTGAGCCTGGTTCTGCTGGAGGTTTCTTCCTGTTAAAAGGGAGTTTTTCCTCTCCACTGTCGCTACAAGCATGCTTAGTGTGGGGGATTGTATTTGAGTCAATGAGTCAATGCAATCAACTGGTTTTCCTTAGATAGAAAACTTTGTATCAATTTGACTGTATGATCTGGTTGAACTGTAAAGTGCCTTGAGATGACATGTGTTGTGAATTTGGCGCTATATAAATAAACTGAATTGAATTGAATATTATTTCAGCTGTTATATACTGTTTATGACACACAGTCCTACTAACTGTGTGTTAGAACAATAAATGAAAGAGTGATTCGAGCACTAATCATGGTCAAACAGTTATTTCTGCACATACATGGAATAAATTCACCACAACTTCTGTTCAAAATATAAGATTTTATTAACAAAAATCATTCAGCTCCAAGTCAAACATATTTCAGTTTAACACTCTCAACTAAGACTAGTAAAACTCAACTAAACTAAACTAACTACTATGTACAAAGAGGAAGGGGGAAACGGTTGAAAACCATATTACAGTTTAAGATGGATTCTGTGTTTGAAACCAAAGTTTATCTGGAATAATTTGGAATGTGATCAAATTAGCTTTTCACTAATTTTAAAGAAATTGGAATGTTTTCAGACCAATTCACAATGCAAATCCATGAGATCAAGGGCGTAGGAATATGTTTACAATTGGGGGGGACACCAGTGTTGGGCACGTTACTTTGAAAAAGTAATTAGTTATAGTTACTAGTTACTTCTCCCAAAAAGTAACTGAGTTACTAACTGAGTTACTCCACAATAAAAGTAACTAGTTACTAGTAAAAGTAACTATTGCGTTACTTTTGCGTTTCTCGCCCCGTAACCCTCACCACCCGGCCCCCCACCTTCTCGCCGTGTGTTTCAAAGCCAGCTGAATAGAGCGGACGACAAGACAAGAACCTGCAGACAGTTTAGCATTTATTGCAACTCAACGTAAATGACATCAGGGGGGAACGCTATGTGAAGTTTTATAACAGGACATTCAGATCCGGTGAGTATATGAAATTAATAACTGGGGATGTCTAATTCTGAAATCCTGTGTGTTTGGGTTGTTATAGATACTGCAACATCTATCTATCTATCTATCTATCTATCTATCTATCTATCTATCTATCTATCTATCTATCTATCTATCTATCTATCTATCATCTATCTATCTAGATGTATACTCTGTGTGTGACATAAAATATGGATCTCCATCCCTGCCACAAAGGCCATCAAATAATGTTTAAAATAAAAAATACAGTAGGTTGAGAAGGCAGAGCATCCATCCATCCATCCATCCATCCATCCATCCATCCATCCATCCATCCATCCAGATTTCTCCCTTTCTCCATATAGGCATCATTTCTGGCTGTTGTCAGGTTCATTTGATCGTTCACGCTCTCTATAGTTCTCCTGTGGCGTGAGCACAGGGCGACTGTTGCGCGCCTTTAGCGAGCATGCGCGTTTCCTGCCGCTTGCGCGGTGACTCTTGCCGCCTGCGCTGTGTGGAGATGCAGAGGAAACCGTTATGTGATGGGGAAACGCAGCTCTACGTAACACCGGTATTTCCATGTGGAAAACGCTGTTTTGCTGCTGGAGTCATCCTCACTCTCCATCTCTCTGTGTGTGCTGTACGTTAACACCCACCAGCAGAAACACCCACCTACCCAACTGACAGACGGAATCTCACCATACATCAGCCATTCTCATCCTCCCCTCTCTCATGACAAGGCGCGCACCTCTGGATGACCTAAAAAATAATCTTTAATATCTCTTAAACAAAAGTAGCACAAACAATATTTTTTTCTGCACAAATCTGCACTAACGTTGCACTAACCATTCAGTCTATTTGCAGAGTTTTTTGACGTGGGTGGGGTGTCAGCTTCACGCAGCTGCGCACGAGTCCTATCATGAAAAAAGGTTCATTGTGCGACCTGAGTAACGCGCAGTAACGGGGTGCCTGCAATGGTAACTGCGTTATAGTTACAGTCAAAGTAATTAGTTAGATTACTCGTTACTAAAACAAGGTAACGGCGTTAGTAACGGCGTTAGTTTCAACGCCGTTAGTCCCATCACTGGGGGACACATGTCGGAAATCTGAGATTCGTAAATATTCAACAGAAACATATCTTAAGTACGCTACTTTAAAAAAAGGCTATTTAATCTTTTACTTTATTCCTTTATAAATGTGTTTGCAAAAATAATGCATTTAAAATTTACATAATGTATTTGTTCATAAGATGTGAGCATATCACCAAACAAAATGACTGGAGTCTTTTATTAAGCAAAGGGAGATGTCTTTCTAGGGCTTCAGCCCTTGGCATATTTAGTGTCCGCATACGCACTAGAAAATCAAAACAATTCAGTAGGCCACACAAGTGCAAAGTTTGATATGTTTTATTTTGTCAAACTTGCAATAATGGTCAAAAATGAATTTATATAGGTTGACTGACAGAGGGAGCTTACAGTGTGTTGAAGAATTATGGACAGGGCGCTTTGAAGCATCTGGTTCAAAAACGCATTCTGAACCTTTGGTAGAAATCCATTTATCCTTCCATTTTCTGTACACTCTGTCCCTTAGTGGGGTCGGGAGGTGCTGGTGCGGGGTCCACCCTAGACAGGTGGCCAGTCTGTCCAGACCTTTGGTAAAAATGGCGCCTTTAATTCCAATTTGCAGTACAGAACAGAGAAAACTACAGATTTGTCAATGTTGTGTTAATCTGTTTATAGTGTAAAAAGAGGAGCCAGCAGTTTATTTGAGGAAATAAAGATGCAGAAGTTAATTAGTTGGTTACTTAGTGGTTGTGCAGCAGTCCGCTGCACGACCAATGCGGCCGCCGCTTCTAAGAATTAGAATTAATTCTCCCTGTGGTTAACTAACTATCAGGAGCACGGCAGGTATAACATCTGTCCATTTCGGTGAATCAAAACCATGCAAAAAATAAAAAATCCTCGTAAAACGCACGCCCAGACCGGGCTAATTTCAACACAAGTTGTGTTAGGTGACTGTTACTCACACTGACGTTTCTCTTTAAAAAAAATCTGAGTAAGTCCTGCTGCTGTTTCAGCCTTTTAGTTGGTGGTGGCATTGTACTGAAATGAGATATAAAAAAAATATATAAAAAAAACATTTTGGCTAGCGTGGCAAACGTCTAGAGAAAGTTAGCAGTTAAATATTGGATGAGTGATCAGCCCAAGACTACGGAAGAGGATTAGGGCCACTGGAGAAAAAAAAGTTAAGTGATTTTTACATTTTATTTCAGTTTAATACGGGAAAAAAGTCAGAATTCTGACTTTTATTTTCAGAATTAAGACTTTTTTTTCTCAGAATTCTGACTTTTTTTCTCAGAATTTTGGATCTTAATGTAGATGGGCACCATGAAGGCAGAGATGTGGAGCACTCAGCTTCACTGACAAAGATGTGAGTTGTTTGAGAGAGCCAGTGACACATTGGTAGCCTGGGTGCCAGTCAGAACTTAGTCCCGCCCACAAGGTTTGAGTTCGGGGAAGTTCGGTCTGGCTCTGCTCCATAGTAGCTCGAGTATTATCGCCCACTGTCAGGCGATCCAATCAAATTGTCAGGGCGGACTTTATACGATGATGGACAGATGATCAAGAGTAATGTAATCAACCACGTGACCAAAGCGCGCTTGGGTGACAACAATAATGGCTGCCGCTGGAGAGTTTGGGTGAGTAGATTCTGCTATTAGGTCTGTTCTAGAAGATATCGACAGCAAATTAATTTTAAAAGAGGAACAGAGAAACGCGATCAAGTCTCATCTTCTTATTCTAGGCGTGAAACTGCCCGCTTTGATTTTTGTGGACAACAACTATGCCTCGCTTAACATACACTCCGTTGCTCTTATTGGTTGTAGATCTATCCAATTGAGTGCAGAGGCATTTTTTTCCCTGGTTCGTTCGAAACACGCCCCATAATCACAGCTCTATGGAGCAGTATCAGACTCATATTCTGACTAGAATTGAGTAGGACTAAGTCAGGCTAACACATTGGTGGAAAATGACAGAATTAGGCAACTTTTTACGTGCCCGAGGGGTCCCCTCATTAATGGAGGAGCAGAAGGTCATTAAAACAAGAGAGCTAGTCTCTAAAAGAGACATGGCTATGGCTTGATGCTAACATGTTTGTTGTTAAACATACTTTTGTTATATTACATTTGTGTTGTGTTTTCCAAATAGAAAATTAATGGTGGGTTTATAATGTTTACCTTTTATGAGCAGGACAGGAAGAAGAGAAGTGTAGCATTACCTCCAACTAGTTAAACTCATAATTATGAAGTTATTCAACAAATTCCTCAAGTAAAAAAGTGCAACTTTTATTTTTTATTTATTTATTTATTTATTTTTTTTTACCAGATTTGTTGATTAATTTCAGAATTATGTATTCCTTCCAAATTTCCAAATCTGAATAATTTTTTAAACCAATATCTACATTATTTAACATTTAGTTTGTTTTAGCAGTACTTCCTGTTATATTTCTTTATACGTATATTTTACATTTTCTTGCACAGCAAGCTCAGCAGATTTGAAATTGTGTGCTTGTGTAAACACAAGTAGTCAATCTTTACTCTAAACATATATTCTGGTTATTTTTTAGTTAGACCTTCTTGTTTTTATATATCTGTATTAGGCTTGTCCCGATCCGATCCACGTATCGGATCGGACGCCGATATTGGCAAAAAAATGAGTATCGGCACAGCATGTAAAAATGCCGATCCAGTTAAAAAAAAAAAATCCGGTCCGTATTTTACAGTTTCGCCGATTGAAACAATCCATTCCACTATTTTGCACCAGTGTTCCTCAATTCCGGCCCGAATTTTCCAGAACACCTTCAACACACCCACAGGTCTTTTTGGTCTGTCTCCCGGCCTAACCATTAAAACAGGTGAATTGGAAGATAGCGGGAAAATGTCAGCCATGTGGGATTATTTTATCCTGCACAATGTGTAGATGGAGACTAGGTGTGGAGGAGATTGGGGAGTATAAGGCATTTTTGTGTAATAGTTCACTATTATTTGCACTGATTTTTTTTTAAGCAGTGTCTTTTTTCAAGAGTAGAGTCCTGATTCTAAGTTAATAGACTATTTTCCACTCTTGTCTGTTTTGCATTTTTATTAAAACTTACAGTAATACTTGCACCTTTAACTGTTTACGGTTTTACTGTTCACTGTGCAATTTCAGATTGCTATTCATAATTTTGTCCAGTTTGTGTTTATCTCTTAATAAACAGGTAAGTTTGTTGTTACCAATCATTGTGTTTTATTCAATCTCACCTAATTCAGCTGGCTAGATGTTATCAAGAGTACTAAAACCCTTTTCAACATGAGTCTTACAACTAAGGCTAAATACTTTAACTTAAACTTAAATACATGCTCGGATAGGTTGGTATCGGCCCATCTCGGTATCGGATCGGAAGTCCAAAGACAATATCGGATCGGATCGGAAGTGCAAAAACCTGGATCGGGACATCTCTAATCTGTATAGTACCCCCGCCCCCCCCCCCCCCCCCCCCCCCCCCAACCCAAAAAAACTGTAAATTGATTAGAAATATTAATCATCTGTCAGATTTCTGAGAAAAAAGTCAGAATTCTGAGATTAAAGTCAGAAATCTGAGAAAAAAGTCAGAATTCTGAGATTAAAGTCAGAATTCTGAGAAAAGTCAGAATTCTGACTTTTTTCCCCCATGTTAAACTAAAAAAAATTAAAAATCAGTTAACTTTTTTCAGTGGCCCTAATCCTCTTCCTACAAGACTAAGATGACTAAACCAAAAAGATTCAGTTTCTATATATGAAAGTGAACTGACAACAAGACGTTATAAATAAGCAATATTCATAGCAGCATTCCCGACAGACCATTTTACCTCATTCACAAGTTTCTGACTTTCTGTATTGCTGTTTCCCTCTGAGTGCTCAAACACTCAACAGTTCACAGAGGGGAGGGGGAGTACAGTGACGTAATGCTATGCTGCACCTTCAAAATAAAAGCACGATAGTTAAAAAATTGTCAAAATCTAATATTTGGCGGTACAATTTTTGGGGGGGACATATCCACCTGGCTTTTATATTGGGGGGGACATGTCCCCCCCGTCCCCCCCGCTTCCTACGCCGCTGCATGAGATGAATAAAACATTATTTGGCCAAATAATGTTTTATTAAATGATTTGCTTAATCAAGAACCAAAAACCTTTAGTTAAATGATTCTTTACCCTCTTTGAAATAGCTAGCAGCGAATAGACATCAGGCTTCCACTAAATGACTCTTGGTCAGACTTGGTAATGGAAATGTAATGAGCATTTGAGGAACACATGAACACTAATGTTACATCAGTGTTTAAATCCTTAGTGAATAAAGCTTGTCTAAGCTTTAGCAACAGCTCAACATATATTCCTGTACCATAGCGTAGCATGCAGTCCATTCTTTAGCATCAATTAGCGTTGTCTTTACTCAGCAGTAAACACACAATATGATTAGCATCATCAAAAGACATATTGCTTTTCCTGTCCCTAATCATGCCAGACCTGCAAACCTTTTTCCATGTCCGTTTGGAAAGCTTGAGTTTCATCCAGTTTGGCAGCTCTGCAGTCAGGGGTTCTTTGTCTCAGTCTCACAGCAGGGGTCCCCTCAGTCTCACACCAGGGCATGGTCTTCATCCAGTTTGGCTCTGTAAGTTCTGAAACTCAAGAGAAATGTGTTGCAAAGGTTCTGTTTGCAACAGCTAGGTTCTGAAGAGTTCTGACTCATCCTTGATGGTTCTGGGGATCTGGTTTCCCTGGGGCCTGCATCTCCACTGTGGGCCACAGTGGGGCCCAGCTTTGAGCGCAGGAGCAGAAGCAGGCTGGATCAGACGAGGGAGAAAAAGTGAAGAGGCAAAAGAGGGAAAGAATCCTGTGTGCTCTGTGGTTTTGTTCTGCCCTCACAGAGGGGGGATGGTGGTTGGTCACACCTCTGTGACTTCCATGTGGTTGCTTTGGCTGAAAAAGGAGGGCTGCTGAAGTCCCCAAGCTGTTATTCATCAAAGCTGCGTTTTCTTCTCTGGTCATCCTATCAGGATGAAATATGGACACTGCTTCCCAATGTCCAAAAAGTATGATCATGGCATATGGCACAACAATAGAAACCTTAGTCCGTTAAATAACCTGCTGCTGTCATTCTGCACATCTCTGATGTTGCTGCTATTTTCAAATATCCATTACTGTAAAAATGTCCATAGCTGAATATTGGTTATTAATTCTCCAGTTTTATATTGTTAAAACACTTTACAGAATTGTATTGTTTATATTTTAACTCTTCCCTATTATGTTATTCTTCTACATTTTTCTAAGGTCCACATTTGTGTGACAATTTTTAATAATCTTTCTGCTGCTGTAAATTTGCCCATTGTGGGACAATAAAGGGATTTTCTATTCCATAAAAGGGTTAGAAATATATAAGTAAATCTAAACAATGTATGTACAAAAATATATCTGCAAAATCTCTAATATTCAAAATAAAAAAATACTTAGTTAAGCATATTGTGCAAAACAGCAATAAAAAAATTAAACTCCTATCAGATTTATAGTCCCCACTCTGCAGATATATTAGAATCTGTCCTTAAATTACAGCCAAACCCATTTAATCAGTAACAGATAAAAACCTTTAGATAAACCAAACACTACCGCCACATATCTGACTCTATAACCATTAAAACAACTATTTTCATTCATTTCAGACGGAACTATTCACAGAGTTGTATTATATTAAACTGAACTTCCAATTTTTACCACTGTTCAGCGCCAAGTAACATTTCCTCTGATCACGGAGCAAATCCCGATGATGAGACATTATTTCTTTCATTGTGCTATTTATTCATTACAGGAATTGTTAAGCATTTTTAATAAATACATTTTGAATAAAATTATCGTTTGTTATTGGAGTTATAACAAACTCCACTGACTTTTACTGAAAAGCATTTTTAATAAGTCAACTGTTAATATCATGTTATTGTAGGATTACGTAGGCCTACGTTAAGTGAGTGCATGCCACAGACATCTCTATGCATGGGAACAGAGATCCCCCCGCCCCCCCCCCCCCCCCCCCCCCAAGGTGTCCTGGTTTTCCCAAATGAAAATATGGTCACCCTAGCTTAGATATGTCAGCAACAGAAGAGCTGGATGTTCTTGTGAAGTATCTGGGCAAGGACTCTGCTGAGCAAATCAAGCTAATCAAAGCCGTTAACATCCGACACCCACCAGTCGGATTGTCATTAACCTGGGAATGGCTTGAAGAGACATATGGCTCACCTGAAGCTATAGAGCATGCGCTTTTCTCAAAGGTGAGAATTTTTCTCAAGGTTTCATCCAATGATCCATGGAAGCTGCATGACCTAGCCGATCTACTGTCAGAGCTGGAGTGTGTAACGCTAGATGGCAGTCTACCAGGCCTGTCATACTTAGACACTTCCAAAGGCATACAACCCATAGTGGAGAAATTGCCCCACAACATACAAGATAAGTGGATATCATATGGCTCAAAATACAAACGGACCCATCTTGCCGTCTTTCCACCATTCTCTGTGTTTGTGAAGTAGTTTGTTCTCACAGAGGCTAAAGCACACACAGACCCCAGCTTTAGTCTCTTTGCTTCTTTGTCTACACCTGCAAATGTGAAAAAGGGCTATTCAAACTGGTCAGCTAAAACACCTGTGGGGGTCAACAAGACGCAAATCTCTTCTACTGGAGAGTCAACCAGAGAGAACGAGAGCAGTGCAGTGAACCCAAGCAAATTATGCCCGATCCATCAAAAGCCTCATCCGCTCAAGAAGTGTCGTGGGTTCAGACTCAAGACAATGGATGAGCGTAAGCAGCTCCTTAAGAAGTTCTCCATCTGTTTCCATTGTTGCTCCTCCAGTCAACACCTGGCTGAAGATTGTATAGCTGAAATCAAATTTACCGAATGTGAGATTGATACTTATGTATCAGCACTCCACCCTAGTCCAGCCCCTTGTTCATCCAAAGCGTCTCTTCCCCCTGCAAGTCATGGCGGGGAGGGTGACAAAGCGGACAGCCAAGAGGTAACTTCAAAGTGTACATAGGTGTGTGAAGAAGGAGTAAGCCCACAAGCATGTTCCAGAATCAGCCTAGTCAATGTGTACCCCTTTGGATGCCAAGAACAGTCCAAGACAATCTACGTTATTTTGGACAATCAGAGCAATTGCCCTCTTGCTCGCTCCAAGTTCTTTAACATCTTTCAGATCAAGGGATCCTCGTGTGCATACACATTAAAAATAAGTGCAGGGCTAGCGGAGATGTCAGGAAGAATGGCTTGCGGGTTCATCATAGAGTCAGTAGACAAGAAGCTGAGTCTTTCCCTACCTACTCTTGTTGAGTGTGATCAGCTCCCCAGCAACCGCTCTGAAATACCTACGCCAGAAGCTGCCCGCCACCACACTCACCTGAGGTGTATTGCAGGTGGAATCCCACCTCTGGATCCCAACGCCAACATTCTCCTCTTGTTATGCCGGGACATCCTTAGGGTGCACAAAGTCAGAGACCTGATCAATGCTGTGAGCAACTTTCCATTTGCACAGAAGCTGGATTTGGGGTGGGTAATTGTCGGAAACGTTTGTCTTGGATCCACCAACAGACCTCTTGAGGTAAAGAGCTTCAAGACCACAGTGTTGGAAAATGGTCATACAAGCTATCTTCAGCCATGCAGCGGTCAGATGAAGGTGAAAGAAACGTTTGCAGAGAAGCCTAATAGTTGTCATCAGCGTGCGCTTTGCCGAGCATGCAGCTCGATGACACCTCTCAATAGTGAGAGCCAGGGTCAAGAAATCTTCAATCGCACCTCAGACGATCACAAACTCGGACTCTCAGTTGAAGACAGGAAGTTTCTGAAAATCATGGATGAGGAGTTCCATCAAGATGATGCCAACAACTGGGTTGGTCCCCTACCTTTCCAGTTGCCAAGAAGGCAGCTACCCATAAGCAGACAGCTCGCCAATGACCAGCTCATGTCTCTACGATGGTCATTGGACAAAAAACCTGCCATGGAGACACACTTCTTGGACTTTATAGAGAACATGCTCAAGCGACAACATGCAAAGATCGCACCACCATTCCAAAGAAACAAAGAGTGCAGGTAGCTACCTCTGTTTGGAGACTACCATCCGAAGAAGCCAGACAAGATCCGCATCGTCTTCAATTCCAGTGCAGCGTATGACGGAGTGTCACTCAACAACATCCTCATTACAGGCCCTGACGTCAATAACAGCCAGGTGGGCGTCCTCATGAGGTACAGGAAAGAACCAGTGGCTGTCACAGCTGCCATTGAGCATATGTTTCATTGTTTTGTGGTGAAGGAGGATCACAGAGACTTCCTTTGCTTTCTGTGGTACCAGAACAATGACGCACTGAATATCGAATGAGAGTCCACACCTTCGGAAACAGTCCCTCACCCGCCGTCGCCATATACGGATTATGAAGGGCTGCTGAAGAAGGGGAAGCAGAGTTTGGTCCTGCAGTGCGAAGATTTGTTGTACATGAGTTTTACGTCTATAATGGGCTGAAATCATTCAGCACTGAAGAAGAAGCAATCTGTGTTGTAAACCAAACACAACAAATGCTTGCAGCTTCTAACATCAGGTTACACAAGCTCACTTCTAATCGGCCTGCAGTTCTGGAAGCCTTTCCGTCTAATTATCTTGCTCAAAATATGGAAGATTTGGATCTCTTTGCAGATGACCTGCCTATTCAATGCAGTCTGGGATTGTCCTGGAACATCGCAATGGACACGTTCACTTTCCGAATCACCTGTGAACAGAAACCCTTTACGTACACGAAGGGGGGTGCTGTCGACTGTGAACAGTGTCTACGACCCACTAGGGTTCCTGGCTCCAGTCACCATTCAGGGTAGACTGCTCTTGAGAGAGCTCACCAGCCTGGCATTCGACTGGGACTCACTTCTCCCACACAATATGGAAGCCGAGTGGAGGAAATGGAGAGACTTTTTGCAAGACCTAGAGGAATCCCACGTGTCTACACACCCATTTCTACATCAGGGGCTTAGCAAAAGGAGCTTTGTGTGTTTGCTGATGCATCAGTGAAAGCTGTGGCTGCAGTGGCATACATCAGAGTCTCATCTCAAGAGGGGCATGTAGAGACTCGCTTTGTGTTTGGGAGAGCGAAGTTTGCGCCTCGACCTGATTTGACGAATCCGAGGCTGGAACTCTGTGGGGTAGTGCTTGCTTTGGAGATGGCAGAGATGATAACTTCAGAGATGGATTTGATGTTCAACAACATAGTATACTACACTGACAGCAAGGTAGTGTTAGGATACCTCCCCAACCAAACACGGAGGTTCTACGTCTATGTCCACAACAGAGTCCAACGCATACAGCACTCATCATGCTCTGGACAGTGGAGATACGTACCCTCGGACTTGAATCCAGCGGACTGCGGCTCTCGCTCTGTGCCAGCTGTTCTTCTCAGCAGCACGACATAGCTTAAAGGACCAGCCTTCCTCACCAAGCCATCTCTGTACCTCTCTGAGTCTAAACACACCTACGACCTTCTCGATCCTGAAATACGTCCCCAGGTGACGTTGTGCAAATCCCTGAAGATATTGTTCAGCCCAAGCGTTTTGAGCGCTTCTCCAAGTTAAGCACTCTGATCAGAGCAAGGGTGCACTTGACCCACATTGCTCGCACCTTTTCTCACTCTAGTTCCACTAGTAGCTGCAGAGGTTGGCACAGCTGCAAACCCTCAGTGGAAGAGATGTCCAGGGCAGACATTTTACAGAAGGTGCCATCAGGTAGCAGGCTTCTGGTTAGTTGGTGCAAAATGAAGCATTATCAGTCTACACACTATGGTGATAGCTGTACTGCCCCACATGTGAAAGCAAAATCAGTTGGCCCCTTTTTTGGGCATCAAGACAATCATTCTTATTGCCACATAACCAGACAGGACACACACAAAAAAAGGAAAGAAAACGAAGACAGCTACTACCCTTTCTTTGTGTACTTGTCCTTTTCTAATTTAATGTTCTAAACTTACAGCTTGATCCATTGTATTTCTTCCTTTCCTAAAATCACTTTGGTATTTGGCTATATATCCTTTCTTTTCCATATAGTATGTTAACCTTTCATTTATAATTTTCTCCACTATCTTGCATATCTCAGATGTTAAAGCAATTGGTGGATAATTTCCTAGATTTATACAATATTTTTCCTGGTTTGCGAATTGGTACCACCACAGCCTCCTTCCAGCTCTGAGGCAGTTTCCCATCCTCCCATATGTTGTTATATAGTTCTAGTAATGCATCCTTTTAATCTTCACTCAGTTGGTTTATCGTTATGTAACAAATCAGATTGCTTCCTGGTGCTGACATCTTGGATTTCTGGAGAGCTCATTTTAGTTCTATCATTGTAAAAGGTTTGTTTTATAAGTCATTAGAGTTTTCTTCTTGTTGTAACTCTTCATTCTCCCTTACAGTTTTCTTCCTCCCTCTTTTCCCCTCTTCACTAATACTATTTGAGCTGTGAATTGTTATAAAATTTCTAGCCAGCATCTCTGCTTTCTCCTCGCCTCTCACTGCTATTGTTTGTCCATCATTTAAGAATGGGTAGCCATACTCTCTTTTTATTCCGTTCATTCTTTTTATCATCAATTTCTGTCTACCTTCCAACTGTGCAACAAAGCTTCCTCCAGTATTCTTTCTTTGCACTTTTTATGGTTCTCCTTACATTTGCTTGTATTTTTTATAATCAATAAGATTTTGAAAACGGTGATTCCTTTTTATTGATTTAAAAGCTTTATTTGGAGAATTTATCTAGATTTATATTTCTCACTGTATGACCAGCTTTATAACCATCATTGAGCTTTTCAGACTGCTCAACTCCTGGTGAAGAAGGGTTTCCCTGTTCATGAAATCCCTAAGGAGATCCTGTCTTGCCGTGGACTCCAGTTTATTTCCCATGTTTAGAAAGCTTTTTGTAATGCTCTCAATGCTAAAGTCAGTCTCATTTCCGGTTACCGCTCCCAGTCCAATGCCCAGAGCGAACGCTTGATGCTTTCATGGACTTGAACACCATTATTCCACAAACTGGAACAGCTGGGCTTCAATACACCCCTCTGCAATTGGCTGCTAGACTTCTTCACCAACAGACCTCAGTCCGGGTTGGACAGAACACCTCTGATGTCATCACCCTAAAAACTGGCTCCCCTCAGGGCTGCGTCCTGAGCCCCCTGCTCTTCACCCTAAAGACACATGACTGCGTCCCCAGGTTCACCACCAATCACATGGTGAAGTTTGCAGACAACACCACGGTGGTGGGCCTCATCAGAGACGGCAACGACCTGGACTACAGAGAGGAGGTGGAGCAGCTGGTGGAGCAGAGATAACAGCCTGATCCTGAAGGTGGAGAAGACGAAGGAGATCATGGTGGACTTCAGGAAGAACCGGCCTAACCACACTCCACTGCTCATCAACAGCTCAGCTGTAGAGGTGGTCAGCAGCACCAAACTCCTTGGGGTGCACATCACAGACACCCTCACCTGGACTGGAAACACCACCTCACTGGTCAAAAGGGCCCACAAGCGCTTGGACTTCCTGCAGAAGATGAGTAGAGCCCACCTGCCCCCACCCATTCTCCCCACCTTCTACAGAAGCACCATAGAGAGCGTTCTGAGCAGCTGTCTCACTGTGTGGTGCGGAGGCTGCAGCGCCTCAGAGTGGAAGAAGGTGAGAAGAGTGGTGAGAACAGCAGAGAGGATCATGGGGGCATTTAAATCAGGTCCAGCAGATTCTGAAACTTCTTCTCTGCTTCTTCCCCACTGCCATCAAACAGCTGAATGTTGAAAAAATTCTAAATTATGTCACAGACTCTGCGTAAAACTGACCATATCAATGCGTTTTTTTTGCAACATGTTTTTTCTCCCACAATGTTAACATTTGTTCACTGCTGCACTTTAAGAAAATGTTATGAGAGCTGTACAAAATGAAATTTCCTTTAGTATATACTCTGTGTATACAAAATGACAATAAATGTTGTCTAAGTCTGAAGCATGTAACAGGAACTTGAAGCCACGCTTAGATGCCTCACAGCCTACAATCCTACCGAATGGAGCAAGTTTCTACCCTGGAATTAGTATGCACATAATTCCCACGTCTCTCCTGCCACTGATTTGTCATATTTTCAAATCTCTTTGTGCTACCAACCACCTTACTCAGATGATAAGTAAATCATTGTAACCTCTGTTTTTCATCACATCCGTCCCTGCAAAGACATCTGGTCTTCCACAATTACTGTTATAAATAGAATAGAATAAAATAGAATAGAAAATCCCTTTATTGTCCCACAATGGGGAAATTCTGGTGTAACAGCAGCAAAAAGATTATAGAAAAAAATTGTCACACAAATGTGGACCTTAGAATATTGTATAAGAATTACATAACAGTGAAGAGTTACAATATAAACAATAAAATACTGTTCGGTAAAGTGTTTTAACAATATAAAAATTGTGCACCTGGAAAATAAATATTCAATACAGCTGTGGGCATTCTTACAGTAATGGATATTTGAAAATAGCAGCAACATCAGAGATGTGCAAAATGGCAGCAGCAAGTTATTTTACTGACTAAGGTTGAAACTTTAAAATAAGCAGGAATGTAACTTATTGAGGTGTTGAGAACAGTGATGGTTTATAAAGTCTTCAGGCTGCTGGGAGGAAGGATCTGTGATAACGCTCCCTGGTGCATTTAGGGTGCAGCTGTCTGCTACTGAAGGAGTTCTCCAGTTTAGCACCAGCTTCATGCATGGGGTAGGAGACATTATCCAGCCACTGCTCCAACAGACAGCTTAATTAAAGATGGCTGATGCCACAACAGAGTCATAGAAGGTATTTAGGAGCGCCCCCTGCACTTCAAAAGACCTCAGTATCCTCAGCAGGAAGAGCTTCATGTTTTGACTAGCAACCCCTGCTGACCTCTTTCTGGATGTAAACAAAAAGAGACAGGTCATTAGCTGTAATGATTTTGGCGCTGATGGCTGGCTTGATTGCACATTTCATTCACCTGTCTAGCTCTGCCCTGTTACACATAGTTGCTCATCTGATCCACCTGCTCTTGCTTCTATTTAAATTTCTTGGTCTCAGCCATCAGTGCCAGATTATTCTTGAGTCTTTGGTGTTGAGAGTTCTCTAGCGTTTCTATAGTGTTCTGATTGCCTGATCCTGATCCGCTTCTATATTTGGACCTTTTAGTCTGCCTGACCCTGTCTGATCTATTTGCCTGGCCTGTCTTTGGATTCTGCCTTCCTTCGTCAGCTCTGATCTGATCTCTTGTCAGCTCTGCAGCCTTCTAGGATTTCGTGTCTGAAACTCTCTGGCAGCGTCCGCTGCCTCTGTTCCATCGACAGTTGGAAAAATCCTCGTTCTCTCGGCACGGACTGAACTGTCAAACCAGGTTAGTGACTCACACACTATTAATCATCCTCCATCAGATTATTGTAGTCACTAACCTGTGTTTCTCCGATAGATGTTCCTGCCTCTGATGCCCTTGCCGCTGCAGCCGCCACCACACTCCGCTTTGTTTTTAAATAATATAAATATAAAAAATATAACCAAGGATGTATGGGGGACAGTGATTCGCCCACATTTTATGAATGCTGGCGTATCATAAATGATAAACTATGAACAGTTTAGTTTGTGCTTTTAAGTCGTTGCCCATAGGAAGAGGTTGCTTGGATATAACAAAACCGAATATCTTCGGAACATCTCCCAATGACACAAAACTCATATGGGTGAGTAGTACGGAGCCCCTCTGATGACATGGTCAAAAAAAATGTTTAATTGTGGCCACGAAGTAGTAACCTGACAACAGCCAGATGCATGTCTCGCTCCGCCCAGCTCCACTCACATACATCTGGGAACCCGCTCATAGAAAGTGATTTCCCCAACCGAATTTATGGTCTGTCCAATCAGGTGTGTCCTGGAGTGGAGAAGCGACCGTGAGATTCCAACAACAATGGCGGCTCGCATTGAGGAAGCAAGCGTTAGCATTGATGCTGCTATTTCTTCTGTGTTGTCCAATCTATCTGATATTGTTTCATTAAAAGAACTTCAGAGAACAGCTTTGAAGGCTTTTGTTGGTGGAAACAATGTTTTCGCCCTTCTCCCGACTGAATTTGGCAAGAGCTTGATCTACCAAATGGCTCCTCCTCTCACAGCGTCATGGGTTAGCTCCGGTGTGAGTGGTTGAAATAGCACGTCAATAAAGATGACAGACAAGTGGCTTATCCAATCATATGCAAGGAGTTTTGATAAGGCCCAGCCTTCAGTAAAGGCAATTCCTATGGCGGGTTCCCAGATGTATGTGAGCGGAGCTAGGCGGAGCGAGACATGCATCTGGCTGTTGTCAGGTTAACGAAGTAGTATTTCGTGCACACGAAGTAGTATTTCGCGGCCACGCAATAAGTATAACATGCGCACGAAATACTACTTCGTGGCCACGCAAAAAGTTTATCGTGCGCACGAAACACTACTTCGTGGCCACGCAATAAGTTTAACGTGCGCACGAAATACTTATTAATAATATCAATAAATCCGCCCCTGTTTTCAGGCTTATGTTAACTGTAATGACTTATCTTGGACAGGCTGCTATGTAAACGGGCCTTTAGTCCTTCGTTTAGCTATGCTGCGGTTGTTTACACTACGCCTTTTCCACCTAAAATGGCGTCTTAGCAACAAATGTCACGTGACTGGCGGAGACCGACTGGGTAAGCAAATCGAGCGCACCTTAGACCTTAGAGAAGGCGTGCTCGATTTGCTTACCCAGTTGTCCAGGAATGATATTAATATTATTAATAAGTATTTCGTGCGCACGTTAAACTTATTGCGTGGCCACGAAATAGTATTTCGTGCGCACGTTAAACTTATTGCGTGGCCACGAAATACTACTTTGTGCGCACGAAATACTACTTCGTGGCCACAATAAAAAAATTTTTTTGACCATGTCATCAGAGGGGCTCCGTAGAGTAGAACATTATGTAATAATGTAAAATCAAGGGCCCAATGTAAAAAAAAAAAAAAGGCGTTCCCTTTTAAGTATTTCACGGTCTGCCTTGCCTGAATCCTTGGTTCGTCTTTCTGAGACATTACATTAGCACCTGCAGCACCACATAAAATAATGTTTTACTCAAAGGAACTTCACATGGTCTTAGCCAAACGTTAAGTTGTTACTATACATGTTTAAGCTCACTCTTAATGGTTAATCTCTGTCCATTGATTGCAGTACAAGAGTTCAGACTGATCTGAATTTGTTTAAAACACTGCAAGTCATTTATGATTATCTCTGCCTTTTCAACAATAAACATGCGTCCTCCCACAAAGCAAGCTGTCTATGTTACATTTCTGTCCCTCTTTACATGTGGCCACCGCTTTAGTTGTCTCTCTCTGTCACCTTTGGAAACATCCTTCTTGAAACGCAGGTCTTTTGTTGCAGGTAAGATAATGCCTTTGCTGCTTTCCAAACAGCCTCCTTGGATTCCCAGGAAGCCAAGTGCAACATGATGATTTGTGCCCCGGTCCCCTCCACAGTGGCCGTGCATCTCCCCATTTGTGTATGAAAAATTTGACCTTAATACTTATATAATTAATCATAAATTATATTTGTTTATCTTGGAATATAATATCAAATTTCATTGAGAAGGGGGAGAGAAAATATATGTAAGGATTTAGTTTGTAACCAGTTATGAATTGAGGATAAAAATGTTTGGGATTTACTACAATTAAAAAAAAGAGAAATGTTCAGTTCTTTTTTCCTCATCTTGCTCACGTAGACGACATTTTTCTACAGTGAATCTAAATTTGGAGCATATGAATAGGTTGGAAGGATAAATTTAAGTTTTTGAAATGAATCTCTTTATGTTTTGATGTAATAGCAAAGATAAGATATTTATTTCTCAATGTATGGATATCATTTCTGGTGTATTCTTTTAAAAGGGAAAGTCTTTTGATTGTTTAATTAATTATAGAAAGCTTGCTCCCTGGTTTAATGCAGAGCTGTGCATTCTGAAGCAAAATGCTAGGAAAGTGGAGAAAAATGGCGCTCCACAGGCCTACGGGAATCCTACCTAGTCTGGAAAAATTGTTTACTCATGATTTAGAAATATGCAGAGTTACGCATTTCCTGTCAGTGGTTATCAAATTACAAAAATACTCCACAAAACTGCCCCATTGATCAGAAAACAAAAGCAGAGCACATCAGTGGTTTAGTCCCCACCCTTCTCTTTTGCGGCTAAAAAGTTTTTCTCTGAGATGTTAATGTTATTGTTATTGATTTTATGATAGTAAATCTAATTAGCCACAGGAAGAACACTGAGTTAATAATTTATCAGTTATTTATCAAATGAGGAGCAAAACATGCCTGCTTCATAAGGCAGAGAATTTGAATAAAATATAGAATATTATTTCTTTAAATAGCAGCAAAAACAATGTCAGCATGATAATGAATGCTGTCATTGTGTTGCTGACATATTATTAAGTATGTCAACATAGTACATTTTTAAAAGGTAGTATGATTTCTTCTTCTTCTTCTTCTTCTTCTTCTTCTTCTTCTTCTTCTTCTTCTTCTTCTTCTTTTCTATTATGGCGGATCACAAGCAATGTTAAGGTGCATACCGCCACCTACTGTACATGAGTGTGTAGTAGCATTACTTCACATCTATTAGATTCTATTTTTTTATTTTGTATTCTTAAGATACATAAACAATGCTTTCCTTAGTTTATGAATATCTGTTATGTTTCCTTCATTTCCTAATATTCCTTTAAGATTCCATTCATGCCCTATACTTCTAACTATTCTCTTTAATTCTTCCCTTTCGTGTTCATATAACTTACAGTTCATCAGTATGTGTTCTACATTTTCTTTTTCACCACATTTCTCACATTTATCACTATTTTTCCTCCCTATTAAATAAAGCATGTCATTTAAGTAGGTATGACCTATTCTTAATCTACTAACTATTATTTCTTCTCTTCTGTTTCTTTCATTAATGCTTCGAATTCGAACTGACTTTTGCACTTCATATAATCTTCTTCCTTTCCTATCTTCGTTCCATATTTTTTGCCATTCCTCCATTTCTTTACTTTTAATAAGTGATTTCCCTTCCCCTTTTCCAAAATGAATTGAAATTGTTATTTCCCCCTCTAAAGCCCTTTTAGCTAATTTATCTGCCTTTTCATTGCCTTTTACTCCTTCATGTGCTGGCACCCAACAAAACCAAACATCAATGCCACCCCTATATAATCTAAATAAAATATGATGAATTTCTAATACCAAATCTTTTCTATTATTTCCTTCTCCCTTAATACTTTCCACTACTGCTTTAGAATCTGTGCACACCACCACCCTGATTGGTCGAATCTCCTCCACCCATTGCAAGCTTAATATAACTGCCACCATTTCTGCTGTAAAAACCGACAATTGATCTGATATTCTTTTATGAATAAATTTTTTAAACTCTGGGATATATATTTCTATACCCACATAACCTTTTAAATTCTTAGAACCATCTGTATAAATTTTAAGGTAATTATTATATGTAGTTCTTAAATAAATATCTGTTTTTATCCCTATTTCATTTAAATTCCAATCATTTTTCATTAGGTAGTATGATTATTTTTGAAAGTAATTTACATAATTAGAAGAACTAAGAAACCCCGGAGAGTGAGAAAATAAGAGTGTCAAATATATTAATTTATTTTTGCCTGATGGTGTTTATAAAGTGCTATTTCAGGTCCAGTAAAAATTTGATTTAAAAAAAAAATATTGGAACTTCACCTTATGATGTTTGCATTTCTAAAGCATTATTAGCAATATATATAAAAAAAATATTGTGACAGGGGCAGGGCATCCACCAGGTTGACATGCATGTGATCAAACTTGCAGACCAACAACAGGAAGCAGGTGTTCTTCAAACTTACGTGAATTGTCTATGCCATGCTACAATGTGGGATTCAGAAAAAAAGGTTGAAATGTCTGAAAGGTCGCACACAGGCGAGAGCGTATCGGGAGATGGAGACGGAGACCTACAAGACCTCCCTCATCCTTGGCCCAATCTCAAAGAATGTTTCTAAATAGTTGAAAAATTGGGCTTTCAATTCATATAGCGGCATCTGGCTGTTTTTTTAAAGGTTACTTTATACTTTTGTACTTTAAGTAGGTTTTGGAGCACATACTTTTTCACTTTTACTTCAGTAAAGAAGTCATGTAGATACTTCAACTTTGTGTTTTTAAAGTTCAGTATCTATACCTCTACTTAAGTAACAAATGTGTGTACTTTTGACATCACTGTTGCATAGCTGCCATTATAAAAATGTTCTGGCTACGCCTCCGATTAAGATATGTTTGAATTTTTCTCCACACAATGCTTTCAGAGTTTTACGCAAGAGGATTAGGGCCACTGTAAAAAAAAAAAAGTTACCTGATTTTTTATTTTTATTTCAGTTTAACATGGGAAAAAAGTCAGACTTCTGACTTTTTTCTCAGAATTCTGAATTTTTTCTCAGAATTCTGACTTAAATCTCAAAATTCTGACTTTAATCTCAGAATTCTGAATTTCTTCTCAGAATTCTGACTTTTATCTAAGAATTCTGATTTTTTTTATTGTCAGAATTCAGTCAGAATTCTGACTTTAATCTCAAAATTCTGACTTTAATCTCAGAATTCTGACTTTAATCTCAGAATTCTGAATTTCTTCTCAGAATTCTGACTTTTATCTAAGAATTCTGACTTTTTTTATTGTCAGAATTCAGTCAGAATTCTGAGAAAAAAGTCAGAATTCTGAAATTAAAGTCAGAATTCTGAGATTGAAGTCATAATTCTGACTTTAATTTCAGAATTCTGATTTTTTTCCCCATACTAAACTGAAATAAAATGTAAAAATCAGTTAACTTTTTTTTTTCCAGTGACCCTAATCCTCTTCCGTAGAGTTTAGATTTTCCTTTATGCAAAAAATGTCTGTTTAAGATTACAGCACCGCAAGGCACATAATTCCAGTCTGCTGTCATGTGTTTATGAACTTTCCTCATTTCCTTTATATTTAAGAACCCAATCTCAGCTCATCTTAGACTGTAAAACTTAGGATTAGTTCTATTTTATGTGCCTTGCCCATATGCAGTTTATGTCTATTAATAGTACTTGTGTGCAGTTTTTTTTATGCAGTCTCCTTCCAGGGGAAGGAGCACTCTCGCCTGAAGCGAGAGTACATAATCGAGTATCGCGAGATTTGAACAGCTGTTTGGACTGTTTTTACAGACTAAGGCAGGTCGGTTAACACGTGGGGAGATCAGGAGCGCGATTGAAAACATTCTGACAATTTTTGTTCCCATCGTGGCAGCATCGAGGACCTTAAAACACTGTAAGTAAAGAGGCAGCCATGTTTCCCAGCCGGCTGCACGGAGCAGTTTTAGCATGTCTCCTTGTTCGCTCTGTCCATTTGACATTGTTGATGCACTGGAAGCGGAGAGCGCTAACTACAGCGATAGTGTGAAGTTAACGTCGCAAGCTGCTCCAAGCCGACTCTGTAGGGGAATTGGAGCGGTATGCTCATGTCATTGAACGGACAGCCTGTTCCCTCTGGCTGTCAGCGGGGCGCTTTAGCTGCGCTCCCGTTATGAAACTTAAAGAGCCGGACTTTGTCTGGTTAGCTCAGACCTATCCTAGCCACCGCGTGAATATGTTTCGATCCCAAGGTTAGCAGGTAGCCGCTAGACGCCGTGTGCTATCATGCTAGCTCTGGTGGCTAGCAGCAGGGCTGAGGCCTGCTCGGGGAAAGTCGTTAACCCGCGTGCAGCACGCACGTGCCCTCTGCTTAGTTGAACCTGTGGGATGGGTCGTGTGGCTGCGATGGGAAGGTCAAACCGTCCGGGTTGAGTTGAGTGGATGTGGATTGCGTGTCACCTCTACTGATGTCATGTGTTGTGGGTAGAAGTGTGGCCTCCTCAGCTGTCACTTTGCTCCCTGTTCTCCTGGAGGAGACCCTCCACAGGAGGAGCACAGGCTGGAGGCCTGCCATGCACCGGGCGGCTTTATGTGCTCACATTCGGACCTGCTGACTTTTTTCACCTTTCATGAGTCCAGATCTTCCCTCAGTTATTTAATTAATTCAGTGTGAAGTTACTGGAGGGGATCATGTCGGAAATCTTTAGGGAGATGGTTTCTGGGAAAGTTAAGGACAGATAATATTGAATTATATTTCCAAACTTTCTTCTGTTGCTTCTCATTGTGTCCTTGGTTTCTCTTTCCTTTCCACCCTTCCTTTAAAGTTTGGTTTCTTACCTCTAACCTTATGTTTCTTTCCTCATTCCCTTCATTTCTTTGTAGTGTCCTTGTGTCCTACCTCCCTCTAGTGTCCTTCATATCTTTCCTATCTTGCTCCCTTCTTTGTTTCTCCCATTTTTTATCTTTCCTTTTCCTCCAACCTGCTTTTTTTTAGGTTTCTTTTTGCAGGTGACCAGCAGTGTTGGGAAAGTTCTCTTTCTACGTGAACTAGTTCAAAGTTCAGTTCACACATTTTAAAATGAACTAGTTCAGTTCATAGTTCACAATTCCAAAAAACGAACTAGTTCATAGTTCTTTTTTTTTTCATTTTTTTTTCATATATTGCTCAATAACACCATAGCCTACTGTAGAACCACGACAGCAATTATTTTATCAGTTGTAACTCTGAAACTGTGCGTCAGATTTCATCTTCATATCCAGTTTTGAATCCTTATCCAACCAGGGTTTACATTAGCATTGAGGGGACAGCATTTCCCCATTGTTGCTTTAACGCTTTGTTGCTGTCCATTCACTTCACACTAGTAGCAGCTGCAGCTTTCACCCCTACAGTATATTCTCAAAAACATCAGGAAAAATGTGCTGCTTGAATGGTCTTTTTTATGAGTAATTATTAAAAGAAAAATAGGAAAGTAGTCTTTAAGGTGCAAATGTTTTTTTTTATTTTAATAATTTTTTCCATTTAAAATTCCATTTCAATACATACTAAAAAGGAATCCTGGAAAATTATACCAGGCAGGTTTAAAAAATAAGTTACATGGATAGTAAAACCCTCAAGAACAGGGGTCTTCTATGTTTTCCAGACCAAGGACCCCCAAACTGATGGCGAGATGGAGCGGGGACCCCCTATTTATATATATTGTATGAAATTGTGTCCTATAGTCACTCTATTACAGATGGAGTAATGTAAAGAAATTAATTTCTCCCTGGGATTATTAAAGTTTTTCTGATTCCTGGTTGTTGTGAAGGAAACTGTGCCCAGCTTGAAAGAGCTCCTGTGTGTCGCTGAATGTGTGCATTGATGACTGAAAGACATCTTCTGTCTCCATTTATCTGTTTACTACAGTGTGTTGATTTCATGTTAATGAGTATTTAAAGACATTTCAATTAGTGGGGGAAAAAAATGCAGGGGGAGAATATAAAAATATCAACTAACCATGCACACCCTCATGCAGTACCTCCGTAGACCCCCTAGGGGTCGCGGATCCCCCGTTGAAGACCGCTCAAGAAGATTTTACTAACACAAACTGAGGGACCAGGCTGAGGTAGGAATTTAAGGTTACTGAAGTGCGGATTTTTTTACTGAAAGCCGGCGGGCAAACTTGTTGCCATCATCCTCACCGACCACCTGGTCATAAAACTGTTTTAAGTCGTCTCCATGCTGCTGTGGCTTCCACGCTGCATTTTGTTTTGATGACGCACGCGGCTGTAGGCTACGACACTGGTAGCTGCTGTTGCCAGATTGGGTGTTTTTACCGCTACATATTAAGGCCTGTTTACGGTGTGATTTAGCCGGGGTTTCGCCTGGAGGGCTCTATAGAAATCTGGCAACCTATTGAACGGAGTTGAACCGAGAGAGCGTGCCGTTCACAGACGCCAGAATGAACGAGTTCACAATAACGTTCATCAGGCAGTAATGCAGTACGTTCAGTTCACGTTCGCCCAAAATATGAACGAGTTCATGAACTTTCGTTCAATGAACGCGTTCAGGCACAACACTGGTGACCAGTATAACATCGGGTCACAGGATCAGGCCAATAAAACCAGGTGTTGGTAATGTAAGGTCTATTTACTGTGAGTTCACAGTGAACTTCACTATTTTGTATTTGAAAGTGAAGTGCCTCTAGGAAAGGAATACTTTGAAAGTGTTTTATATTAGAAATGGTTAAAAACTAGAGATGAATCCATTCGTGACTCCTGCAAAGTAATTTTTTAAAGCGATTTAGAAATGAACAAACCTGCTGAATCGTTTTTTGGTTTCCAACTGCAAGGTTTCTGTCCAGCTGCTCTTTAAGTTATTCTTTAGCTAAAAATGTGGGGCTTTCCCCAAAAGTCTGTTATACCCCTATTTAAAACGTCATTCTACATAATGAGAGTCTGTTTTTGGGCAGCTTTCTGCAGGCTGCCCCCTCTTAGCCCAAAGGTATAACTGCATCTCTGACTGTGTAGACAAAAGCAGTGTTTATATAATGAATGGTCTTAAAATGAAAGTGACATTTGTCATCCAGAAGAAGAACAAACAAGGCTTTCCAAAAAAGTTAAGAAAAGTCTTCAAACTTGGAAACACAGTCTAGTGGATTGTTAACTTTTTTTTGAAGGACCATGACCTGGATGACTGAATATTCTTCATCAGCAAACAAGGGTTTCATTTTTATACCATCAACTGGAAATATTTTACAGACTGAATTAGGAGTCTGGAAGCTGTAATTAGGTCATTTCCAACCTCCATAAGTTATTTTTTAAGATTTTATTGGAAAAAACGGTATAAAGCTACAGTTTTAGTAGTTTATTAATCCCCGATACAAGAACTTTGTACTTCATATAAATGCTAAACTCATATTTGCTAAATAAACCCACCCCCTTTTCTTCAGGCCCTTCCTCTCTGATGTTGCTCCGGGTAGTGGTCTGAATTTCAGCGCAGCTGGGATGTACTTGAACGTAGCAGCCTGTCAGACAGCTGTCTATTACCGTAGTTGGTCTGATCCAGGTGAATGTTGATGTCTTCACTTCAGTGCTGGAGTTTCTGATAAAGCAAATCAGGAGGAATCATGTTTTAATATTCTGGAGAAATGAAACAGTGCTGTCAGTGTGACAGCAGGTGCATGATAGCAGCTTTAACTCCACAGTGTTAAGCTGCGTGGGGCTCTGATAGTAGCCTGTCTGCTTACTCAGGGAGGCTAACAGGAGTCTCTGTAGGAGGAGGGTGTTAAACTCCACTGAGTGGAATGGAGTTAGTGTCCTGAAACTTTTAAATGTATTTATCTCACTGTCCTTTGATCCTGGTGTGTTAAACTGAGCGGGGCTGGACAAAACTGGCTAAGTTGGCCAAGTCTGGCTTAATCCGGGTATACACTGTGTGATATTTTCAATCATTTTAGCAGCTACAGCTCACACTGCAAGGCAAAACCGCAGGGTTTAAAAGTTCCCAGCTCACGATGTTTGTTCTCACACTGTGCGACCCGACGCTCTGATGCGATCTACCTGCTCACACTGTTCGACTAAAAACCAGGTGGGACTGAGCTCCGCAGTGAGATGGCGCTACTCGGACTTGTCTGTGAATCAAACGAGTAGAAGAGGAATAAAAAGTTCACTGAAACGTGCTGCCTTGGCAATTTGTTCAATTTTGTGTTGAAATCCCTAAAAAGTAAATGCGACGCTGTATTTGGACAAAGATGTGGCTGAGCACACGGCTACTACGGTCTGTCAGTTTTATAGAAAGAACTCCATTTCAATCATTGCACCCCCCGCCATGCTGCTGTGTTTTTACGACAGCCGACTGAATTTCAAACATGTTTAATTTTCTCCCGACCCTACGATACCTGATCGGAAGGTGGTCGTTAGAAGCTGATCGCTCCTCGTTACCCCCCTGCACACGTACACCACGCACCATCAGGCTGAAAGTCGGCCTGATCGAAAAATTCTCGCACAACTCGAGAATCGTCCCGAAAAGGACAAAAAAAAAATGTACGGTTTATGTCTGGCTTTATTTGGCTTTCATAAAGCTGGCTGTCCGTTTCTGGCCCGGTTGCTATGGAAACAAACCCAGTACACTCGGTTAAATGACTCTTCGGACAGATCACCACTGTTTTTCGCTCCTGTTGGCCTAGTGGTGCCGCCGTCATCTTTCCTTTCTCTCGCCCCTAAAACAAATCCCATAATGCTAAGAGATAAGGGGCTCTTGCAAAGCATTTTGCGATATCTGTTCATCTAGTGACCATGGATGCACACTACTTGTGGACGGACATTGTGGGCAATTTTGAGTCCACGAGTTTTCATCCACTGCCCATTCAGACACTCGTGTAAAATGGGGTAACCCCATATAGTGACCTACAGAGGGGTTAGGGCGGACGTTCTGACACAGCCTGTCTTTGTTGATTTCCTCACCAGGGGGCTGTAAATGACAGTATGAGCACCATCTAAGGGTGGGCGTTTATTGTGAACTATGTTTGTTCTTTAGCTCCAAACTCAGCATCTCTTCATCCATGCCTGCCACAAGAAGTTTTTTTATAATTTTTGAGATTCGGTCTTAGAAGTCGTTGTGACTGGATTTGATTAAGCTTTTACGCATCTTGGTATAAAATAATTTGATGGATATGAGAAATCTGCTTCTTGATACGTTGAAGTATCAGTAGCTTGCATCCAATCATGTAATTAAACTAAATTAAATCTTATTTTTTGGGAATATATAAGAATTATGCTCTAATTTGTACTTACCGATCTGTCGTTGCTATATTTTAATTTGACAAACTGGATCTTCTCTACGTTCTTTTTGCTGCTTGGTGCGATTGCGGATTTTAAGCGGAGCGGAGTAAAGAAATAGCTCGGCTCGTATTTCGACGGTGACGGACGGAGAAGACTTACGTGGACGGCGGCGTGCGGAGGAGTAGCGGTGGATTTGGAACAGTTCTGATTGACTAACCTGACAGACAAGTACTCCTCATGACGTACGTGGGCGGGGTGGTGACGAAGGATGTGGAATCTGGGGGTTACTTTTGATATCTAAGAGGATGAAGAGTACATACAAAACAAGACTAAACACTTTAAAAGAGACCCAACTTTATCATTTATAATGGTGATTATGATTTATAACATTTTGAGCCAGCAGCCCAGTTGATCCATTTTAAAGAACAAACTGAGAAGGACAATATATTTCTCTTTATTGACCTATTGCTCTGCAGTCAAAGTATTTTTTTTGTTTGCCTTTCCCTAGAGGCCCATGCACTCTGCTTTCCTCAGATAGAAAATATTCTATCCAGGCTGTCCCAATGTTTGCACTAAAAACAACTGAAGATGCCTTCATAAGCTGTTTGATATAATAAGTTTACTTCTCTAAATGAATCCAAATCAATTCAGTCGTTGCTAACATAACTTTCTCTTGTTTCAGGTGAGTGTTTGGCGTCTTGAGGAAATGCCAGTGCGGTTCCGCTCTGTTGTTCCCTACACATTGCCTGGAGTACTTGTACTTATTGGCTGGTGGTGGTACACATCGAGGAAGAAAGAACGGATCGACAGCCAGAGCTCGGAGGTCTCTCAAAGTCCTGTGAGCTTCAAAGACTCTCACGTAGAAGGCAGCAATGGCCTGCTGTATGAGGAGGAGAGCGCCGTCTTTCCAAACCTCAGCAACCAGAATAAAGAAAATGAAATTATTTCCCCCTTTCAACTCCAAGACGCTGAAGCAACATCTTCACAGGAACACAGAGGTAATGATGCTAGCTTAGCACCCGCAGAAGCTCATGCTCTGTCAAATTTAACTCCGCCAACATTTGGCAACAAGGATTTGGCAGAGACGCCCCATGAAGACCCGGACATTGATTCAGCCCCCGCTTTAATTGGGAAGCTAGAGAAATGCCCAGCCAAAGATTTAGACCTTCTTCCAGAAGTATCGGAGGAATCTGCTTTGCTGTCCAACGCCGCACCCTCATCCTCATCCAAAGACGCCAGATCCTCCACAAACACTATAGATGCAGAAAGGCCAGAGCCAGAAGGTGAGGTTGCTACCCATCACAGCACTGTAAATCCACAAGAGGAGATTGTTTGTATAGCTACATCTACCAAAACACTGAGAGCGACGGCCTCAGATGAAGAGTCTTTGGAGAATCCCCTGCAAATACAGGATTTACACAATCACATCCTCACCAGCACCCCCAACATCCCCGCCTCCAGAGCCCAGGCCACCACCACCTCATTAGCTAGCTCAGCTGAGATACAAGTAGAGAGAAACACTGAAGAAATGAACCATCTGGAGCTCCTGGCAGCCGGACTCATAACTGAGGTCCTCTCTGCAGCCACCCAGGAAGTGCTTGGCACTACGAGCTGTGAGGTTACAGCAAACGAGGAACCCAGTAGTAGAAGTAGTGCTGCTCTGGCCAGTGGCACTCTATGCCCCCAGCTCAACTCCACAACAGGAGCCTCCCTTGATGATGGTCTCTCACATGGAGATGGAGAGCTCACCAAGGCAACAGAGAAAGAAGTTGAAGGAGAGCTGAAAGTTTGCTCTCTGGTCGAAGAATGGGCAAATGTTGAGACCCGGATTCAGAAAACCAACAGTGCACAGAACGAGGCCTGGCCAACGGCGTTACGCCAAGGACATCCGGCGCTGCTCTCTAAATGTAGAAGTGAGGAGGCGGCGGCGCTGGCTGAAGACTCTGCCTGCAGCACATGCCACTCTGAGGAGGGAATCAGCAGCGAAGACCTGCAGGGCAGCACGCTAGAGAACCCAGCCGACGCGTTCAAGGTTCCGTCTGCGCAGGACGGCCGGCAGCCTCCGGCCGCAGCCGGGAGCGTCGCAAAGGAGACAGAAGAACCGCCTGATGCAGTGTGTGACATGAAGGGCGTAAATGGGGACGGCCTGAGGAACGGAGCACATGGGACATGCGAGTTGGATACAGATCAGTCTGGAGGTGAGGAAGGATTCTAATCATCCTGTTACTTTTGCTTTGTTGAACTTCTAAGGATTTAGTGGTTTGAAAACTATTGCTAGTTTAATGCTTAACTTAAGAGGAGCCTTATAAAGGATCGAATGTTCAGAGGTGAACAATCAGGGTCCAGAAGATAGAAATACGCCCGTTAGCACGTGTCACAGAGGACATGTGAAGAAATTATGTATTCTTGTTAAATTCCATGAGGGGGTCTTTGCCCCACCTCCTGCGCTGCAAAGGATTATGGGAGTCCTCATAGCTCCTTAGCATTAGAAAAGAACCACTGAACTCTATTTATTCACTGGATTGCTGATAGGCAGTTGGTAGTACACAGTGCTGTGAAGTTACATGCCGCCATATTGGTACTCCCTAGATTTACCAGTTGGAATGTAAACAGTACGTACTCTAATGCATTGTACAATGATGATGATCTCATTTTCAGGCGGCCTTAAAGGGATAGTTCGGTATTTTTGACATGAATCTGTATGGCATCCCCATCACCAGTGTCATGCAATCACACTGACTTACCCCTGGCAGCGTCCTGTGAGCAGAGTTCTCGTCCAGTTTTGGTCAAGCCGAAAGTAGTCCGGCAGGTTTGCTAGAGCCAGCGAAATAAAACGTTTCTCTTCCCAAAACATTATGTGTTCAAAAGAGTGATATTTTTGCATCCCAAAAACGTTGTAGTGGAAAAAGTCACACGTCGTTATCACTTGGTCCTATTTTCTCTCTGTTCATATCAGTGCGCGCCGTCATTCAGACAGCGAGCTCAACAACAGCCAGATGCATGTCTCCCTCCGCCTAGCTCCTAGCTGGGCGGAGGGAGACATGCATCTGGCTGTTGTCAGGTTAGTAGGCCCTAGCTGTCTGAATGACGGCGCGCACTGATACGAACAGAGAGAAAATAGGACCAATTGATAACGACGTGTGACTTTTTCCACTACAACGTTTTTGGGATGCAAAAATATCGCTCTTTTGAACACATAATGTTTTGGGAAGAGAAACGTTTTATTTCGCTGGGTCTAGCAAACCTGCCGGACTACTTTCGGCTTGACCAAAACTGGACGAGAACTCTGCTCACAGGATGCTGCCAGGGGTAAGTCAGTGTGATTGCATGACACTGGTGATGGGGATGCCATACAGATTCATGTCAAAAATACCGAACTATCCCTTTAAGACTTTTTAAAAAAGTCATCACTTTCACACATGCCGTTTCATAGCATCAGTAGATTAGTCATTTAAGATAAAAAAAAAAGTTAATCATTCATAGTCAGTATAAAGTGTATAAATCAAGTAATGTAACATATTATGCAAATCCATTACAGCAACATTATGACAAAGTATATTAATGGAGCAAAATAATACTGGGCTTGATGATTCAGCTCTTGGGGAGAGAATTCTGCAGAGCAGCAGCTGGATGATGAATTTAATCTATACTATAATACACGCTAGATTAAAAACGATCAGTCAGGGATTAGGAAAAGAATAATTGTATGCGCACAGTGTAAATATTTCTATCATATGGCCGTCTTCTGTACAGTGGTCATACATTCAAAAATGTTGATAAAATTTTTTCTCTTAGACATTGGAGTGGTGCATTTAAATGTTATAGAGCTAAACATGTTAAATTGGTGAGTAGTAGTAGTGTAAGTTTTTAACCTGTTAAGTTTTTTTTTTATTTTTAACATTACAATTTATATTTTTCCAAGCACACAACAGTTTAAAGCAAAGTTTAGTTTGAAAAGAATGTGCAGGAAGGATTGAAAAGCATGTTAACACGGTAATGTAAGCTTGAGTTCATTATCTGACGCATGCAGATACACACCAGGAACCTGGAAACTTATTGAATTACAAAAAAACATTTAAAAAGCAAACATGTTTCATTGATATATATACAAAAATGATTATTAGGAACTATATTTATCAAACATTATACTGGGCAAGAAAAAAATAGTTTCTGGGCAAATGAAATGTGAAAGTCATTTGCCCAAAGGGCAAGTGGTAAAAATCCTTAACATCCACCCCTGTAATACTGTAGTCAGATATTATTACTGTTCCACAGTACACCCCCACATACTATCTGATGTGCCAAAAGTGCTCAATCTTTAATGTATATGGTATATACATGTATTGATAACATTTTTATGATGATGACATTACATTAAAGGTAGTTTTATGGTGCGACTCAGTGAAACTGCTCCTTTGTTTAATGGCACAGAGCGGCTTTGCTATATTTGCTGTGATCATATATTTCTAAGTGAGAAAGTCCACCTGTGCAGTCAGTTCATCTGGATTACGACCCTTCCTAAAAGTGTTATTTCTCTGCTGGAGCCACTCAGACCCCCCCCCATACTGACGGTGCGCTGTTATTAGGAATCCCCAGCAGCAGCTGCCTCAGGCCCGCTCGCCTCTTGGGGGTTTTCCCCCCACTTTTTCTGGCGAACATGTTTTTCCAGCAGATTTGGGCATTTTAAGTTAATTTAGGCTTTAATAAACTGTTTCAGAGGAGCGATCATAGCGCTCTGCATCAGCAGTGCTGTCTGTCTCCCTGCCAGCTCCCAGAGCAGCTTCTCTGATTGGTTGATATGGTGAGTCGAGCAGCAAAAGTTACATTTTTCCAACTCTAACAGCTGCTGCTTGTGAAGCTCGTCAGATCCTCAGAAGTTAAAGCAAAGCTCCTCCTGCTCTAGATGCGCTGCAGGACCTTTTGATGTGCGTCAACCATTGACTTTACATGTAAACCGGCCACTTCTGTTGCTGAAACTGCATGCGGTGTGAACGTAGCATAATGGTACCTCCTTCCTTGCTGCAAGCTATATTTAGACAGCACTTATCATTGCAAACATTCTTCCACTTTACTTTAGAGTCTTTTGTGATTTGCTGTATTTGGATCCAGCTTCTTTCTTCTGGCGCTTAAAATGGAACAGTAGTGGCTTATCTCCATACAAGTGTTTTTGCTTCCTGGATGGATAGTCCATGGCGATCTAACCTGAACAATAAATGCAAAATGTCGGTGCTGTTACCTGTGTTCAGTAGGTTTATCCTAACACTCAGTGTTGAAACATCTCAGAGGGATTTTTCTCTGGTAGTTTCAGTTCTTCCTGTGCAGATAAACTAGTTTGAAGACTGGAATGTTTTTGTGTGAATCTTAAGTAGTGACCTCTCCCATCTGTGTTGTTGTAAAGAATCAAAATGCTTTGATGTTATTTAAAACAGTAACCACATTGACATAGTAAACCTACTTGGATTACGACCCTCTTAGAAGTAGGAGGCAATAGTTCTTCACGGCTCTGTGTGGTCAGATTCATGTGATGGCCTCCCATCATGCCTCCCTGCCTCTAAATTAGCTCAATATGTAATCGATGTTTCTGATCTGATGTGTTCTAACGGTAAATGTCTGTAGGTTCTGATGTCAACAGTATGGACTCTGTGGACAGTGGCTGCACTATGGGTGTTTGCGAGTCCCAGGTCAACAACGCCGCCTCTTCTTCCTCGGAACTCGTCATCTGGGAGATTGAGGTCCCAAAGGTTAGTCAAAGCGGCGATTTGATGCCATTACCTCTTCTCCCTCATTAATACTTTAATGTGTCGACATAATCTAGTCCTAATGTGCCCTTCTGTATCTCTGGGGAACTTGATATGACATGTGTCTAACAAACACTTTTTATAGTTGCATCGTAGCTTTTAATAATGATGGCACTGAGGAAATGCTAGTTATATTTGCTGTGTATGTAATACAAATGATTTTTGACTAAAGCAATGAATCGGGTTAACATTAGGACTCCCAGAATTCAGATACTACTACAACTCCCACTGGCCATCGGTTTCACTGGTGACATTTTTCCCAATGGAACGCAAGAGTAGTGATGATGTCATCGACTGAAATGGTTCTAGGTCAGGGGTCACCAATTAAAAATCAGCGGGGTCCGAATAATGAAGATCAACGACCAGTAAAGGACCGGAGACATTTTTAATTATAATCTGTTACTTTTAACTGAATTTAACCCTGAAATAAAATGAGGTGTTTATGCATCAATGTTATACATTGACTTTTTAAATAAATAAAAATATAAAAAAAGAAGACATTTTTACATTTTAAAATCTAAAGTGTTTTTTGAATTAGAAAACAATCGTTCAGTTTGGTAAATGGACAACTTCCTGATTCACATATTTTAAAACACCTGAACTGACTGTTTATCTTGTTTCTTTTTTCTGTCTTAATGTTGGCAGTGGGCTTTAGGCTGCCCTGCAAGGCTTTAAACCTGGGTTTAACCGGAGACTAAGCCATTCTAAAGCACATATCAAGGTGCTCATTTTGAGCCTGGATCCAGATTTATTGTTGATTCTGTTCATGGTGGAGAATCCTGCTTCACAGCAGCAGGTTGAGCCAAACATCCTCTAAATGTGCAGGGTCATCTTTGAGCACCATTTCACTTTTCTTTCACCAGTTCACCGCAGTTCTTCCAGCAGTCCACACTTTCTCTGCTCTCTTTTTCTCATGGTCTTCTCCTTCTTTCCCATCGCCCGGCTTGCCACAGGTTTGCCTACTGTGTCTAAAAGTAGCAGCAGCAGCAACCCAGACTGACAGCTCATTGGCTAATATGGATCACGTGCAGCCTGGAGCCGGGCGCTTTGGATGACTTTACCATATTAATAGCAGAAGCGGCGCAAGTGAAGTTAGACACTGCCGTCAGACAATGTGCAGTAATTTATAAATGTTTTAAATCAGGCTGGGTCTGGATTAGCCAGGAGGTGGGTCCGGATCCGGACCGTGGAGCACTAATCCGTGACCTCTATTATAGTGTGTGATAAGAACCCATTGTGGATATGTAGACCTTAAAATAGGTCTAATATATACATTTTAAAAGCTGTATTGTTATTATAACCTTTATTTGTTATGCCCCAGGCCCTAGAACTGGCCCTAGAACTGGCTGGCCAATCACAACGCAGATTGCTTATTTCTGGATTGTTTTTCCAGTGCAGCTGTCTACAACTAGAATTTACTGGTTTTAGTCAGATATCATGGAGGCCAGTTAACTTTGTTTGGCTTCTTTTGTCCGCCGCAATACTTCTAATCCCATTTACAGGGGAACAGAAGACCCCACCTATTCAGCCAGACCAACAATTCACTTTAAAAAAAACCCTTTCAGAGACATAGACAGGTATGGGGTATTAATTCAATTTAGTTTATTTATATAGCGACAAATTCACAACACATGTCATCCCAAGGCACTTCAATCAGATCATACAGTCAAATTGATACAAAGTTTTCTATCTAAGGAAAACCAGTTGATTGCATTGACTCATTGACTCATTGGCAATCCCTCACACTAAGCATGCTTGTAGCGACAGAGGAGAGGAAAAACTCCCTTTGAACAGGAAGAAACCTCCAGCAGAACCAGGCTCAGTGTGAGCAGCAATCTGCCGAGGCCGACTATTACAGGCTAACAAAATAATCCAAACGACCCCCATTCCAAAGGGGTGGACCCGTCCATTTTAATTTGCAGGTTTTCTAAACAAAAACAAGGCTCTATAAAGCCTCAAACTTAACGCTATTTCTGACATTTTGAATTTAAAAAGCTTCCTGGATGGAAGAGAAACGTCTTCAAACTTGGAAACAAAGTCCAGTGGATTGTTTAACTTTTTTTTTTAATGACTATGACCTGGATGACTGAGAATCTTCCCCAGCAGCAATCAATATAGTTCCTTGGGAACATAGTCTAAGCTGATTTTCTGGAGCTGAATGGATCAGAACAGAAGTCCCTGTGCTTTCAGTGAAGCTTGTTTCCTGAGCAGTGGGAAAACATTTCAGCTGGAGAATGGGACAAGTTTTTCTGTTAAAGATCTGGCTCCAACTCTTCCTTCAGCAGAAAGCTATCAGGTTGCTGGAAACCCAATCAGCCGACCCTAATTGGGTTTCAGGGGTCTTGAACCCATCCAGCGAGTTCAGGGTCTTTGGATTTCTGAAACTTAGTGGAGCGTTTCCTCAGGTTGGAAGGTTTACCATCTATCTCTGTGCTTCTGCTGCTCTGATGTCATGGAAGGATCCTCCTTCAGAGGGTTAAAAATGACCCGTCTGGAATCAGTTTGTGGTAGACTAGAGATTTTCAGTTCATAATTTCTCTAAAAGGTTTCCTCATTACATTGGGCGGGTATGCATGGCTCATAATGACCTGTTTGCTTTCTTGTTTCAGCATCTTGTAGGGCGACTGATTGGGAAGCAAGGGAGATATGTAAGTTTCCTGAAGCAGAACTCTGGAGCAAAAATCTACATCTCCACTTTGCCTTACACACAAGAGTTCCAGATCTGCCACATAGAAGGTGAGAACAGAAAACCAAGGAAAGCAGACCTGCTTTTAAACAGCGTGACGACTAAAGGCTCACCCTGTCTTAGGCTGCGTTCACACTGCAGGCCTTGATGCTCAATTCCGATTTTTTTGTGAAATCAGATTTTTTATTTTATTTTTTTTTGCGTTGCCGTTTATATTTCCAAATATATGCGACTTGTATCTGATCTCCTGTGTGAACTGAAGTCATACAACACAAGTGTCCCGCATGACATCACAGGCCAGGGTGCTCTGTGTTTACTTCACGTGAATCCAACCTGGCCGTTCAGACACAGGTCGCATTGGAAAAGATCAGATTCGTATTGGATTCAGGACCACATAGCCAAGTGTTTTGGGTCGCATTGGAAAAAATCAGATCTGTGTTGTTCAGACTGCCATGAAAGGATCAAATCCAGGTCGCATATGGGCAAAAAAATCGGATTTGGGTCACTTCAGGCTGCAGTGTGAACGTAGCCTAAGTGTCAGATTACCAGGAGGAGTAAAATGCTCAGGGCTAATTCTGCTTCATCTGTCTGCAGGTCTGCAGCAGCAGGTTGATAAGGCTCTGTCATTTATTGGCAAGAAATTCAAAGATCTGGAGCTGACGAACCTATATGCGCCTCCACTAACATTGCCATCGCTTCCCATAACTTCCTGGGTAAGGATTGGTTCCCTAATCAAAGAAAGACATCCTGAGGGACCAGACTGATTCTCCTGTGACCTTTTTCCGTAGCTCCTTCTGCCCAGCGGAGTGACGGTGGAAGTGATTGTTGTAAACATTGTGTCAGCTGGTCACATCTTCGTGCAGCAGCACACCCATCCCACCTATCATGCTCTGAGAAGTCTCGACCAGCAGATGTTCCTCTGCTACTCCCAGCCGGGCACTCCAGCACTGCCCTCACCCGCTGAAGGTAAACTTTAAACCTACATCTTCCTTGGCAGTTGTAGAAAGTCACCAGATAGTTTGTAGAAATGTTCAGGAGGACTGATACAGCAGCAGTTCTACTAGAACAGGGATCTGTAACCCAAAATGTTTAAAGAGCCATACTGGACCAAAAAAACTAAAAACAAAAAATCTGTCTGCAGCCGCAAAACTGTAAAAGTGTCCTATATGTATAGCAGCACGGCTCTAAGTGTATTGGCCAACTATAAAAAAGGACTACATGGGCTTAAATATATAATAAGCATTAGGGCTGGGCGATATAGAAAAAAAGCTTATCGATAAAAAAAAATGCATATTGATCGATATCGATAATTATTGAAAAGATTTGAAACCATATTTTATGTGCAGCTCTGCCTGGACTTTTTATAATATTGCTAAATTATTTAATTTTAATAAAAAACACAAACACAGACTTCGAATTAAATCTTTATTTAACCAACTTTTTTAACCATAACAGAATTGTTTTAAAGAAAAATAACTTAAGAGACCTGGGTTATGTTATTAAATACTGACA
Organism: Cyprinodon tularosa; assembly: GCF_016077235.1. Classification (NCBI taxonomy): domain Eukaryota; kingdom Metazoa; phylum Chordata; class Actinopteri; order Cyprinodontiformes; family Cyprinodontidae; genus Cyprinodon; species Cyprinodon tularosa. The sequence goes on along the minus strand of NW_024039231.1, from coordinate 440,483 downwards.
AAGAATAAACTAAAGTGACCAGAAAAGTGACCAAAATAAATATAACAAATAAATAAATGCCCCCCGCCGCCCCCGTTTCCTGCTTTAACCTGAGTTATTACTTTGAAGTTTCTGGCCCCTCAGCATTTTTATCTCAATCGTTAGAACTACGTGGGAAACTGCCCAGAACTGAAAATATATATATATTTTCCCGAAATTCCCGAAGATTCCTCGGAGGAGAGCCGCGCCGGGGCCTGCTGTTTTTATTTTGAGGATTTGGGGGAAAAAAATGGAAGAAAGTTCACATACCCGCATGTTAGAGCTACCCGTTGGATCTGTGGACGGTTTTCTATGCTTGCAACAAAACTAGCAGCAGTAGCGGAGTTTGGAGATGCAATCCACTTCTTAAATCTATCTTTTCTCTCCTTTAATTTATCCAGAAGTTCTGCAATCTGACTTTTTCTTTCACTCCCAGCTTGATGATCGGCTGCATATTTAGCATGCCTTCCCTGGAAATGCCTTTCCAAATTACTCTTTATTTTTTGACAAACTTTCATTACAAAGCATAAATGCAGGCAATCCTTCCGCATTGATGATGAAAGCAAATGATTCAGTTCATTCTTCTTTGAATCCTCCGTTCTCATCAGCTATCTTCCTTTTTTTTACCTTTTGGGATCCATGGCCTGAGACAAACCCGCCGCTTTGTTTCCAGGGGTCGGGAAGCCGCAGCTTCCCGACCCCTGTACTTGAACGTTTGCTGCTGCAAAACGTTTGAGTTTTTGGTTTAAACCGAAATGCTGATGTTTGTGTTTCCTTCCAGTTGGAGTCATCTGTGCAGCTCCAGCAGTGGATGGAGCGTGGTGGAGGGCTCAGGTCATCACCTTCTACAAAGAAACCGACGAGGTGGAGATCAGATACGTCGACTACGGAGGCTACGACAAAGTGAAGATTGATTCACTGCGGCAAATCAGGCACGTGTCACCGGTCTGACGTTTGCTTCTCTCTGGTTCATGGTTGCAGCATTTAAAGAGATTATCTAAACAGTTTTTTTAAAAGCTGTCCATGTTCTAAACTAAAATGATGAATCCATGGTTATAATACAGGCTACAATTCTTTCAAGCCATGATGGTCATTATAAAGGGGGAATACATTTGGAAGGCTGTCCAGAAGGGTTTCACAGTATTTACTCACGTCCCCTTTTTGAAGGGCCAGAAACGGCACCAGCGAAGGCAAATGGAGGCCATTGCTTGTAGGATAAGAGGCGCTTCATTCTGTTTCTCTTATTCTACGTTCAGACTGGACGCACTAGTAGGGCTGGGTATTTTCGCCAAAGTCCTGAATCGATTCGATTTTGATCCATACAGTTCTAAATTGATTAATTTCGATTCGATCTGTTTTTACAATAATAAAAGTGGCTCAACTGTGTTTCAAAATAGTCATGTATTTAATTTTTTTCCTGTCATATTAAACACAAAGTGCAAACTTGTAAATCGGACAATTTAAACTTGAGATGTGAACAAAATTGTCTCAAAAGTGCAGACATGCATGAGCTGCATTATCTTCCTGCACAAAGCATACTTGCAGCGTTGTCTGTAACAACTACAGGGTGTTTTCTGGTCAGCCCCCATTTGTTAATGTCTTCAATCAACCTATTAGCTATATTTGCAGCTGTCTGGCTTGAAGTCATCTTGAGTGAATCTTTCCTGCTTATTTGAATGTGAACGTCACACGCGTCACTATAAAATGAATCAATCTCATTCCCTAGATATTGATTTTGCAAAAATGTAAAGGAATCGATTCAAAATCCATTAAATCGATTTTTTTTTTTTTTTTTTTTTTTTTAAACCCAGCCCTACTTGCTAGAGGCAGCAGAAGCAGCAGGTTTACATGCAAAGTCGACGGTTGAGGCATGTCAAGGGGCAGCAAAAGGTCCTGCAGCGCCTCATTGGCTTCTGGTCATCTGACGTGCAACACGCTGCGAAAGCAGCTTGAAAAAATGTTACTTTTGCTGCTGGACGCGCCACATCAACCAAACAGAGAGCTGATCTGGCAGCTAGCAGGGAGTCAGACACAGCACTGCTGATGCAGAGCGCTATGATCACTCCTCTGAAACAGTTTAACGCCTAAATTAACTTAAAATGTAGAAACCTGCCGGTAAAATATGTTCGATTTTATTATCCTGGTGCCTGCAGTTTGGATTACATACATGAGAAATGCCTTTGTGTCGCTACAAACAGTTGCGGAAATGCCTTAGAGGCTGCTGTTGAAGGGGATTTCCAGTGACAGCGCGCCATCGACTCGGACAGAGAAATATTTAAAGGCAGGATTTTATCTGGATGAACTGACTGTACAGCTCATTTTTTCAGGTGGACTTTCTAACTTAAAAATCTATTTAAACTACTTTTTACCCGCTAATCACAGCAAATATAGCAAAGCCGCTCTCTGCAATTGAACACAGGAGCAGCATTCATGAAAAATTAAGCAGCAGAAGCTTTATTGCTGCTTCCAGCCCTTGCGGTCTGAACGTATTATTTGTTAAAATACAGGTGCTGGTCATAAAATTAGAATATCATGAAAAAGTAGATTGATTTCAGTAATTCCATTTAAAAAGTGAAACTTGTATATTATATTCATACATTACATACAAACTCATATATTTCAGATGTTTATTTTGTTTAATTTTGATGATTACAAATGACAACAAATGAAAATCTCAAATTCATCATATCAGAAAATTAGAATATTGTGAAAAGGTTCAAAATTGATGGCCCCTGGTGCCACACTCTAATCAGCTAATTAACTCAAACCACCTGCAAAAGCCTTTAAATGGTCTTTCAGTCTAGTTCTATAGGCTACACAATCATGGGGAAGACTGCTGACTTGACAGTTGTCCAAAAGACGACCATCGACACCTTGCACAAGGAGGGCAAGACACAAAAGGTCATCGCTAAAGAGGCTGGCTGTTCACAGAGCTCAGTGTCCAAGCACATTAATAGAGAGGCGAAGGGAAGGAAAAGATGTGGTCGAAAAAAGTGTACAAGCAAGAGAGATAACCGCACCCTGGAGAGGATTGTGAAACAAAACCCATTCAAAAATGTGGGGGAGATTCACAAAGAGTGGACTGCAGCTGGAGTGAGTGCTTCAAGAACCACCACACACAGACGTATGAAAGACATGGGTTTCTGCTGTCGCATTCCTTGTGTCAAGCCACTCTTGAACCACAGACAGCGTCAGAAGCGTCTTGCCTGGGCTAAAGAGAAACAGGACTGGACTGCTGGTGAGTGGTCCAAAGTCATGTTCTCTGATGAAAGTAAATTTTGCATTTCCTTTGGAAATCAAGGTCCCAGAGTCTGGAGGAAAAGAAGAGAGGCACTTCATCCACGTTGCTTGAAGTCCAGTGTAAAGTTTCCACAGTCAGTGATGGTTTGGGGTGCCATGTCATCTGCTGGTGTTGGTCCATTGTGTTTTCTGAGGTCCAGGGTCAACGCAGCCACATACCAGGAAGTTTTAGAGCACTTCATGCTTCCTGCAGCTGACCAACTTTTTGGAGATGCAGATTTCATTTTCCAACAGGACTTGGCACCTGCACACAGTGCCAAAGCTACCAGTACCTGGTTGAAGGACCATGGTATCCCTGTTCTTAATTGGCCAGCAAACTCTCCTGACCTTAACCCCATAGAAAATCTATGGGGTATTGTGAAGAAGAAGATGCAATACACCAGACCCAACAATTCAGAAGACCTAAAAGCCACTATTAGAGCAACCTGGGCTATCATAACACCTGAGCAGTGCCACAGACTGATCGACTCCATGCCACGCCGCATTGCTGCAGTAATACAGGCCAAAGGAGGCCCAACTAAATACTGAGTGCTGTACATGCTCATACTTTTCATGTTCATACTTTTCAGTTGGCCAACATTTCTATAAATCCTTTGTTTTTATTGGTCTTCAGTAATATTCTAATTTTCTGATATGATGAATTTGAGATTTTCATTTGTTGTCATTTGTAATCATCAAAATTAAACAAAATAAACATCTGAAATATATGAGTTTGTATGTAATGTATGAATATAATATACAAGTTTCACTTTTTAAATGGAATTACTGAAATCAATCTACTTTTTCATGATATTCTAATTTTATGACCAGCATCTGTAAGCCAAGCGACTCTTGATTTCATCTGCCATTGTTACAGGCAAAAAAAGGATAGGGTAGCTCCGCTCAACACACATTAGACCCGCTTTTTGACCGCGCAGCTAGAGCAGCAAAGAAGATGCTTCAGCGGCGTGTCGGAACCAAACTTGTGCAAGCATCAAAAATGAAGCAGCATGCACTTTTTTGCTGCTTCTGCTGCATGCGGTCTGAACGTAGCATTACTTTGCATTAGGAGATAAACTATACAGTTTTTTCTGCTCTGTTGGCCCCCAGTGAAACGTAAAGATGATTCTAACCAAAAAGCTCCAGTCTTTGACAGGTCATCAGACCACATGGAGCCGGACTCCACGTCCATCAGCTCACTGTTAACTGTTTTGATCCCAGTATAACGTGACGCCTTCAGTTTATAGGATCTATGTCTTTAAATGTCCTAATCTATTGGTGCCTTTTCTGCAGATCGGATTTTGTAACACTACCCTTCCAAGGAGCAGAAGTGCTGCTTGACAACATCACCCCACTACCAGGTCGGTGATCCTCATTCTTCCTCCTACTGAAGCTTTAAATGTCTTAAACAGCTTCATCCCTGGGTTCTACAGCTTTTTCTGTTTCAAAAAGCATTTTTTATTTATTAAATTATTTTCAGTTATGTCTCTTAAAGCTCAAACTCTTAACAGTTTTACATTCCTATAGTAGTTGCACACTTTAAAACCATTTTAGTACACATTAACCCAGTAAAGAAATGTTAATACTAGTAAAGACTATGTTCTCTCACCTTTTGCACATGGTTAGAGCAACACCGCCACCAAATCTCCCCTTAAGGAAAAAAAACAGTTCTTCTCTCCCACTCCTACCTGCTGGGACCACAGAGTGGAAACCAGTTAGAGAACACGGTGTTCCCTTTGAGGAATGCTGTCTTTAGGATGCATGTCTGACAATAAAATATCCTTGAGTGAAAATGCTATAGCCGGTTCTGAATTCACAAGAAGACAGGAAGTATGGATTTGGAGAGAACGGGAGCATGCAGAACAGAAGCGTACGCGTGACATCACCACATTCAAAGGTAGCCTGGAGCTGCATGTCGCCTCCTGTTATTACTGGTCTCTAGATAATAATAATAATAATAAATTACGTTCTTCATTTAGCGGGGGAATAATGATTAGCATAGCCAGATAAACACAGAACCAGCAGTACTTCACTATACAGAGAGAGAGCTGCTGCAGACGGGCTAACGTTAGCCCTGGCTGCGGTTAGCCTCAGAGCTCCGCTGGTGGCCACGGTCCTCAACATCAACTTACAAGAACACAAGACCAAGAATAGACAAACTGTTGTCTGGCCCCTCCCTCTTTACCCAGCATACATCAGAGCGGACTTGTGCATTGTTGAGATTGACAGCTATCCCAGCATGCACCGCAGCAGCAGCAGCTTCCAGATTAGCGTTCAGAGTGTTAAGTTAAGTTCTTTTTTCTGTAGCTGTTGTTCAATAAATGTACATTTTAACATCATTTGAGGCAAAAAAAAATCATTATTATACTTGGAATTATACATGGAACTTCTCAGAAAACGCACAAGTCTGCACTGATGCATGCTGGGTAAAGAGGGAGGGGCGAGAACATCCGAGGATTTAGTCAGTTTTCGGAAAGGCTGATTATGTTTCATGAGAACACACAACTACGTATATTGGCAAACAGCCTACCATTACACAGAATCTAGACAAGTATTTTTTTTTCTCTCCATTAGATTATTGAGTTTAATTATTTAATTTGCATATTCTAAACCGATGAAGAAAAATAACTGCAGTCCTGTTTTTCTAAATCTTAGATTAGTAATGATGTCACTGACATATGGAGGCATTAAGAGTCCAGGTTTTCAAGAGACACTTAACCAGGCTAATGGCAGCGTCACCATGACTTGCTGCTGCTGTTTAGATGTTAAAACAACTTAAAATCCATCAGATCTCAATCTTTTTCTTGATTAAATAAAACTCTTTTCCTCCCATCTATTTGAATATCACCATCAGTGACTAAACAGGCTGAACAAGCTAATTAAAAGGACCTCTTGGGAGTTCTTCAGACCCATTATGCTTCATGAAATCATTGGGAGGAGAAAAAAAAGCAGCAAATGCAGGAACTATACCGCATGAGGTCTGCAGTTAAAGGTGTATACTAATCCACTGCAGCACAGACCCCTTTAGGAGATTCCTGCTGCCACCAGCTGGGTCCAGTTAGGAACTAGCCTAGTAAACCAGCCCCACCCGCCAGCGGCCAAAATCATTTCTGCCTGGTCTAGCCTCGATCAATGCCTCAGGCCCTAGAACTGGCGGGCCAATCACAACGCAGAGATGTGTTTTGAATTTCTGGATGCAAAGTGGGCGGGGTTTTGAGGGTGTAACGACAAAGCTGTGCGATGCTGGAGAAAACACAAGAAGGAAGATGGCAGCAACTATTGAACAGTTCTGGTTTGACTCGGCTTTGGAATCAGTTTTGGAAGGATTAGACTTTGGGTTTTCCTTGAAACGTGAGCAGGAAGAGGCTCTATGCTAGTTCATTTTTAAGAAGGACGTATTCGCCATTTTACCCAGAGGCTGTTTGTTTACACTCCCCCACCAGCTTTCTGTCACGGTTACTACGTCACAGTCGGTTGCGCTCATTGGTCAGAGCGTTGGCCAATAGGCAAAGACATATGGTTTCAAAAACAACTGGTTGTTTTCATCAACAATCTTATGTCTCATTCATCGGGGCCAGATTAAATTACACATTTAATCTCATATTTAGTCTGTTATTCCTATAAAAAAAAGAAAAAAGGAAAAATTGCCTTTATGGCCTGATAAACCAAACAGTCAATCATTGGCCTCCCCTACCAGATGTCGTTGCGATTCACTGCCTCCTGAACAAGCAGTTCCCTTCTTAACCAGAGGGGGGCAGCAGTGATACTATCAAGGGAAGCAGATATTGCATTTTAATAATTATTCACATTAAGCCAGACATACGCTGTAGGATTTTATTTTTCAATCGTTGCACTCAGCAATCTACCTGCTCACGCTGCACATCAGCTCCGCAGTGAGATGACGAGTAGAAGAGGAATATTCAGCTCACTAGAGTGAAACGCGCTGCCTTGGCAATTTGGGCAATTTTGTCCTGAAAGCCCTAAAGAGAAAAGGCGTGGAAGTATTTGGACAAAAACTTGGCAGAGCAAACGTGGCTACTACGGTCTGTCAGTTTTACAGAAAGAACTCCTTTTCACTCATTGCACCCCCGCCATGTTTCAGTTTTTTTTGTCTGAGAGGAAGAAGAAGAATCCTTGTTTGCGCACTGAGCGATTTGCCCACGACCACCTTACAACGGCCAACTGAATTTCCAACATGTTTGATTTTCTCCCAACCTTATGATTCCTGATCAGGGAGGTGGTCGTTGGAGGCTGATCGCCCCCCGTTACACCCTGTACACTACAGGACGCACCATCAGGCTGAAAGTCGGCAGATAGAAAAATTCCTGCATGACTGGAGAATCGTCCCGAAAAGGGCAAAAAAATCGTAGGGAAGGCAGGCACAGAATTCTTGTTTTTTATGAACCAGTTTTCGTTTCATGGGAAGAAAGATCTGTTTTGTTTGCTTGCCGATCGTTCAGCAGTCTCTGTTTGTTGGATATTATGCAGAACAATAAATTATTAATTTAGACGGCATAATTTATAAATTAACACATAGATTACATATAGTTTGACTTCATTGATTGATTTGGAAAATGCTGATGTTATATTTTCCTGTAAACAGGATATAATTCTAATTTCCCAGCCCCAATTATATCTCTGCAGTCCGTCATTAAGTGTCTCATCTTTGGTTTATTGACCCCAAAGGGAAATGAAATGTTGTAATGATGCTTTCTTTGGTATCATGGAAGAGGCCTTGGACACACATTTTCTGCCTCTTAACCTTCTGGAGTGAAGAAAGCCGGCGCCTCGTTGTTTAATAAGTTCTCTTTATTCAACAGGAGAGGATTGTTTCTCCACAGACGCTACAACCGCATTAGAAGAACTGACCAGAGGCGTTGCCTTGCTAGCTCAGGTATGACCGGCTTTATGCCTGAATCCCCTCAGAGTAACAGAACCGCTTCATGCTAACAGTTTGTCTGCGTTTCTCTGGAAGGTCTCAAACTATGACAACAACACGGGACTGCCCCTAGTTCACCTGTGGAACCTGGTAGGAGATGAGGTACGTCTGGATCCACCTTTTGGCTCAAGAATGTGCGTCTAGTTCGGTTCTGCAGTCGGACCCCGTGTGCGCCGGGTTCGGTTCTGCAGTCGGACCCCGTGTGCGCCGGGTTCGGTTCTGCAGTCGGACCCCGTGTGCGCCGGGTTCGGTTCTGCAGTCGGACCCCGTGTGCGTGGGGTTAGGTTCTGCAGTCGGACCCCGTGTGCGTGGGGTTCGGTTCTGCAGTCGGACCCCGTGTGCGTGGGGTTCGGTTCTGCAGTCGGACCCCGTGTGCGTGGGGTTAGGTTCTGCAGTCGGACCCCGTGTGCGTGGGGTTCGGTTCTGCAGTCGGACCCCGTGTGCGCCGGGTTCGGTTCTGCAGTCGGACCCCGTGTGCGCCCGGGTTCGGTTCTGCAGTCGGACCCCGTGTGCGCCGGGTTCGGTTCTGCAGTCGGACCCCGTGTGCGTGGGGTTAGGTTCTGCAGTCGGACCCCGTGTGCGTGGGGTTCGGTTCTGCAGTCGGACCCCGTGTGCGCCGGGTTCGGTTCTGCAGTCGGACCCCGTGTGCGTGGGGTTAGGTTCTGCAGTCGGACCCCGTGTGCGTGGGGTTAGGTTCTGCAGTCGGACCCCGTGTGCGCCGGGTTCGGTTCTGCAGTCGGACCCCGTGTGCGCCGGGTTCGGTTCTGCAGTCGGACCCCGTGTGCGTGGGGTTCGGTTCTGCAGTCGGACCCCGTGTGCGTGGGGTTCGGTTCTGCAGTCGGACCCCGTGTGCGCCGGGTTCGGTTCTGCAGTCGGACCCCGTGTGCGTGGGGTTAGGTTCTGCAGTCGGACCCCGTGTGCGTCGGGTTCGGTTCTGCAGTCGGACCCCGTGTGCGTGGGGTTTCGTACTAGTTAGGTTCTTGAACAAACTCTAGAAGGATTCGTCATGAAGTCTTTAGACACAGAACACATAATCGGACCTCTGTACCAAAGTTCAGAAAGCTTGGTTCCGGTTCTTACCCCTGGTTCTGTTCTGCAGGTGGTCTCGGTGAACCGCACCTTGGCAGAGAGGGGCCTGGCTGTGTGGGCGGATGGGTTCTGAGTTCCGCTCCATCCCAGAGGAAGTCATGAAGGAAGCTCATTCCTGTTGTCAGCAGCTCATCCTGGGGATCCCACCCACCAGGAACACCACTGAGAAGATCGTTTCGTTGCTCTTCCACTCTTCAACCCAACGGAAAGCAGAGAGACTTTATCCTCAGGCAAAGTCAACAGGGAAACGGCACCTCTCCAAGATGGACTTCAGTTTTGGTCTAAAAACCATATAATTTTAAAAAAAGAAGAGGTATTGTAACAATAAAGGCTCCAGAATTATATATTTTTTGCTCCCATTCTAGCATAAACCCCTGGAACAGTGGCTCATCATGCTGGCTTAGAGGACAGACGCATGCATGACGTCCTGACTGTTCTCTAGCAGGTCTGTCTGTTGTGGAACGCTGTGGGAATGCTGGGCTGACAACCAGGCAGCTTCCTGTGGACCTTTCTAGACTGTAGTAGAGGGAGACGAGCGGACAGCCTGCCTTTCCTCCCCGGTCTTTGGTGCACGTTGGTGGACCAGCCCACATTTACACACTTCCCATGAAAAAGCACTCTATTTTTTTCTTAAAAAGACTCGTTGAGTAAAAGCTGGCTCATTATTGAACATTCATGTTGTTGAGATGTTCAGAGGTAGATGAGCGCTATCCGACACATTGGCTGCCGTTTGTGGAGGTTTTCTGCAGGATCAGAACCTTCTGATTGGTCAACAGCAGAACTTCTATTTAAAAAAAAAGACAGTTTTCCAGGATTAAATATGAAATGATTGAATTCTGCTGCTCCAGGTCAAACTGACATCCAAACAGGAAACCTAATGGTGTTTATTTCTTTCACTGTCATCGTTTTTTGAAAATTTTTCTTTGTTATGGTGCGTGGGTCTGATGTCGGAGAAACGCTACTTAGAACAAATCATCTTAAAGCCGCCATTTAATTCTGAGCTACCATAAACCTTAATGAAATCCCAGTTGGTGCCGGAGCTCCTCAGCAGCTCAAGTTTCAGGTTGATTCGTGGATATTAGACCAGAAAAGATTAAAAAAACTGATTCTTTTTAAAGTCGACTTTGATCCAAAATGGTGTTTTTTTGGATGAGGCTGTAGTGTTAACCAGAAATATATTGATGTTATTGAAAAAGTAAATCAATGCAGAAAAGTCCTGAACTAAAACTTGAAAGTTGTTTGTTTTTCTAGATTTACATTTGATCCTCAGATCAATCCTTATTTATAGTTGTTCCCATGGTACCGTTCCAGCACTAAAACCAGTTACCCCAGAATGAAACATCTTAAGCAGCCGTGCATCAGGTTGCAGGAATGTAAGAGTAGGAAGTATGAAGCTCAGCCTGCTGTGGATCAACACTGACCCCTGGTCAGCCTCGGTGAAACGAGCCGCTGATCTAAAGGGACCCATCCACAGAGTGAGTCGCACTAAAACGCTGCTGCTCTCAGAACAGTGAGGACCACTTTAAACCGAACCGTTTGTCGTCATATTTCCTGTGAAACAGTTTCAGATCTTCCCTGTGCAATAATGCCTACTCTAGTAAATGATGCGCTTTTAATTTGATGCAGCTACTGTAAAAGAACTGAAACTGACGTTCTGGCAATAAGGCGGCTTTGTTTTCATTTACTCTGAGGGGTGGAGTCACCATGGCAACGGGAAACATGTTTTCTATTTGACGTTTAAAATCTGTTTCACGATGGGCTTTATTTAGCCGCTGATAAAAACACGGATAGTCGAGTGAAACGGAAGGAAAAGTGACTCAGAAGCAGAAAACGAGTTATTGGATCGGCACGGTGTAATCTGTGTCCTCTGACCTGTCGGACCCGCGGCTGCTTTCATTCGCTTTGTCTGAAGAGTCAATCACTCAGCACTGAAGAATCTGTCATGGCTCTGCTCATTTCTCTGTAAATAAGATGGGACTAATTTTCTGCAGTGCTGGAGAACGAGACGGTTGTTTTTTTTTGTTTTTTTTTGTCTTTTCTGAGTCCCCCACCCCCACCCCACCCATTGCATTTTCAATCATGAAACCGAGGATAGCTTAACTTCACTAGACGACCTCTAATTGGATCTAAATGGGGGTCAAAACAGCTATAACTGAAGGCATTTCAATAACCTGTACATATCTGACTTTGCTAGGATCACTTGACGTTTGATTTGATTGTACAGATCCAAAAGGGAAATAATAAAGTTATTAAGTGTTTATGGTCCGTCTTGTTTTTTTTTTGGTTGGTTTTTATTGCGTCCTGTTTTCCAAATGCTGTTTTAGGACCTGGACTAAACTGACGGCTGCATGTTTGGTCAGTTAAAATCTAAAAATGTATTATTGATGCCTATTTTTATTCTTAATGTTTCACTTTTCTCCTTAAAGGTACACTTAAATCTAGGGTGACCAAACGTCCGTATTTCCCGGGACATATCCGTATTTCACGTCCTGTCCCGGGCGTCCCAGGTTTTTTTTAGAAAGTGAGGAAATGTCCTGATTTCACTGTGCACAACGCTCCGTGTGACGTAATCCCTGAGCCGCGTCAGTGCGGGCAGCCCTGTTCTTAATCAGAGGCTCTGTTCGAAAACCTGGGCTGCATCCTCCAAGGACGCGGTCTACCTAGACTGGATCCTTCGAAGTCTTTGAAAATAAGGAGGCCGGGAGAGTTTTGTCTGTGAATTCAAACAGGTCCACCCTTCGGCGGGTTTTACCGCCGTATGCTCTGTTGCTTAGCAACCGTGAAAGTTGACACACAAAGCAGGAAAAGAATGAAATCAAAACTGTTTCTTTATTTATTTTTTAAAAAGTTAAAGTGAACAAAGACTACACTCACAAGAATCCAGAGTGGAATAAAGGTTCCAACCACCGGGAGCAGGAACAAATCAAATCAAATGTAATGATAGAAACCTTAGTCAGTTAAATAACCTGCTGCTGTCATTCTGCACATCTCTGATGTTGCTGCTATTTTCAAATATCCATTACTGTAAAAATGTCCATAGCTGCATATTGGTTATTAATACTCCAGGTGCACAGTTTTAGATTGTTAAAACACTTTACAGAATTTTATTTTATATATTTTACCTCTTCCCTATTATGTTATTCTTAGACATTTTTCTAAGGTCCTCATTTGTGTGACCATTTTCAATAATCTTTCTGCTGCTTTAAATCTGCCCATTGTGGGACAATAAAGGGATTTTCCATTCTATTCTATAAAAGGGTTAGAAATATATAAGTAAATCTAAACAATGTATCTACAAAATGTATCTGCAAAATCTCTAATATTCAACAACAAAAAATACTTAGTTAAGCATATTGTGCAAAACAACAATAAAACTAAACTATCAGATTTATAGTTCCCACTCTGCAGATATATTAGAATCTATCCTTAAATTACAGCCAAACCCATTTACAGTCACAGATAAAAACCTTTAGATAAACCAAACATTACCGCCACATATCTGACTCAATAACCATTAAAACAACTAGTAACAAGTAACATTTCCTCTCATCACGGAGCAAATCCCGATGATGAGACATTTGTTCTTTCAATCCCCCCCCCCCCCAGCTCCAAGGTGTCCTGGTTTTCCCAAATGAAAATATGGTCACCCTACTTAAATCAAAATGTTCTTTAGTCATATTAAGACCATTTAGAATATCGGAAAGTTAATTTATCTCAGTAACTTATGAATACTCTTTTTCATTATGAATTCCTGCTTGCAGTTAAACACTTTCTCAATAGTTTAGAGATTAGCTGCTTGAAATGCTTATTTTTCATGATTTTCTTTGTTTGATGTTAAAGACTCTTTCTCGAACATGTTTTGTGACTTGAAAAAAACATCTTTCTGATCAAATGCATCAAACTCCTTGGGTTTATTTGTTTTGATCAAGAAGAACTCTGCAGTGCAGGTTGGAGGGTCATCTGTTCTGCTGAGAGAGAACATTAGTGCCCATCATATCTCCTCTTTCTGGAAAGGAGATATGAGGAATAAATAAATCAATTAAACCTCATACAAGATAGAAATCTGAGTCAGAATTTTAGTTACTAATTTATACAGACTTTAATGGAGTTGGACACATTTTACTATTGCATTAAACTGGGAAGAAAAGTGTATAAACAGTTTTAGATAGCCGATGTTTATAAGACCATGAAAATTGGTCAATTGTTCAGATTGCAGTTCTTGATTAAATGTTTAAAACCAACTTTTCATCTTAAAACATTCAGTGTACAACGTGAACATTATTGATCTGAACTTATCACTTAATGGATACCCTGAAGATAAGGCAGCAAAGACTGGAAGTAAGTTTCCAGTTTTTGTGAAACTAAAAAAACAAATTGAGTGAGAGATGAAAATGGGTCAAAAGAAATTAAAGCTGGATAAAAGGATGAAAGAATTTGGGTACACCAGGCTAAACGGAAGCACTAAATACTGTGTTTGATCAGCACACAGGATTTTATATATGATACTATTGCAAGTTAGTGAGCGAAGAACAATTGTTTTGTTTTCAGACGGATTTACAATAGGAAAATATATATTATTAAAAAATGTAGAGTAAGTTAAAGCTTTCAGGGAACAGTTTAATATATTTGAGAAAGAGCATCATATGAGTCCAACTCAAACCCCACACCACTAGGTGGCAGTAGTGTGCTAACTTGTGGTCAAACCAGACTGGTTGCCATGGGTAACGCCTCTTATTTCTCTGGGTTATAAACATGGAGGTGGCGTGTTTAAAGCAAGCAAAAGGACAAAAGTACGCGATTGGTTTAGATATTCAACTCATGAAAATGTGTTGTTTATTAGACAGTTATGAACCGGAAGGAAACTCGGACCAGTTTGCTTGTGCGCATGCGTCAACCGGAAGTTGAATCCACGGACCTTAAAGGCTTTCAGGCTGTGGGGCTTTAGTAGAGCCCTGTTTACTCTGTAACCATAACGTCAATAACACAACCCCCCCCAGTCTGCCTCTGCATTCCTCAGCGGGAGGGACCGTTTGATCGGATAAAAGTTCAAACTTCCGGCCAGGAAGCGGCTGCAGACCCGACTTTGTATAATAATCAGTAAGTAACCCGAACAGTTAGCATGGCCGTTAGCATTGTGAGGTGAGAGCATATTTAGGTTATATTTGTTTCTTTAAAAGATAGAAACTGACTCTATAACAGCTGAGGTCTGCATCCTGCTTTAGCATTCAGAGCTGCGCCCTGCTGTCAGATGGAGCTAATATGTGTTTGTTTGGATGTTTCACGCTTTGCCTGGACAGCTTTCCAGGCTTTTATTAATGATGACAGCTAGGTACCTTTAGCCAGTTAGCATCAACCCAGTCAAACAGAGAGGTAGTCCAAGCTTCAAAGAACACCACTGAAAGCAACTGTGCAGCGAACAGCTGTTTGCACATTAGAGATAAAAATATCAAGGGATTTTTGTTATATTTAGCATTTTTTTATGCCATAATAACAAAGAAAGTCCCACTGTGATGTCTTCGAAAGAAAAATAACCAATTACAAATCTGGGATTTCACGGTTCATGCTTTACAAACAGCTGATACTTTTTATTTTGATGCACATAATGCAGTTTTTTATTGATTATAGCTCTAACCCAAGGCTGTAACTTGGCTGATGGACCTACAGCTACTCCACCCGAACGCTTTCAATAGTGTTTATATTTACCAAAAAAGAGAAACCTATTTTTATTGAATGCTTTCATATTGTTGAGAACACAAGAGAACCACAGTACACTGATATGTATAGTTATAGACAGATGCCTGCTTTTAATGCGTTCAGAACTATTGATGTATAAAAAGACGAAAAACAGCCGATATTGATGATGCAGCTTAAAGGAAAGCCATGCATGGCTGGATGGATGGATGGAGTCGAAGTTGTGTCCATACTACATCAATATATCCTGCATCCCTATTATGGACACAACTTCACTTCCTTCCATCCATCCATGCATGGCTTCCCTTTAAGCTGCATCAGTGATTATCCTCCTTCACAAGCAGCAAAATCTAATAGGCTCTATGCACAGCTCCACTACTTCCTGAAATTAAGGCAGCTCCTTTGTTTCCTGTCTTTCATGATTGGATGCACTGATTAATCCAGGTGTGTATAACCTAAGTAACTGGCCAGACACACCTGGATTAATCAGTTCGTCCAGTAATGAAAGACAGGAAACAAAGGAGCTGCCTTAAATTCAGGAAGTAGTGGAGCTGTGCATAGAGCCCATTTAGGAATTCGTCCCATATGTCATCGACAGCCAAAGTCTATAATTTGAACCTTATATTTGTACACAGATTTTTATTATTTGTGCTTTAATTCCTGCAGGTTTCTTATACTTTTATTTTAATTCTTTAATTCTGACTCTCTCTGGGTTTCTTGCACTGCTATTTCTGAGTCTCGTTGAACTACAAAAGACAAAAAGATATGTTGAATTTTATTATAGCATTGCGTATTTTTTCTTGTAAACTTGGAGATATGTTTTATTGCATGTTGCATATCCCAGTAAATCTATTTCACCTTTAAATCTGCAGCTCTCCCTAATTGTGTCTCTGCTCTGCTTAAAAACAGATTTATGAGCCTGCCTACTAATATAATGATGCCTGAGAATATCATTTTCCAGATCTCTAGAAGCTCTGCAGTCTGATTCTCTGTTCAATCAGAAAACAACAGATCTGTGTTCATTTTAATCTGTAACTCTGAGTAATGATCCTCTGAGAAGCCCAGCTTTTTTAACTTATATAAATGTACAATCTGCTGCCATTTTTAGCTGAAAAAGCTCCGTATGTGTAACAAACGGACTTTTCCGTTGCATCTCTAATTTTTATTTTTTTTAACCAACCAGTCTCCTAACTTTTACTGAAACATCTATCGAAGTAGCTGCCTGTGTCTCTCCCCCTCCACATAGCTACTCTGTACGCAGGGAAATGCGAAGCCAAATAATATTATATGCCAAAGTATTGATAGCCAACATTTATACTTAAGTTCTTTGTTACTTGACGCCTCTGATCTATCTGACTACAAGTCACAGATTTATGCCTCTATGTTTCATCTAAGAGACTCAAAAAACTAAAGATTTCTAAACTTAAAATCAAGATTTTAATAAAATAATCTTCAAACAATGCAACTAGAATCATCTCAGAATCATAATTACTTTATTAATCCCTTTCGGGAAATTATTTTCTTGCAGTGCAACCGTTTACAGCAGAGAGAAAAATATGATTTTAAGTTCAATAGAACAAAATAAAATATAAGACAGTATAAAATATGTAAAATTGAACCCTTCCCATATAAACAGTGTAAAATAAGAAGAATATAATAGTATATGACCACATTGCATACATCGACAGTACTTTCAAATTGTTGTGTTTTTTTCCCCAGTTTTTATTGTCATTCTGCTCTCACAAGTACAGAGTAACGAAATTCACTCTCTGCATTTAACCCCTCCCCTTGGGGAGCAGTGGGCTGCCATTGTGTGGCTATTGGAGAGCAGTGTGGGGTTAAGGGTCTTTGCTGAGGGACCTAGAGTGGCAGCCTGTCTTGAACTCAGAACCTCTGAATTCAAAGCTTTATGCCCTAACCACTAGGCCCCCACTCCCCCAATCATTTTTTAATGCTGCTCAGCACAAAATTACAATTATTGCACAGGACTGTTATTGCGTATAGTGAAGTAAGAAAGACCTGCAGGGAGACAGATGTTTGGTTTGTGAGGTAATAAGCACTGATCTGGCCTCCCTTTCGCAGGGTCTGATATGAACATGGAAGCTGCCTCACTTCTAATCCAATCACTGCTTAAATGTTGCTTTGTGTAAATGATGTTTCCATGAAGTGAAACTGGACCGTTCCCAATAAACATCAGCAGCACATTCAATCTGTCTGTTCTCGTTTTAGGTGATGACTCTGGTATCATGTTCCATGAAATCTACACCTCAAGTTTTCCTCGAAGCTAAGAGATCGTCCAGGTTTGGTTCCGAGTGAAATCTTCGAAGGAATGTTTGAAAATCCTGCCAGACTGAAGGTAATCAGTGGTTTGGTTTTTGAGTGAAAGGTGGATCCATTTCATCAGTGGCTTGGCAGCTCCTGAGCCGGCCGATCTGAAAGGATGACCAGCCTGTTCAGGCGCAGCGGCGGCAGCAATAAAGGCTCTGAGAGCAGCGGAGGTAGAGATGGAGGTGGTGGAACTGGAGGCCAGCTCAACAACAGCAGGCCCAACCGGCCAGTCAGGCGTCTGGAGTTCAATCAGGCCATGGAGGACTTCAAGATAATGTTTCCCTCCATGGACTATGAGGTGATTGAGTGCGTTTTACGATCCAACAAAGGAGCCGTGGACGCCACCATCGACCAGCTGCTGCAGATGAGCATTGAAGGACATAACTCGGATGATAGCTCGGACTCTGACGACAGCATCCCAGTGGAGGTCAGTGAAAAGGTTTTCATTGCCTTCTTTTCTCCTCTTTTCCACCACAGCTCACCTCAGGCTCTGAGAGGAACGGTTCTGGGTCGACTTTCTGGCTTATCTAGATGCACTTTGATGCAGTTATGACAAAGTTACATGTGAAATGATACTTCCTCAAACAGAAAGTCAAATTTTAGTTGGAAAAAAAACAACTAAAAACAACCCACTAAAGGTAAAACGTTTATTAGACCCTCCAAACATCTAAAGAACTACTGCTTAAGGCTGATTTATACTCAGAAACCAGGTTGCAGTGAATGCAAATGTGACTCCGCCCCTTCCGCAAAGACTCTGCTGCAGCTCTCCAAAATTGTAGGGGACGGCAGACAGTGCCGTTCACAGGAGGGCTCTGATTGGTCAAATCTACATCCGCTCTATCAGCTCATCAGCTAGTTCCTGATTGTCCCTCTGACATTGTGGCGTGGAATAACATAGCGCACCACGCTTCAGTATTTGACATATAAATATAATTGGACACATAAAATATTGGCAATGAGCTCATTGCGACACTACTGCGGGAGGATAACCAGCCCTTAGAATCAGTTAACAGGACGAGTCAATGATAATAGCCCCATTTCCACTACCCTCTGAAAACTGATCCGTGCCGAGCTTAGTTCCTGACGCCCGTTTACACATCACGTTAGCACGGTTCCTAGCCTTTCTAGTGGTGATCTACAGTACTACTGCTCTCTATACGTAAACAAGCAAATCAACAGGGCGGCGCCCAAAACATTAAGGAAGTTTGCAGAGATTCAGGCGAAGAAGGCAGCCTTTGGTGAATTTAATCGACAGAGTTGGCTTTTGGGAAGTCAATACAACAAACGCTAGTCTAATCAGTGCTAACAGACGCAGGAAACAACGACGTTAAGGTTCATCACACTGCTAAGCAGAATCATCACTGGTGGCACTGTAGAGAAGCTAGTATTTTTATGAATTTCATGATTAGGGAGGCTGACTGTAAGGCAATGACGCGGTCTGCTGATGCGCTCTTTGTTATCTGAGAACCGCGCCAGAACTCAACTGCGCCGAGCCCTGCTAATGAACTAGTACCATCTAAGTGTGGTTCGGTAGAGTCTGGCACGGTTCGCTTCAGTTCTGCGTACCATTTACACTCAACAGTTGTCTCAGTTGCTGTGTTTGGACCAATTTCAGCACGGTTTCAAAAGGGTAGTGTAATTGGGGCTAATGCGTCATTTTATTTCTCCAAATTTGCAAATAAAACTGTTTCGCTGATCAACCACAGATTTTCCCCAAAGAACAGCTGCAGTGATGCACGTCAGATCATTGCCACCAGTATTTTATTGGACGTTCAGAGTAAAAAAAAGGCCAAAACCTGGACCAAAGGTTACCCTAAGGAACACGTCACAGGTGTAGGACGGCGTTGGCCTGTGACGGACATGGTTTATCAGCAATACAAAGCTTTGTTTTGCCTTTATGATCTCTGTTTGTTGCCTTTTCTCTGGTTGAAATACACTATATTGCCAAAAGTATTTGCTCACCCATCCAAATTATTGGAATCAGGTGTTCCAATCACTTCCATGGCCACAGGTGTATAAATTCAAGCACCTAGGCATGCAGACTGTTTTTACAAACATTTGTGAAAGAATGGGTCGCTCTCAGGAGCTCAGTGAATTCCAGCGTGGAACTGTGATAGGATGCCACCTGTGCAACAAATCCAGTCGTGAAATTTCCTCGCTCCTAAATATTCCACAGTCAACTGTCAGCTGTATTATAAGAAAATGGAAGTGTTTGGGAACGACAGCAACTCAGCCACGAAGTGGTAGGCCACGTAAACTGACGGAGCGGGGTCAGCGGATGCTGACGCGCATAGTGCGAAGAGGTCGCCAACTTTCTGCAGAGTCAATCACTACAGACCTCCAAACTTCATGTGGCCTTCAGATTAGCTCAAGAACAGTGCGCAGAGAGCTTCATGGAATGGGTTTCCATGGTCGAGCAGCTGCATCCAAGCCATACATCACCAAGTGCAATGCAAAGCGTCGGATGCGGTGGTGTAAAGCACGCCGCCACTGGACTCTAGAGCAGTGGAGACGCGTTCTCTGGAGTGACGAATCGCGCTTCTCCATCTGGCAATCTGATGGACGGGTCTGGGTTTGGCGGTTGCCAGGAGAACGGTACTTGTCTGACTGCATTGTGCCAAGTGTAAAGTTTGGTGGAGGGGGGATTATGGTGTGAGGTTGTTTTTCAGGAGCTGGGCTTGGCCCCTTAGTTCCAGTGAAAGGAACTCTGAATGCTTCAGCATACCAAGACATTTTGGACAATTCCATGCTCCCAACTTTGTGGGAACAGTTTGGAGCTGGCCCCTTCCTCTTCCAACATGACTGTGCACCAGTGCACAAAGCAAGGTCCATAAAGACATGGATGACAGAGTCTGGTGTGGATGAACTTGACTGGCCTGCACAGAGTCCTGACCTCAACCCGATAGAACACCTTTGGGATGAATTAGAGCGGAGACTGAGAGCCAGGCCTTCTCGTCCAACATCAGTGTGCGACCTCACAAATGCGCTTCTGGAAGAATGGTCAAAAATTCCCATAAACACACTCCTAAACCTTGTGGACAGCCTTCCCAGAAGAGTTGAAGCTGTTCTAGCTGCAAAGGGTGGACCGACGTCATATTGAACCCTATGGATTAGGAACGGGATGTCACTTAAGCTCATATGTGAGTCAAGGCAGGTGAGCAAATACTTTTGGCAATATAGTGTAAGTAGAGCTAGAAAAGCACTCGGAGAGCACAGACTGCCACTAAGCTGCAAATTTTGCCCCAGATTGTGACTTACTGCAATAGCTATAACTGGCACATGATCTGGAGTATTGCAACATTTAATTGAGATGTTCTTTGTTATGAGGCACACCTTAGACTTAGAATCAACTTTTTTTATGCCTTGGGATTACTCCTTCAGGGAAATTCTGGTTCCAGTAGCTTACATAGAGTACAAAGAGTTAAATCAAAATGTAATTGAAAATAAAAATATGACGGACAATGTAGGTCTTCCCACACCCGAGTTTTTGCCTCAGCAACCAGCCGAGCCACCTGCTGCTTTGACTGCCGGTACACATCAGCTGCTTCTGGAGTCCCACAGGTCAATAAAGCCAGATAGGACTCCTTCTGCAGCTTGACAGCTTCTCTAACCGTTAGTGTCCACCAGCGTGTTCAAGGGTTGCCGCCGACATGCACCGACAACCTTGCAGCGACAGCTCCAACTAGCCGCCTCAACAATAGAGGCACGGAACATTGTCCACTCAGACTCGATGTCCTCCACCTCCCTCGGAACGTTCAAAGCTCTGCCGGAGATGGGAGTTCAAGCTCCTTCTCACAGGGGACTCTGCCAGATGTCCCCAGCAGACCCTCAGAATACGTTTGGGTGTACCAGGTCTGACTGGCGTCCTCCCCCACCATTGGAGCCAACTCACCACCAGGTAGTGGTTGGTGGAGAGCTCCGCCCCTCTCTTTACCCGAGTGTCCAAGACATGCAGCCGCAGGTTAGATAAAACAAAAACAAAGTCCATCATTGAACTACGGCCTAGGGTGTCTTGGTGCCAAGAGCACATATGGACGCCCTTATGCTTGAACATGGTGTTCGTTATGGACAATACATGACGAGCACAGAAGTCCAACAACAGAACACCGCTCGAGTTCAGGTCAGGTGGGCCATTCCTTCCAACCACGCCTCCCCAGGTCTCAGTGTCATTGCCCACGTGAGCGTTGAAGTCCCCAAGAAGAACAAGGGAGTCCCCAGGAGCAGCACTCTCCAGTACCCCCCCTAAAACTCCAAAAAGGGTGGGTAATCTGAACTGCTGTTTGGCGCATAAGCACAAACGGTCAGAACCAGTCCCCACACACGTATGCGGAGGGAGGCAACCCTCTCGTTCACCGGGGTGAACCCCTACGTACAGGCACCAAGATGATGGGCAACAAGTATGCCCACTCCTGCTCTGCGCCTCTCACCAGGGGCAACTCCAGAGTGGAAGAATGTCCAGCCCCTCTCAAAGAGACTGGTTCCAGAGCCATGCGTCGAGGTAAGTCCAACTATCTCTAGTCAAAACCTTTCAACCTCGCGCACTACCTCAGGCTCCCTCCCCACCAGAGAGGTGACATTCCATGTCCCAAGAACCAGCTTCTTCAGCCCAGGATCAGAATGGCAAGAGGATCAGTGCCTCCAAATCCGAGACCATGGTCTTGAGCCGGAAAAGGGTAGAGTGCCTTCTCCGGGTTTGGGAGGATGTACTGCCCCTAGTGGAGGAGTTGAAGTATCTTGGGGCCTTATTCACAACTGAGGGGAAGATGGAGTGAGAGAACGATATGTGGATTTGTACAGCGTCTGCTGTGAAGCGTGCGCTGTACCGGTCTGTTGTGGTGAAGAGAGAGCTGAGCCAAAAAGCAAGGCTCTCGATTTACTGGTCGATCTACGTTCCTACCCTCATCTATGGTCATGAGCTTTGGGTCATGACTGAAGGAACGAGATCCTGGATACAAGCGGCTGAAATTAGTTTTCTCCGTTGTGTGTCTGGGGTGAGGAGCTCAGTCATCCGGGGAGGACTCAGAGTACAGCCGCTGCTCCTCCACATCGAGAGGAGCCAGTTGGCTCGGGCATCTGATTAGGATGCCTCCTGGGCGTCTCCCTGGTGAGGTGTTCCAGGCACGTCCCACAGGAAGGAGGCTCAGGGGGAGACCCAGGACACGATGGAGGGACTATGTTTCTCTGCTGGCCTGGGAGTGCCTTGGGATTCCCCCGGAGGAGCTGGCCCAAGTGGCTAGGGAGAGGGATGTCTGGGCCTCCCTACTGAAGCTGCTACTAGGGTGGCCAGATGTCCGGCTTTAGGGCGGACAGTCCGGATTTTCATTGCACTGTCCGGCGTCCGGCGCTGCACCCAGCCGGACGTGTATTTGTCCTCCTTTACCCCCAGATTCCACATACTCCGTCAGCGCTCCGCCCCGCCCACGTACGGAGTACTTGTCTGTCATGTAAATCAATGAGAGCTGTTCCACATCCTCCGCTCGTCACCGCCCACGTACGTCTTCTCCGTCCTTCACCGTCAAAATACGGAGCTGAGCTATTTTTTGCTCCCCTCCGGTCCGTCCAGATCAAGACCCGCTATTGCAATCGCACCAAACAGAAAAAAGAATGTAGAGAAGACCCGGTTTGTCAAATTAAATTATAGTAAAAACAGATCGGTATCTAGAAATTAGAGCATAGTTTGTATATATTCCCAAAAACTAAGAGCAATTAATTAAATAATTGGATGCAGACTATTGGTGCTTCAACAGACCAGGAAGAAGTTGTGAGATTCTAGAGTGAATCTCACAACTTTAAAAGAAAATTCTTATTGCAGGAATGGATGAGATGATGAGTTTGGAAGCAGAGAATAAACAGAGAACTATGTATGATCCTAGTTATCCCTGTTACAAAAATCCACAACAGAAAGAAAATATTTGGGCAGAAACTGAACATCTGCTGGATGATGATGGGGATTTTTTTAATATGTCAGATTAAATTAAGCGTTCACATGTTTTATACAGGAATGAGGAACTCTAATTTAATGCTCTTTTAATGCTATTAGAAATAATTTTAATGCCATCAACAAGTATCATGTACACAAGTTATTAGTTTACATGAAATAAGGAGCTGTAAGCACAGTTCCATGACTCAAGTTTATATATATATATATATGGATAGATAGAGAACATGGTGAAATCATCTTTACTCTCGACAGGCTGCAGCCATGTCATGAATTCCTCTTTTCCAGCCACTTTTTGCAGTTTGCATCGTCCTATTCTCTAGCTCTTTCTTGAGCTTCTTTTCCAAACAACTGCTTTATGATCAATTGCAGCAGTTCTGCGCAAATTAATCGTGTTAAAAAATGGTCACTTTTTAAACACCACAATGTATTAAATAAATACAAATGCTGGGAACCAATTCTTTTTTACATTTCTTTAATATTTTGTTCTATTCAGCTACACAAGCATCCTCTTTAAACTACTAAGAATTGTGCTATAAATGTGACTTTACCCGATTCTTATGTACACCTTAGTAATTTATTGATATGCCGCACAATGTCCTCCTTTTTGTGCTATAGAAATGGCCACCCTAGCTGCTACCCCCGCGACCCGACCCCCGGAAGATGGATGGATGGATGTATATAGTATCAAAAAAGCATTAAAAAAAGAAAAAAGTTGTAATGTCCTGGAATATTTTTCCCTTAGATATAAATATCTGCACAGTGGAGAGCTAATGGAAGACTACACAGTAGTTGACTTGGACTATTGCACTTGCACTGCAGAGATGTACTGACCTTATAAATTAGTAAAAAAGTCACACAGGCTACAAGTAATGTTTTGCATAAGATGTCAAAGGAGGGGGGTGCTGACCCTTGTCCATCTTCCTATCACTTCCTCCTTCACCTCTGGTGGGGAAAAAATGAAGAAAATGTCTATAATATATCCATTCTCTAAGTTTTTACCTGATACCACTAACAAACCGACAATGTTTCTTTTCTTGTGTTTGTGTCTTCAGTAAAATTCCTCCAGATTTTTGAGTCAGACGCTGAGGCTGTCAATAGTCTTTGCTGCCTCCCTCTGGTTTTGTAGGAAACTGCTTGTTTCCTTCAAATATCCCCATCTCACAACGTTAACGAATCCATTAAAACATTCCTGTATCCAGGTTATGATCTGTATCATCATCAACATTTAATGGACTGTTTCTTGGCATGAGGGACATTTTGGATACAAATTTGATTAAAATCCATCCATAACTTTTGAAGTGATGCTGTACAAAGACACAAACTCTCCTAAAAACAGAACCTCCTTGGGGGAGGTAATAAACACCAAGACTAAAGGGCCGTGGCCCAGTCAAAAGTCTTCCCAGGGCCATTTTGAATGACTGCTACTGTATCGGTTCTCCTCAAACAAACAAACACATACCTGAAGGAATTGAAGGAACCAGACATTTGCTTGCCGCTCCGTTGTTTGCTTTTATTGCGGAAATCTTTACCTGCAAAAAGTTCCGTTTAGTTTGTCTGTGTTGACATAAATCTGTCTTTTTCATCTGATGAGAAAGTGTTTCCGATTTTAGGCCAACTGAAACAGATCTCAGAAAATAAAGAAATGTCTATAAATTGTTCGATTTACTAAAGAAGAGGAGTAATAAGTAGAGATGTCTCTGTTGCTAGATCCTGGAGCGAACTCAGGAACCCGACAGCTCAGATGAAGAACCTCCTCCAGTTTACTCTCCCCCCAAAGGCAACATTTACTCTGACTGGAAATACCCAGAGGCCCAGACAGTATCTCCTTCAAGGTGAGAAACCAAGAAAAAACGCAGTTTGCTTTGAAATTTATAGTTTCTGTTTAAAGTGGGAAAGAGTGAATGGTTTGTTTTTGGTTTGGTCCAAATCTTTTTTCATTGTTTTATTCTCTGTTTGTGAAAGCCAAAGATGATTAAAAGGAGAAACCTAAAAACCTGTCTGACTATAACGCTGATAGAGGATCTTAAGGAAAGCTGTTAGTCCTCATCTCTTTTCCAAAATGGAGATGTGTTTTTTTAGACTCATCAGACAACGAAAGGACCAAACTGATGTTTGTCTTTTGGATTTTAACAACACTTTATTTACACAATTCAAACAATAGAATCAATTATTGTTGTAAAACAAGGCAGTTAAAAATCACTGTTAAGGTAAAACAAGTGTAAGCTAAAATCATTAAATGAGGAACTTGTTAAGCTCGTCCAGCCTTATTCTGGCTTTACGTTGCACCTCCACAGATCCACGGCATCAAGGTGAGGTCCCTCCTGCAGTCTAAGTAAATGGCCATCTTTGCTTCACTAATTCTTGCAAACTCCTCCTATTAAAAGAGCGTTTGTAAAACCCGTCCCATAAAGACTAAAAAAACTAATTAAAAGGCTAAAAATTGTCTTTAGTGCTGTGTTTCGTTTACTTTTGGTATTGACTTTTAAAGGAAGGTAATGTTTGCAAATAAACGTTGTAATTGGGATCTTTTTTATCCCAACTAGGATTCTTCACGGCGGCTCAGATGCACCTTTATTGTGGTTCACTGAAACTGACAGAACAAAGAAAACTAGAATTAAAAAACATTTTTGCTAAAGAGGCATTACAGAGTTTTCTAATGATACTGCCACCTGTGGCCAAAACATGGAACTGCAGCTCTCTTCTGCTTGTTCTCGTAGCTTGTTTTTGTTTGTTTACCTTTTTACCTCTACATGAGCTGCTTATGGCGTCTAAGTTTTGCTGGATGCTTGTCGCTTCCGACTATCCACAAAAATCCATCTTGAATATGACACTTTTGCTTGATTGGTCAGACCCATTCAACATGGGGGAACTTTACGTCATATCCAACGAATAGCGTGGGAACCTCACATCCAAAATAGGCCACAGGCTTATAGATGCATCAACGCTGCACTACTACAGTCTGATCATCAAACCAGGTTTTAATCATGGTTAAAACTAGTGTTGCGCCGATGCCATTTTTTGGCCCCGATACCTAGCTGTGCAGTATCGGCCGATACCGATACCATAATAATGTAAAATAATTGCCATCATGGCTTTGTCAAGCTGCTGCCTACCTTTGTGAAGCAGGAAAAAATCTAATACAAAGTGAATCCAGTAGAACTTTTTATTGCCTACCAGGAGTGGGTGACAATAGTTGAAGAAACTTTTGGCTCTCAAAATGGTATCGGTGCCCTATTGGTTGGTACTTGCCGATACCGATGCCACCATTTTAGGGCAGCATCGGGGCCCCGTCCGATACTGGTATCAGTATCAGTGCAACACTAGTTAAAATCAATGGTCAAAAGAAACAGCTATTCTTAAGACTTTTTAATAAAAACTTAGATAATATCTTTAACTAAAATAAAATCTGAAAATGTAAAACATTTATTTGTAAAGCTAATTTAAACAAACTGGATTTTAAGAGAGAGTCTGCTTAGTTTTCATTGGTGTCTTTAATATGACATCTAGTTTTAAGGCTGTCATTTTTAGGTAGAGCTGTCAGGTCATTTGTGTTGCTGCAACGCCCTCTTATCTGGAATTTTATTAGTATTGTTTATTTATAGTCTTGCCACAGGTATGTAAGTCATAGTTGACAAAAGAAAACTAAAACCATGACATAAACTAGGACAACGCATAACAAATGTCAGTTAAAATTAGTCAAATTCAGTTAAAAACTGAGCAAATAAATGAGGAAGATGATTGGCTGCTTTAAAAAGCCAGCATAAACGTTCAGGTTTTTAGCTGCTTTTTAAAAGTGTCCACAAAGACAAAGGTACAACTGCATCAAAAGACCCGAACCCCTCAGGTTTGAGGAACCTTGAGTAGATTTTGACCTGAAGACCTCAGGCTACGTGCTGCGGTGTAGAGCTGGATCAGACCAGCAGTTAGGCGCCTAAAAGTAAGGACTAGGATTTAATCCTGGAAGCAATAGGCAAATGAAGGGAACCCCAAACTGCACCTAAACACTAACCCTGAGTACTAACCCCTTGGTTTGCGTGTTCCTGCGGAGGGTCCGCCACATTAAGTGCTGTCCCAAACCACGGAGTGGGTAGGACCAGTGGACCATTCAGCCCTTAAATAGCCAGTCTGCATCAGTTCAGGCCGCCCTGTGGAGATTTATTTCACATATTTTTTTTTTCTAAATCAGAAAGATGGCCAACCGCCCTGTTAAGGTCAAAGGTCATCTTACTTATAGCAAGGACTTAAACAGAAATTTGGTCTCCTCTCCACCTCCAGGAACCTGACTGCATCCAGCCAGATGTATCCTGTCTCATTTTTTTTATTTTTTATTTATTTATCCTTTATTTAACCAGGTAATACCCATTGAGATTAAAAATCTCTTTTGCAAGGGAGACCTGGCCAAGATAGGCATCAAAATTACATCACATCATTACATACGTACAAAGACACACACATAAAAGCCAAATATGCACTTACAATAAAATTTCAATTAAAACATTGCCATGTGAGGGAGTCTAACTCAAAACATCTAATTCTCATGAAATGGTGGAAGTGGGACAAATCCATCAGACATCTGCTGAGATTTTTATTTTTTATTATCTGTGGGGTGGATGATAATAAACCTGCAGGTCAGGGTTCCTGTATTCTGGCTCATTTCTTGGGGAGGAGAGAGTCTGTCAAGTTATTCAGGAACAGTTTAATGAAGTTTCCACACCTCATCCACTCTAACAGAAAGTGACCTTATCTTCTCACCTCACCTGCTGTCACACAATGATGGCTAACCTGGTGAGGTAAGCTAATGCTCTCTTCTTCTGCTGTCCTAGATCAGAATCCCAGGGGCCTCCAGGGGCCCCGCCGGTTCGGGTTTACAGGAACTGGAACCCTCCTCTGCTTGGAAATCTTCCAGACGACTTCTTGAGGATTTTGCCGCAGCAAAGTCTAATGGTATTTATGAGGTTCATGTTTTTTTTTGCTACGATTTACGTAGCATGCAGTCAGCCATAGTTACCTAAGAAAGTTTTTGTTATCGACACTTATTCAGGCGGTGACATGATTTATCAGAAGAAAATAAATGTTCTAAAGTTGAACCTTATTCTGGTTGTAGATGCTGTTTGAATTTTAGGAGTTTAGAACCTTCCTCTGATCTGATCCTTTTCGTCTCTCACCTGCATTTCCTTTGACTGTCCTTAGAAAAAAGGCTGCTGTTGTTGAATGTCTTCCTTCACTCCGTCTCTCCTTACGACAGGAAGCCAGACCACCAGATTCTGTTTCTATGGTTACTGATTGGTGTTAGTGAGTGGTAAATAAACTTGCCTGTCTGCATCTCTCAGAGCGGTCCATCCCATCCGTCCTCAGCGAGTCGGCGGACGGCTCCGTCTGGGTCTCCGTTTGGAGCGGCAGTGACGGCTGGAGGTCCTGATTTGACATCGGGGCTACAAGAGAATAGCCTGAAGCAGTATTTGGAGGACGAGCGCATCGCCCTGTTTCTGCAGAACGAGGAGTTTTTGAAAGAGCTGAAGCGTAACCATGACTTCCTGATCGCCTTGGAGAGAGGTAATGCATCGTGTCTTTAAAAATAGAGAAAAAGTTCCTCAAATGCTTCCCCTTTATGTTTCTCTTTGGTATGTTTCAATCCTTAAGCAATCCATTAAACTAGAAAAGAAAAATATACAAACAAGTTGCAAGGGCTAAACTCGGTCAGAGGGGTTTATATTTACCCAATAACCAGAAAGAAGTGATCAGAAACACAGATTCAACAAACAGCTTTTTCTTTAGGGTGGGTTGACCTTCTCTCTGCATCAGTCCTTTTACCAAACAAAAAGATGCTTTCAAATCGTCAAAACCTGGAATGTTAGAAACTAAATTCTTCTCTAATGTTCATGTTTAATTGTTTTTTAAAGAAAAAAAATTGTACACCCTTTTTTTTTCTCTCTTTAAGGTACACATGAGAATTTGGCTTTTGTTTATTTTGTGGCTGTGGATGTAGCATTAGCCACATTAGCTGTTAGCCATAGTTTTTTTAATTGGTCCCTGATGCAATAAGATAAACGCTATAAAAGCAGAAACACTGACTGACCGCCTGCAGGTGACTCCTTCATTGTTGGTTAGAGACGCGAGGAGTGATAGCAAGACATGCTAAATTTAGCAGCCTTCTAGGAATGATGTAGACCAAGGAGGACTAAAATAACCGATTGTGGTGGAGAGAATGCTCTGATAGACTTTTCTGGTTTCAATAAAGAGCTCACACCAAAAAAGAACCAGCAAGAATTCCAGGTTTTCCCTCAGAAAACGTAAATGCAGATGGTTCAACAGGGAAAAGTCAAATTACTCCTGTCATTCTGCCATGGACTATTTTGAAAAAGTGGCTTGTAAAGTCCCCACACAGTTTCTTTCATTTCAAAAGTACTTTATTTATGCTGAAGGGAGATATTAGAAACTCTTATTAGGATAGGAGGTTGTTCAGGACTCTGGACTTGCTTCTGGTTCTGGTCTAACCCGTTTGCTTTGCTCTGCCCACATTTAACGGTGCAGTTGTACAGTTTTCCTTTTTGTTGTTGTTGTTTTTTTTTAATCACTGTCTATGAGAACAGTATCTTGTAAACTATTAATTAACAATTTGGTCACCTGAATTTGTTTAGTTGGTCAGACATGCTAACAGGCCAGTCAGACATCAGACATGCTAACAGGCCAGTCAGACATGCTAACAGCCAATCGACATCACACATGCTAACAGGCCGGTCAGACATCAGAAATGCTAACAGGCCGGTCAGACATGCTAACAGGCGGTCAACATCAGACATGCTAACAGGCCGGTCAGACATGCTAACAGCGGTCGACATCAGAAATGCTAACAGGCCGGTAAGACATGCTAACAGGCGGTCGACATCAGACATGCTAACAGCGGTCAACATCAGACATGCTAACAGGCCGGTCAGACATGCTAACAGGCTGGTCAGACATGCTAACAGGCCGGTCAGACATGCTAACAGCGGTCAACATCAGACATGCTAACAGGCCGGTCAGACATGCTAACAGCGGTCGACATCAGACATGCTAACAGGCCGGTCAGACATGCTAACAGCGGTCGACATCAGAAATGCTAACAGGCCGGTAAGACATGCTAACAGGCGGTCGACATCAGACATGCTAACAGCGGTCGACATCAGAAATGCTAACAGGCCGGTAAGACATGCTAACAGGCCGGTCAGACATGCTAACAGGCGGTCGACATCAGAAATGCTAACAGGCCGGTAAGACATGCTAACAGGCGGTCGACATCAGACATGCTAACAGGCTGGTCAGACATGCTAACAGGCGGTCGACATCAGAAATGCTAACAGGCCGGTAAGACATGCTAACAGGCGGTCGACATCAGACATGCTAACAGGCTGGTCAGACATGCTAACAGGCGGTCGACATCAGAAATGCTAACAGGCCGGTAAGACATGCTAACAGGCGGTCGACATCAGACATGCTAACAGGCAGTCGACATCAGAAATGCTAACAGGCTGGTCAGACATGCTAACAGGCGGTCGACATCAGAAATGCTAACAGGCCGATCAGACATGCTAACAGGCGGTCGACATCAGAAATGCTAACAGGCTGGTCAGAAATGCTAACAGGCGGTCGACATCAGAAATGCTAACAGGCCGATCAGACATGCTAACAGGCGGTCGACTTCAGACATGCTAACAGGCTGGTCAGACATGCTAACAGGCGGTCGACATCAGAAATGCTAACAGGCTGGTCAGACATGCTAACAGGCGGTCGACATCAGAAATGCTAACAGGCCGATCAGACATGCTAACAGGCGGTCGACATCAGACATGCTAACAGGCCGATCAGAAATGCTAACAGGCGGTCGACATCAGAAATGCTAACAGGCCGATCAGAAATGCTAACAGGCGGTCGACATCAGAAATGCTAACAGGCCGATCAGACATGCTAACAGGCGGTCGACATCAGAAATGCTAACAGGCCGATCAGACATGCTAACAGGCCGATCAGATTAGCAGATCAGTAGTTGAACTAGTATTGTAAAGGAAGAATGGAGCTAACTGGAGCAGTAGCTAGATGACCCAGACCGACTGTGATGATGGGTGTACCTGAGACGGGCCCTCAGCCTGTCATCATGTGTCATTTTCCTGACGGTGTAAATGAACAAGTCAGAATTCTGCCTAAAGTTCAAACATTAATAAATACTCATGGTTTCATTTAAACACAGGAGTATTTTGAACTTTTTTTGTGAGCAGATTGAAAACCATGATGCCATCCAACATGTTGCATATATGAACACATGTTCTTTCTCTGCATTGTTTGATAAATCTTTCTATACCTGTAGCCTCTTTCCTACTCTCCTGTTGATCAGCAGTTAGCCTGAAGATGCTTTAACATTCCTAGCCACAAACAGGAAGAAAACAGTGCTGTTTTGTTCCTGAAAGTAGCCAATCACAGGCAGTTTACCTTCTTGGGTTGGTTCATTCCTCAAAAGCCCCATTTACCTTATAAAACTGCACTGAGACCAGATTGAGCATGCTAACCAAGATAACTGTTGAGTGTAAGTGATATGCACAACTGAACTGAACCGGACCGTGCTAAACTGGTACTACCAAAAAAAAAAAAGAAAAAACAAGGCTTTGCTTTGGTTCACTCTATAAAGCCTTGAACCCAACCCTATTTCTGACATTTTGAATTGAAAAAGCTTCCTGGATGGGAAGTGAAATGTCTTTGCACTTGGAAACAGTGTCCAGTGGATTGTTTTTAATTTTTAATTTATTTTTTTTTACCTTTTTTGGAATTACTATGACCTGGATGACTGACAATCTGTATCAGCATAAATTAGTACCGGTACTAGTTCATCAGCAGGGCTCGGCGCGGTTCAGTTCTGGCTCGGTTCTCAGATAACAAAGAGCGCATCAGCAGACCGCGTCATCTCTTCACAATCAGCTTCCATAGTCATGAAAGTTCAGACATTCATAAAAATCCTAGCTTCCCTACCGTGCCACACGATTTCCAGTGATGATTCTGCTTAGCAGTCTGATGAACCTCAACGTCTGTCGTTGTTTCCTGCGTCTCTAAGCCTTGATGAGACTATCGTTTGTCGTATCCATTTCCCGAAAGGTCAAGTAAATTCACCAAAGGCTGCTGTTGGTTTGCTTGTTTACCCCTAGAGCGCAGTGGTACCATAGATTGCCACTAGGAGGCGAGAAACCGTGCTAGCGTGGTGTGTAAACGGTCGTAAGGAACTCAGCTTGGCACGGTTAACTGATCCAAGCTCGGCACGGATGGGTTTTCAGAGGGTAGTGTAAATGGGGCTAAAGTAAAAAAAAACATTGACCTGAGTGCAAAGAGAAACTGCTCCACAAACAGGAGAGAATCTACAGATGCAGCCAGAAGCACGGCGGCGCAGCAGTTATCCTGGGGGCCTGATGGCTTGGAATCTGCAGAGATAAACGTTCAGATGTCAACATGCATCTTTAAATCTAACTGCTCCAGAGATTATCTATACCCCGAGTGACCTTTCAGCTGAGTTCTGACCTCCTAGTGAATCTAAGTGTGTTTTATTTTTCACTGCTTTGTCCTCATACGTCTCTGTTCTTGTTTCAGATCGGTTGAAGCATGAATTGAAGTCCAGCCATCTGTCAGGCGTGGGGACCTCCTCAGGTAGATGTAACAGGTGGTTCCGCCCACCAGTGAAACCTATCCAACATGTCTGACATGCGTAATAATACCGATGGGTTTGGGTTCTTTGTCTGTGTTCAGGCGGCTCCGTGGAGGCCCCCTCAGATGACGCTCTGTTTAGAGACAAGCTGCAACACATGGGGAAATGTAAGGATGAGCTAATCTAACCTTCTGCTTCACCCTGCTGCTGTTATAACAGCTTTTATCTTTTATCACCTCAGCAACAAGGAAGAAGCTGTTTGAAATCGCCAGAACATTTTCTGAAAAGACCAAGAGGAGGAAGTCCAAAAGAAAGGCTCTCGTCCATTTATATCCTTTATGAGAGCAGTGGCTGCTTCCAACCTTTAGAAACCTGAAATAGATCGATGGCGTTTAAACAGACGCATGAATGAGTCTCTGCTGGGCTGAGTGAGCAGAGCTGGGAAGGCAGAGGTTAGTGGGGGACAAAGACCTTTTATTTCATGCTACACTTTACTGGATCTTCTTTAGAACTAGGTGTGTAAATCAGACCCATCATGGCAATTTGATTCAGTATCGATTTCCTGACCCAACGATTCGATTATTTTCGATACTCAAGAATACACCACGATAGGATTTGATTAATTGGGTAATTTTTTTTTTTTTTTTTTACACCTTACAGGCTAGACAATGTTTCAAATTTGAAATAAATCAATGAAAGCTGTAATATCGTTATGCATTTTTTTTTTGAGAAACTACAGCAAATAACACGAGTAGAAAAGTTGTACTCCAACTATTCCTATTAAAACCTCATTCCCTGAAAAATAATAATACCCCTGCGTTATAGATTCTGAAAGACCTTGCATTAAAAAATCCTGCACAAAATCAGTGCAATGAGTGCAATGCAATACCTCGGCTCCAGACGTCCCCGCCCCCTCCACAGACGCTCCGCTGCTCCTCTACCAGATTGTAGCTGACCGCAGACAGTGCAGCAGAGAGGAGGCCGGCTTGTTTTGTTTTTGCGGAAAACAACTGGTGAAGTTTGACCCGCTAGAAGAGCGAGGCGTGCGAGAACGCGGGGACCCTTTTTCCACCTGGATCTCCGCTCTTTTTGGCCCTCATGTCCCTCCGTCGTCCGACTAAACTCACCCCCACTTCCTCACCGCCTCGGCTGTATCTAGACCCACAGTGTGTAGCACAGACTGTGTCAAATGTCTGCATCAAGCTCACTGCAACACACTGCTGCAGGACTATAACCAGGAAGCGAGGTAGGAGGGCAAAATAGGTTTAGCGCCACCGCAGCACGGGAGGGAGAATTACACCCAGGAGCAAATGGATAAAAATAGACCGGAGGGGGAAAAAACATGAAGCGATTCTCTTGCGGACGTGTCGATGCATCGAATCCTCGGCTGTTGGATCGATGCATCGATACAAAACGATTATTATTTACACCCCTATTTAGAACCAGTTTATTTTGAATTTGACATCATGGTTCTCTGAGGCTCCAGTTTAGCTTCCCAGCATAGATCTGCTTCTGAAGCAAGATGTTTAGGATTAGACCCCCACTGATGTGTTCTCCATTCATAAACCCCCACAGCTTCAGGTTTCTGTCCTTAAAGGAAAAGTCCGGTTTTAAATGGATCATTAATTATACCTAAAACTAATACATTCGCAGTGATTTAAAGAATTTGGCGTTAATCGGTAAAAAAATTAAAAACAATAATTTTCATTGCGATCACCCAGTCTGGGAGTGGCTTTTTTTCCGCAAATATAGTGATGAATTTAGCAATAATTAGTAGAAAAATGAAACGGTAATTTTCATCACCATCACCGAGAGCAGCCATTTTTGCCCAAATATAGTAACCCCTCCCTCCTGCCATCTTCCAGCAGTGACGTCACGGTGCGGTAAGCCTAGCGCCATTCTCCCCGCTTTACAAGCAAAATCAATGGGAACTACTAGACACATCTGCAATCAACAACAATTATTGAAGATTTCCAGAGGACTTCACCATTGAAATTCACCAGAGCTATAGTGAAACTGACAATGCCCATGTGCATGGCAGCTGGATGCTGGAATACATACATAGTGTTCTTTGACAAACATGGATGCCTCCAGTAAAGCACATTCATAGGAAAATTACTCTTGATTAAAAACACTGATCATTTATTGAACAGGATGGAATAATTTCATATTGGAAGTACTTTCAGAAGTTTGAATTCTGAATATGAGCGGACTTTAAGAGCAGGATGAGGTCTGAGCAGCTCTTTAATCAGGAACCATCACTTCCTGCTTTGTGGTCTTGATGTGTGACAGAAAACCACATTAAGTCATTAAAGAAGCTCCGTTCCTTCACGGTTCTTCAGTTATGGTCTAGAGAGCTTTTATTCTGAGTCAGGATGCGGTGCTCAGCGTGAAACGGACTGAGGCTGTGGCCGGGTCAGTCTATGGTTCAGTCTACGCCCTCATTGAGTCTGTGGTCAAACCCATTATTAATGCCTCCAGTATTCCTGCTGGTATATGATGGTTTTCTTTCTAACACGGCTAAATGGGGCTATTTGTGATATTGTTGCAAACAGACGGACCTTTCATTTGTTTGGTTTGGTTTTTTAACTAAGCTTGTGTTCAGATTGGGGACGGCTAACTCTACAGCGAACCTCCTGGAAGACGTGGAGGGAAACCCGAGCGGTAAGCATCATCTATGAGGTTACCTCAGGTTTAATCTGGTATCTTATAAAATGATTTCAGGAGACGTGGAATTAATAATCCTTAGCATTGGTAACTTCTCATTGAACACTATGGAGGCTAAACCTCCCCTGAAAATGTTGCAAAACAATTGGTCTAATATTAATAAATAATAAACTAATTTATTTACTTCGTAGATGCAGGCATTAAACTGGATTAAATGCTTAAAAGCTCTAGATTTCTGGAGTATGTTTATTAGTTAGCGGCTGAGCCGCTATTGGCTGCCTGTCAGACTCCAGCAGCTTATTGTTTTTTTTTTTTTTGTTCTGTTATATTTTCTACTTTCAGGGAATGTAGATGTTAAAAATAACCAAGTAAAACTTTAATCTGTATCTCTGCTCTGTCATTTAGGTTCTCATTATTGTAAGACACATTTCTCTTGTGTCACACATGTTGAGATCCTGATAACAATTACAACCAAAATTCTTTCTGTATTTTACACATTAACAACAATCTAAAAAGATCCTTTCCCATCTATCTGGGTACAGTGTGTAGAATTTAGAGGAAAGAGATAAATATTTCCGATCCGGTTGTAATAGAAGTAAATAGAAATATTTCAGCGCTGTGAAAACTTTCTGGATGGAGTCGTCTGAAGACTTCTCTGGTCTTTCCATACATGTGGGAACAACTTATCCCCTGGGCCGTTTTAACTTTAAGGTTTTCATGTCAATATGTAAGAGAGGCAGGTTTCGTTTTTACAGTTTTTATGTCTGTCAGGAATGAGATCAATAATTATTTATGAGATTAACTGAAACAGTTTTTTATAAGATTCCCTAAAATGATCCCTTTGGTTTTTGTGTCCAGAGGAAGATGGTCAGCCAAGAAGAGCCATCCTTCAGAAAGACTCGGAACAACTCAGCGAGCCCATCTGATGGTAACACTAGACGGGTTGGATGGGGAACGTTTGGGAACCGAGTCACAAACATGTTGTTCTTTAACTGCTCTGATGACCTGAATAAATTGTTGCCTCATGTTTGTCATGCCTTTTGTTAGAAGGTCTTTATTTTGCTTAGAAAAACCTGAACAAAATATAAATATCCTGAAATGAGCGTATTTGCTCTTTAATTTGAGCAAATCAAAACGGTGATCTGCAATGGAATTAGGATTCTTTTTTCCTTAAAAAGGATTATTGGATAATATAGAATGACATATGATACTGGAGTTGTTTACCTATTTGAAAGGAAAAGTCCGGTCAGCATGGAATAAACAATGGATCATTATCTATACCTGAAACTAATACGTTCGCGGTGATTTAATAAATTTAGCGTTAATCAGTAAAAAAAATGAAATTTTCGTCGTGATCACTGAGTCTGGGATAGTAGCCCCTCCCTCCTGCCATCTTCCAGCAGTGACGTCACGGTGCGGTAAGCCTAGCGCCATTCTCCCCGCTTTACAAGCAAAATCAATGGGAACTACTAGACACATCTGCAACCAACAACAATTATTGAAGATTTCCAGAGGACTTCACCATTGAAATTCACCAGAGCTATAGTGAAACTGACAATGCCCACGTGCATGGCAGCTGGATGCTGGAATACATTGGGTAAAAGTGGAAAATTAAAATTAGTTAATTCAGCTTTCTAATTCATGATCGGATGATAATTCATGATTTGCCATCGAACTTCTGGCCAAAGAAAAAACCCGTAATATGTAGCCAACATTTGGAAGAAGAATGTTTTCAAGATGACTTGGATAATAGCGCGTTGTGACAAACACCAGATACAGCACTGGGACTTGATCAACAGCCGATACCGCACCGTGACGTCACAAACCAGTAGGTGGCAGTAGTGTTCTTTGACAAACATGGATGCCTCCAGTAAAGCACATTCACATGAAAATAACTCTGAATTAAAAACACTGATCATTTATTGAAAAGTTTGCAATCATTTCATATGTAAAGTACTTTCAGAAGTTTGAATTCTGACTATGAGCGGACTTCTCCTTTAAATGTAAAACAAGGAAAGATGCCCTATTTGATTTTTTGCAGGCTTCTAACCCCGGCAGACATCTTGGAAATAAGTCTCCGTTCCTTTTAAACATTCCGGTAAAATCTGCTGCTCTCTTCCTGTAGTTCTGTCTGAGAAGACGAAGCGGAGACGGATCTGGAGGCCAGCGGCGGTGGATATCTTCAACTTCCTGATGCTCGTTTCTTGTTGTGGTTCTGGTGATGCTGGGTAGAAACTCTTGGGCCTTCTTTGACCTTCTGGGATTCTACTTTGGACCCAGGATCCCAACTCTCTGCTGAATTCAGGACTTGGCTGTTAGTTCAAATGTTTCTGATAATTTCAGACCTTCTGAAAGTTGGACTTTGAACAGCTCCTCATGTAGCTCTTCTCCAGTATTAGCTTTAGTATTTCAAAACAGCCGGCAGTGTCCACGAAACTGAAATGCCTGGAAAGAAAGTTTTGTGCGCAGTGGTGTGTCAGAGCCACAGATTTCACCACAAGGCTGTTTTCAAATGTCAACAAATATTTGTCGGTAGTTTTTTATGTACCAGTATGCTGTGACAACCAGAACACTTTGTTTTATATCTAATAGACTCTTAACCTCACAGTTTGTGAAATCAGTGCAAAGATGAACCAGATGATCTTACACTTTTATTTACCGCGTCGGTCTGTCTCTAAAAAATAAAACTTGTAAATTAATCTAATCAAATTAATCCACCAACTGCCTCGTTTTCTTCTGGTTTCCTTTCTGATTCCAAGTTAAATGTTGATAAAGTTTTATTCAGGCTAAATATCTGCTCTGTTAAGCAGCAGGAAGGCTGAGGTGCAGCTCTGCGGTGGTGGAAACGGATCATTTTCATGAGGGGGGGCATGCAGGAACCGATGTGACCTGAGGGGGGGTTAATAAACCGAACAGTGTGGAACAGCTGCGCTAGTCGTACTAAACCAAAAGAAAAAGCAACGAAATTCGTACTTTCTAGATGAATGACTGAAGATGGACTTTATATACTGCTAATAAATGAATGCATGCTGGTCATTAATAAGCTGTCTAATCATTTATGGTTCTGTAGAATTTAAACTCAGAGGTGGGAAGTACCTAATTACATTAACTTGAGTAACTTAAAAAAAAAAGAAAAGGTCATTTTTAAGAGTACTTCAAATTACCTTTTTACTTCATATTCCTGTGAGTGCATCGTTTGTTACTCCAGCCACCATGAATCCAGTGAGCCGTTCTGAGGTCAAACGTATAGTAGAACATGGCTAGAAGTTTGTTTTTTATACTTTCCGTAAATATGAACTAACTTCATGATGGGAATTTTATTTAGAAAAGTGTTTCTATGCATGAATTTATTGCTCTGCTTCCATTGTATTTATTGCCGCTTTTTCGTAATACTTCAAAATACCAGAATTTACACGTTCCTGTCTCTGATGACATCATTTTAAACATTAAATCTGATGCTAAGAGTTAATCACTACTTTAGTAGACATTTCATCAAGTAATTCTTTACTTGAGTATTTTTTAAATGCTTTTACTTTTACTTGAGTAAAACTTGTCTGCTCTACCCACCTCTGTATACCCATTAAATGAGATATTTATAAATCTCTAATTACAGGGAAAATTCTAGATTATCTCCCTTCTCTCCCATAATTAACAAAACCTTGAATGTCAGTTTAATATCGATGTGAATAATTTAAAACTTATCTGTTCATGGTTAATATACTATAACAATGGAAATGTCAAAATAGATTATTTCATCTAAGGCCCTCATTGCTGCTACCCTCTGGTTTAGAGAGGAACTGCTTGTTCTGCAGCAGGTGAGTGATGTCCAGACTGGAACAACAAACCACCTGGTAGAGGAGGCTCATTACTGGCATTCCCAGGTCAAACCAAACTGAGCAGTTGGGCATCAAGGACTCTTCAGCCAAGCAATAGTGTTTCATTAGTCACCAAGATAAGTGCTTTCCAAATAGTAAGGAAAGGAAGCATCCTATCCATAAGTTCATTTAGAGATTGCCTCACGTTTCTATCTGGAGATTTCCAGATTCCCACAATTCTTTGCAAAGCAAGTTTATTTAAATGGTGTATTTCAGTAGCAACAATTCAAAGTGCTCTATGTGGAAAAATAAAAGGAAAACACTGAGAAAAGTGGGATAGAAGTGATTAAAGCCGTGAGTATAAATAATCTATGAGAATAAAAATGAATACATTTATTATAAAAGATGAGTAGTAAAAACAAAGATAACAATGATGTCCGTTTTTTTTTTAACCTAAATTAGAGCAGCTCAGGCTTTCAGAACTTTTACAGGCTTCTAGGAGTTTGTTCCAGATCAACGGAGCATAGATTCTGCTTCTCCATGTTTGGTTCTAGTTCTGGGTGGACAGAGGAGGCTGGAACTAGAAGACCTGAGTGGTCTGGGAGGTAGATCCACTGACAGCAAATGTATGTATTTCAATGCTAAGCGCTTCTGTGATTTCTAGATTTTAAAGTCTATGCTCTGATATACAGGGAGCAAATAGAAGGACTTTAGAACTGCGCTGATGTTCTCCACTTTCTTAGTTCTAGTGAGGACTTAGGCAGCAGCGTTCTGGATCATCTGCAGCTGATCCACTTCTTAGTCAGATCTGTGGAGACGCCGCTGCATGGATCAACGCTAGTAAAGATGAACGAATCAGGAAGGAGTTTTTAAGGTCCTGCTGAGACATTAGTCCTTTAATCCTGGAGTGTTCTTTATTTGATAGGAAGACTGTCTTTATGAGCCTCTGACTTTCTACGATGCTGTCTGTCCAGCACCCAGTGTCAGCGCCTATTGTCTGGGTATAGGTCACCCTCCTCTAAGCTTTGGAATGAATAGTTTTGTCTCCATTAAACTCCTTCAAGCTATCACCACCACATCCAGACAGTTTTTTCGGGATGTTTTAGGTGTTAATAACTGTCGGCAGGGAGGATCTCCTGCTACAGTCTGTCTGCCAGCGGCTCTGTAGACGCCTCTGACAGGAGACACTTTGATGATGTTCACAGTCTGATAATGGTCGGGGTTGTTCATCATGCTCCTCGTTATATAAAATATGGTTCTTTGTAAAATCATTTCTGGAGGTCCCAGAACAGAGCTGCCCTTCTTTACCAGCTTTTGAAATATGTAATCCATTATTTTCTTGTTTCACATTTGAAATGTGGCCTGATTTTTAGATGTACAGCACTTTTTTATTAAAAATAATAAAAGTAAAAGGTAAGCAGACCCCTAGATAATAACAGCTTACAGTCAGCGAGACTGAAGGGCAACAATTTGTTTGATGATGCAAGGATTGGCAAAAGCCAATACAAAAAATAGACCTAGTTTATTTATATAGCACCGATTCACATCTAAAGACGCAATGAGACATGATTGGCTCCTCTTAAATGAGCATGAAGAACCCTAAATATTCACTTTCATACTGTTGTTCTCGACAGCAATCCCTCACACTGCAAAATACATGCAGTGACAGTGGAGAGGAAAACTCTTTTAACCCTTTATAGGGCACTCAATGAAATGCTTTGAAAATTACAATTTCACGCCAATAGTGTTATTGGAATCCAGGACAAGACCTTATTACCTTTGTAACATTCAAAAAATATGGATATTTTGGTGGCAAAAATGAACGTCAATGTAATAAGAAACGCCAACTTGCCCGAAAATATTAAGAAGAATAACAAAAGTGCTTCTAGAAGAAATTCATGAAAAACACTCAGAGAGTAAAAAAATTTTTTTTGCTATAACATAACCTTAGAGCAGAGGTCTTCAACAGGGGGTCCGTGACCCCTAGGGGGTCCGCGGAGGTACTGCATGGGGGTCGCGAAACTTTTGGTTGATTAATTTTTTTTTTATATATTCCCTCCTGAATTGAAATGTTTTTAAATCCACATTAACATGAATTCAACACACTGTAGTAAACAGATAACTTACATTTTTTAATCTATAACCCTAAATATAATTGTTACCGTAATTAGGCTTACTACATTTTCAACTTTTCAACTTACCTTTTTTTCATGACTTGTTCTTTTTTTTCAACTTTATTTCCAGTAGGTATTATATCATTCAAGGGCTCATCTAATTGTTCAAATGCCAAAATAAATGTACAGCCATGTAGCAGTATCTTTACTAAATGGCTGGATATAGATCTTGTGCTTCTAGACCTCACTATGGTATTGGGGGGGATGAAATACACTAACTTGCCTTACAAAGGGTTAAAAGGAACAAACCTCCAGAACCTGAACCAGGATTAGTGTGAGCCTGAGTGCCGAGGCCGACAGGGGGTTCCAGGAGACATACTAAAGGAACAGAGAAGGCCTGATCTATACATAATTTCTATGATAGAAACATCAAACTAGCCACACAGGTGGCTTGTCCAGGAAAGAAATAGAGAAGCAGATGAGAAACAGGACTAAGCACTTAAAAACCTTACCAACTATACAATATAAAACCAGGCCTGGACTAGGCCCAAAAAACTGCCCAGGTATTTTTTGTGGCTATATTTTCTAGGGAAAGATGCAGGACAAATGCAGACATTGAGTGGTGTCAAAAACTAATTTATAGCAAAAGAAATGAATCAAGTGTAAAAAAAAAAAAAGAAAAGTTAGTAAAAAGGCAACTTAAACATTAAGTACAAAAACATATCATCTGATTTGTTACTTAAAAATACAGTCAGAAAAAAAAGTATTTGAAGGCAAGGCTTATAAATCATGGAGGGGTCTGAAATTGTCATTGTAGGTGCATGTCCACTGTTAGAGACAGAATCTAACAGAAAGAAATCCTAAAAACACAATGTATGATTTTAAAAAATATTTATTTGTGCGATACAGCTGCAACTAAGTATTCGAACACCTGAGAAAATCGCTGCTAATATTTGGTACAGTAGCCTTTGTTTGCAATTACAGAGGTCAAACTTTTCCTGTAGTTTATCGCCAGGCTTGCACACACTGGGATTTTGGCCCACTCCTCCACACAGATCTTCATAGATCAGGCAGAATCCAAAAGTCACAATGTATGATTTTTTTAAGTATTTACTTGTATGATACAGCTGTAAAGAAGTATTTGAACACCTGTCTATCAGCTAGAATTCTGAGCTTCAAAGACCTGTTAGTCTGCCTTCAAAATGTCCGCCTCCACTCCATTTATTATCCTAAATTAGATTCACCTGTTAGAGGTGGTTAGTGGTTTAAAGACACCTGTCCACCCTATACAATCAGTAAGAATCAACTAATAACATGGCCAAGACCACAGAGCGGACCAAAGACATTAGAGACTGATTTGTCCACCTACACAAGGCTGGAAAGGGCTACGGGAATTACACAAGAGGAGCTGGTCAATGACCTGAAAAGAGCTGGGATCACCGTTTCCATGGTTACTGTTGGTAATACACTAAGGCTTCATGGTTTGAAATCATGCATGGCATAGAAGGTTCCTCTGTTTAAACCAGCTTATATCAAGGCCCGTCTTCAGTTTGCCAAAGATCATCTGGATGATCCAGAGGAGTCATTGGAGAAAGTCATGCGATCAGATGAGACCAAAATATAACTATTTGTTCATAATTCCACTAACCATGTTTGGAGGAAGAAGAATGATGAATACCATTCCAAGAATAACATCCCTACTGTGAAGCATGGGGGTAGTAGCATCATGCTTTGGGGTGTTTTTCTGCATATGGGACAGGGAGACTCTGTATTAAGGAGAGGATGAGCGGGGCCATGTATTGGGAGATTTTGGGAAACAACCTCCTTCCCTCAGAAAGAGCATTGAAGATGGAAGGAGGCTGGGTCTTCCAGCATCACAATGACCCGAAGCACACAGCCAGGATAACCATGGAGTGGGTCTTTAAGCATATTAGATGTAGACGACTTTTATTGTCATTTTGTATACACAGAGTATAGAAAACAACATTTCCTTTTGCTCATCTTTCAGTCAGTAAATGAGCAGCAGCTTAGCAGTGAAATAAACATTTCCATTTCAGTGAGATCAAATGTAAACACTGTTGGAGAAAGAAACATGGTGCAAAAATGCATTTATAATAAAGTTAATATATGGTGCAAAAAATGCATTATTTGGTTATCAGTGTGATGAAGAGTCTGTGACTTGAGTTTTTTCAACAGTTCAGCAGTCTGATGACAGTGGGGAAAAAGCTGTTCCAGAATCTGCTGAACCTGCAGTGGATGCTTGCAAAACATCTTCCCAGAGGGCAGCAAGGAGAACAGTGCATGGTGGGGGGGTGAGGGGTCATTATTGATGTTACGGGCTCGGGACACGCAGAGCTGAGATGAAATGTCTTTAAATGTAGATGGAGCTTGGCCATTTAAGGCTTTATATGTAAGAAGGAGGATTTTAAATTCTATTCTGGATTTAACAGGAAGCCAATGAAGAGAAGCCAGGATAGGAGAGATATGATCTCTCTTTTTCATTTTCATCAGAACTCTGGCTGCAGCATTTTGGATCAGCTGAAGGCTTTTAACTACAGTTTGTGGACTTCCTGATAGTAAAGAATTACAATAGTCCAGCCTTGAAGTAACAAATGAATGGACTAGTTTCTCAGCATCACCCCTGGACAGGAGATTTCTCATTTTTGCAATATTCCTCAGAGGAAAGAAGGAAATTCTACAAACCTCTTTGATATGGGAT
This sequence comes from Cyprinodon tularosa, assembly GCF_016077235.1. Classification (NCBI taxonomy): domain Eukaryota; kingdom Metazoa; phylum Chordata; class Actinopteri; order Cyprinodontiformes; family Cyprinodontidae; genus Cyprinodon; species Cyprinodon tularosa. The sequence goes on along the minus strand of NW_024039231.1, from coordinate 396,222 downwards.
TTAAATGACAGGTCCTGATCAAAAATAACACCAAGATTTTTTACTTTATTATCTGAAATCAGTTTAATCCCATCCAAATGAAGTGACTGGCTAATCAGCTTCTTTTTCAGAGACTCTGGTCCAAAGACTATAACTTCTGTTTCGTCTGCATTCAGAAGCAGAAAGTTAAGAGTCATCCAGGTTTTTATGTCTTCAAGACATGCCTGTAATCTATGTAATGGGTTAGCTTCATCTGGATTTATAGACAGATATAGCTGGGTATCATCAGCATAACAGTGGAAATTAATCCCATGCTGTCTAATAATTCTACCAATTGGGAGCATGTATAAAGTAAAGAGAATTGGTCCTAGCACTGATCCCTGTGGTACTCCACAGGTAACCTTTGAGCGTGTTGAAGATCTGTCATTAACATGAACAAACTGAATTTGATCAGATAGATAAGATTTAAACCAGTCTAGTGCTGTTCCTTTAATTCCAACAAAATATTCAAGTCTTTATAAAAGAATATTGTGATCAGCTGGATCAAATTCAGCACTGATTTCTAACAGGACAAGCACAGATACATGTCGGGACAAATCTGTCCATGGTCATTCACTGAAGCCATGAGAATATCATAAGTGACTTTCACCAGAGCTGTTTCAGTGCCATGGTGAGTTCTAAAACCAGATTAAAACTCTTAACTGATCAATAATTGGTCAATTGTTTAGCAACTATTTTATCTGGAATTTTAGATAAATATTACATAGAGATCTGTGTTTATATTCAGCATTATTTGGTCAAATAATGTTTTATTCACCTCATGGATTCGCATTGTGAATAGGTCTGAAAACATTCTAATTTCTCTAAATTAGTGAAAAGCTAATTTGATCATATTCAAAATTCTTCCAGATAAACTTTGGTTTCAAACACAAAATCCATCTTAAACTGTAATATGGTTTTCAACCGTTTTCCCCTTCCTCTTTGTACCTAGTAGTTTAGTTTAGTTGAGTTTTACTAGTCTTAGTTGAGAGTTTTAAACTGAAATATGTTTGACTTGGAGCCGAATGAATTTTGTTAATAAAAAAGAAGTTGTGGTCAATTTATTCCATGTATGTGCAGAATTAACTGTTTGACCATGATTAGTGCTCGAATCACTCTTTCATTTATTGTTCTAACGCACAGTTAGTAGGACTGTGTGTCCATAAACAGTATATAACAGCTGAAATAATATCATATTAAATAAGATATTTTACCACCCCTACAGGGGAGGGCAATAAACATCTTAAAGTATCAGAAATATAAATTCCAAGCTGGTTGGGAATTGAATAGAATATAAAATCCCAACATTAATGTGACATCCTACCTGGATGGGCATTGAACTTCAAATCAAAACAGGAAGTCATTCCTGCCTGTGGCCATCAAACTTTATAATTCGTCTCTCTGAAAACCATTTCATTTTATTGCTTATTTATTTATTTATTTAATTATTTATTTATTTCATTACTTCACTATGTGCAATGACTCGGTGATGTGGAATAATTGTAATTTTGTACTGAGCAGCGTTGTAAATAGTGTTAATTGTATTTATTGTGGTGCTGGTCTTATTTTATTCGTGTTTTATTTTTGTTTATATGGAAAGGGGGTCATTTTATTTATTTTATTCTGTCCTATTATATTTTGTTCTATTGTACCTCTGTAAATGGTTGCACTGCAAGAACTACCACAGACTGCCACTATGGCTCCCTGAGCAAGACCCTTAACCTCACACTGCTCCCTGGGCGCCTCACAATGGCAGCCCACTGCTCCCCAAGGGGATGGGTTAAATGCAGAGAAGTAATTTACCTCTGGGATTATTAGAGTATATATATATATATATAAAGAACTTCCCTCAAGGGATTAATAAAGTGATCCTGATATTGGAAGTACAGTTTAATGTGATAAAAATATGTGAATTGTTCCAACTGGAATGAATGAAATGTTTTTTTTTTATTGATTTTCATAACTTTATGTAAACATCCGCCAAACAAAACCAACCCATCCCAAATCAACAAGGAGCACTGCAGTGTCCACCTATATACATACATATAGCCTACACACACAAAATACAGACAGACATTCCCAGGCAGGTTCAAAGTACTAGAAACTGTCAGACAGCCAATAAATTGGTTACTGAATTTAAAAAAGAGGACAAAGAAGAGGGGGGGAAAATTACAGTGTTTGTAAGAAAGCTTGCAGGGGGGTTCCAGATCCTCCAGAATTTGTCCTGCTTTTGATGAAGTCCATGGGTCCATTTTTCAACTGAGGCAATAGCAGAAATTTGTGACCTGTAGGGACCTGTGACTCACTGTCTCAGTAGTATTTATTTATTGGCCAGAAATAAGAGGATTACAAGCAAATGTTTAGTATCTGCATTAAATAGAGTGTCTGGATCAAGATTAAAAAGACAGAAGGAGGGAGCCAGTGAAAACCGTTCATACAATGATCTCTTGCATCATCAGGTGAGCCTCTTTCCAGAAAAAAATTAATACAATTGCAGGACCAAAATAAATGGATAAATGTGCCCCAATGTATTTTGCATTTATGACAAAGATCTGAAGCATCAGGAAACATCCTCTAGAGACAAACAGGTGCATAATAAGTTCGGTAGAAGAATTTAAAGTTCTACTCATGTATAGAATAATGGTCAGATTCCAAGACTCCTCGTTATGAGGCCTACAAATGCGTCCATCTTTTTGCCCGATTTGAAGGATGGTTCCGATGTATCCTATGTAACCTTGGGTATCCCAGGATTCATTGCGAGAACAAGCAAGCCGGCTGCTCCGTGATCAGAGGAAAAAGGCACTTGGTGACGAACTGTGGTGAATATTGGAAGTTCAGTTTAATATAATCCAAGTCTGTGAATAGTTCCGTCTGAAATGAAAATAGTTGTTTTAATGGTTACTGAGTCAGATATGTGGCGGTAATGTTTTTTTTTTATCTAAAGGTTTTTATCTGTTACTGTGTAAATGGGTTTGGCTGGAATTTAAGGACATATTCTAATATATCTGCAGTGTGGGGACTATAAATCTGATAGGATTTTTATTTTTTTAATTGCTATTTTGCAAAATTTCCATAACAAAGTATTTTTTTGTTGTTGAATATAAGAGATTTTTCCCTATATATTTTTTATATATACGTACACTGTTTAGGTTGACTTATACCTTTCTACCCCTGATACACATGCCCTTTGAAGATGAGCTGAATGTTTGGCACAACACCATCTTTAAGTTGTCCAAATGAAGCTAATACAAACTTATAAAAGCTTTGAGTCAACAACAATCTTGTAATACTATTATGTCATAGCAAAAGTCTGGCATCTTCCTTTTAATAAACCCAGCAAATTCCTGTAACATAATGTAAGATGTGTTGACAAACCAAATCGATTGGAAATCATGTTAAATTCTGCCTCTTCCACTGATGTAAAGTTGCTTGTTAACGTTAGCAGCTAGCTAAACTGTAACGTTAGCTGCTAACTTACTAACGTTAGGTCTCACTTTGCAGCTTCTTGTTATTAGCCAGCTAACGTTAGGCTAATAATGAAAATACAACAACACTCAGATTATTGTTATTAGCCAACTAATAACTACAACCACATCCACAAATATTGTAATTTACACCAAAGATTAATTGTCATACAATCGTTATTGGTGTCAGTAAAACCTATATAATTGACTAATAATCTCAGCCTTGATAACTTGCGCAAGTAGCCGTGATGCACAACTATGCTGCGCGATTAAGTCATTTTTCGACAAGAAAATCTGCAATTTCAACATGTTCAAGCGTAAAGAATAATAGCCACGTTCATAATGTTTGTAAGAAACCAAACTGTTTGTAAATCCGTCAAGAATTCAGTGAGATAAGAGTATTTGTGTTCGTGCTGATCACTCACCTTACATTAGGTACCACAGAGCACAACAGAAAGCCTGCCTGAGGCAAGATGGCCGCCGGTGATGACGTTTGAGACTCCGCCGTAAGACATCTAGCCTTTATTATGGATATCTATGGCTGGACCTGTTTGAATTCACAGCCAAAAGTCTTCCGGTCTCCTTATTTTCAAGGACCTCAAAGGATCCAGTCCAGGTGGACCGCGTCCTTAGAAGACGCAGCCTTCAAGTCGAACGCATCAGAAGGCTGCATTTGTCGGCCGCATATGGAAGAGTTTTTGAATCCGAAAACGCCACGGCGCCGCGCTATGACGCAATCGGCCGACGAATCTTGCCTTCGGAGGACGCAGCCGCCGGATCCGAACGCAGCAATAGTTCCATCTAATTCACTGACAGCGGAAGTGGAGCACCAGAGGCCCTTTCAAAATAAAATAAATCAACCAATAAGATAAACCATGGTTGTATTTGATTCTTTTAGCTATTTTAACGCCAGAATTGATCATCTATTTTTGTTTTAACAGAAGAAGGTTTGTCTCTGCAGCCACACTTTCACGAGGAAACATATTGAAACTAAATAAAAAGAAACCCATATGAAAAGGTATTGGTTTATATTTTTCTTAGACTACAGCAATGTTATAATTATTTAAAATAATAAGAAGCCATTGAGTGTTTATAGTTGTGTGGACAGAGGGGTCAAGCCTTTGCCTGGAAGCCATTAGTTATCTGTTCTCTGCTAACTTGACCCTCCGCCTCCTTCAGCTCCACCGAACAAGACTTCCGGTGGCTTGTCATGGCGGTGGCATGGTGAAGCCAGCAGAAAGGAGAAAATATTCGCCCGCTTTGTCCTTTCTGGCCCATCCAGGTCAGACATTCATGAGGAAATAAGGCCGTCCATCGCCTCTCCAAACGTCGGACTTCCCAGCCGAGCTGTGCGTGTCCCCGCGGCCGGCCATGGCGGCTCACAAACCAGTGGAATGGGTCCAGGCCGTGATTACCAGATTTGATGAGCAGGTAAAGGGGGCTAATCCAGGTGGGCTAATCCGGGGCTTGGTTTGTAGCAGCATCGAGTTTGCGGCTCTTCCTGTGCGCAGATGTTGTTGTTAAATGGGCTGTGAGGAGCGGAAGGAAGCGGCTCTCCTGTCAGCTCCAGAGCAGAGCTGAGTTTAGAGCACCGGAGAGGAGCTACAGGATGCTAACGCCTCCCTCCCTCCGCGGCTCTCCTGTCCCCCGCAGGTCAGCCGTGGAGGGGAGGCTGCCTCACTCCTCTAAACATCTGCAGTTAGACTTTCTGTGGGAGGTGCTGGAGGAGCCGGAGCTCCGTGGAGATGCCTGACTCATGTAGCTCCGTCCCGATAGGAGGCTAGCTTTAGCAGGCCTGATGCACCCGGTCGTAAACAAATGCCCCGCTTCATCTGCTGCTGTGGAGGCTGATCCAACTTCAGCTCCATCAGGCTCACTGCTTCCATTCTATGCAGCTTATTTCTATAGCACCGATTCACAGCATGTCATCTGAGGTCACTTTAAAGTTCACCAGATCATCAGATTGATTCAATGTTTTCTATCTAAGTAAAACCAGCTGATTGCATCGACTCATTGACTCTTCAGCAATCCCTTACACTAAGCGTGCTTGTAGCGACAGTGGAGAGGAAAAACTCCCTTTTAACAGGAAGAAACCTCCAGCAGAACCAGGCTCAGTGTGAGCGGCCATCTGCTGAGGCCCACTGGGGTTCAAGGAGACGGAAGCAGACGTAGAAAAAGAAGCATAGATACAAAAGGCAACCGTCAACCAGCTCCACAGGCGGCCCCGTCCAGGAAACACACAGCCAGGCAGACAAGCTCCGAGCCAGCTCCCATGTCAGAGGATGAAGAGAGCACATCCAGTTAGTCACAGTCAGAGAAACAGGACTACACTGAAAAACAGGCCAAGCTGCAACATCTAGAAACAAAGTTGTTGATGGCAGCAGCACAGCTGATATTTCTCTCCAGGATGGAGTCACAGCCAAACAGGAACAGACCAGATGAAGCTACTATGAGAAAAAGTGGATAGATTCCTGCTGCAGGTCTCCTCTTTTTACTCTTTGTCTCATAATCATTTGTTTGGACATCTTCAGTTGATAAGATTACAGTTCAGCCACATACTTTCCATTTAATCTGAGCATATTTAGCAGATTTTTGACCTGCGAGGTTGGCTGACATGTGCTGGTGACGATTCTGTTATCCAGGTCATAACCATTCCAAAAAAGTAAAAAAAATCAATCCACTGGACTTCGTTTCCAAGTTTGAAGACATTTTGCTTCCCATCCAGGAAGCATTTTTGCTTATAGATGTTGGAGATTGGCCTGTTTTTCACAGTTTTTATTCTCCACTGTCGCTACAAGCATGCTTAGTGTGAGGGATTGCTGAAGAGTCAACGAGTCGATGCAATCAGCTGGTTTTCCTTAGATAGAAAACATTGAATCAATCTGACTGGATGATCTGGTCTAACTGTAAAGTGCCTTGAGATGACATGATGTGAATTGTCGCTATAGAAATAAACTGAATTGAATTGAACTTTTCAATTAAAAATCGTAGAAATAACGTTGAGTTCGAGGCTCTTATAATGAAGCCCCAATAAGTTTTCTAAAGGCTTTGTTGAGCTGCTGGATAAAGCCTGGAAATCGACGCTATTTCTGATGTTTTGAATTGAAAAAGCTTCCTGGATGGGAAGAGAATCGTCTTCAAACTTGGAAACAAAGTCCAGGGGATTGTTTTTTAACTTTTCTAAAATTGGCTGACATGTCTTTGTTTTAATTTACTTCTTAGTGACTCTGTTTTCACAAGCCTTTTCTTCTGGTTTTAAATGCTTAAGATTATGGCTTTTTTACTGAGATTTACCAGCTCAGCTCAGATTACTGCAGCATTGGGTGGTGTCGTTAGCCTAATCTCCAACTAAAACCTTTTTGGTAGTTTAGTTGGTTAATCTCAGTAACACTGTAAGGGATCTGAACAGAATATGAACTATTGATCCGTTTCTTTGATGCTTTTTGCACACAGCAGACCCAGAGTCGCTACAAACCAATGAGATCAGCTCCTCAGGCTCATTTATTAAAAGATGTTTTACAATCTTTGGGCTGATTGGTACCAGCGATGCTGGACTGTTGGCACCTTCAATGTTCAGTCAAGTCTGATTAATATGAATGAATGCATGAATTAGTGATTGAGTGACCTTAGATGATATTTCACACAGATTATTTCACACAGATTGGAATATTTCAGCTCATCATGTTGTGAATTTTTAAACAAATTTCAGGTTTTCCATTCTATGCTGTAAATATCTGTGCTGGGCTCCTCCTGCAGCGCAGCAACCATCAGTGGTTCTGCTCAGCTCTGATAGAAACCCAGGTCGCTTTGATTGCTGAATCAGCTCAGCTTCCTCTTGACTCTTAGCCTGATAAACCAGATTAAATCTGTAATTTAGTTTGGCCAAGATGAATGAAACATCAGAAGATTGTTGATGAGAACAACCCGTTGTTTTTCAAACCATGTCTGTGCCTATTGGCCAACGCTCTGACCAATGAAAGCAACTGACTGTGACGTAGGAAGCGCGACAGAAAGCTGGTAGGAGAGTGTAAACAAACAGCATGTCGGTAAAACGGCGAATACGTCCTTCTTAAAAATGAGTGTAGAGCCTCTTCCTGCTCACGTTTCAACCAAAACCCAAAGTCTATTCCTTCCAAAACTGATTCCAAAGCTGAGTCAAAGAACTGTTCTATAGTTGCTGCCATCTTCCTTGTTGTGTTTTCTCCAGCGTCACGCGACTTTGTTGTCACGCCCTCAAAACACCGCCTGCTTTGCATCCAGAAATTCAAAACACATCTCTGCGTTGTGATTGGCCCACTAGTTTTGGGTCTGAGGCATTGATCGAGGCTAGACCACTGGCAGGCAGAAATGATTTTGGCGTCTGGCGGGGGGGAGGGGCTAGTTTACTAGGCTACTTGACTCTGTAAATTCTGGCCGTTTCTCAATATGTGTACTTGAACGAACATTTAGTGCATAATTTAAAAAAAAATCCATTCTTGAGAGGAGCACAGCAACTTACGTTAGCCCGTCTGCAGCAGCTGGGGCTAATGTTAGCCCATCTATAGCAGCCGGGGCTAACGTTAGCCCATCTATAGCAGCCCTCTCTCTGCATAGCCGTGTGTGAAGTACCGCTCGCTCTGATGGCAATTTTCTTGTTTTATTTGGCAAAATGTTCATTTGATTTGTGTTTATCTGAGTTTGTTGATTATTGTTTTCCCACTAAATGAAAAAAAGTAAGAATTTCTTATTATCTAGAGACTGTTAATAACAGGAGGTGAAATGCAGCTCCAGACTAGGCGAGCGTGTGGTGATGTCATCAGTACGCTTCTGTTCCAACTGACCCATATTTATGCTGCGTGCTCCCGTTCTCCCAGAGTCCACACTTTACTGTGTTCTTCTCAAGAACATACTTGGCGAGAACAAGAGTCTGTACTCAAGTTTTTTAGAATTGAGAAATGGTCTCTGTCTGTGGTTCTGGTCCAATCAGGCCGCCTACCATCGCGGTCACTGGACCAGCTTCTGGTACCTTTGGTTCAGTGTGGGCCGGTACCGAGAGAATGAAACCAGGTGGAGATGCTGAAATGCTCCAGAATGTCCAGGTAGGCGACTGAATTCACAGATGACCTCTGAAAACCCAGTGGACCAGAACCAGCAGATGAAAACGTGCTTCTGTCATAATCTCTGGTTCCGGAGAGGCTAAACACAAAGGATGACGCCAGAAGCTCATGGGCGGGAACCTCTGTGCTCCTTTTCCTGCCACACTTTCTCCCTCCACTCAACTTTCCATGAATGTGCTGAGATGCAGCTTCTATGACCAGCAGAACTTTAGCAGTGAGTTCTGATGGCTGTGCCTCCATGAGGATGTAAGCTCCTCCAGCCTCCTGATTGGTTTTCCTTCTGACCCAGAACTGAGAGACCAAAGACAACCAGGAAACCTTCAGAGTTCATTATCAGTGGAAACCAATAAATGTCCTGAATTCTGAGAGACGGAAAGTTTTTATTCCCTGGAAGCAAAAATAATGTGAAATAACCGTAATAAAGGCTGAAAATGTTCCCTCTCTCTGCTCACCTGAGCTTACAGGTATAGTGGAGGATGTTCTTTTTCATCAAAATAAGTGGTCCTCCTTATTGTCAATCATTCTGGTGATACGTTTACGTAAGGTCGTCCTACGTGCTCGTCCAGATTTTCACTTACTGGTGTTCAGTCTGACATAGAGGAAAAATTTTAAATCTTCTTTTGGAAGGTGAGCTTGTATGAGGGATGACAACAGCAACTTTGAAACAGAGCGTGCACAAGGAGAAAGGAGCTCATGCACGCTCTCGCACGCGTTTAATAGGTGTCCCCTCTCTGGAGCGGGTACAGGGTTGAGCATGTGGATTTTATGTTTTTTTTTTTATTTGCGAAAATTCCTCCACATTTCCTTTAACCATGATGTTGGTGTCCGAAGCAGAGAGGAGCAGAGATGCAGTTTTTTTGTTGTTGTTTTTAGTTAAAATTAAAAGAGCAAAAACAAATGTTGATCTGGGGGCGTACATAGTGCTTAGACTGCGCTCTGATTGGTTGATGTGGGTTTCTGTGAACGGGAGAAAGGTGGTTCTGTTTGTGTTGATTGGTACCAGTGAATATAACACCTAACGGGTCAGAGAAGACGCCAAAATGGGCCTGCAGCTTCGTACTGGTGAGAGCCCGCTTCTAAATGCTCCAGGAGGAAGTTGAAGTCTTTAACTTTGAACTCCTCTTCTTACCTACATGATCATTTAGCTTTGCTTTAGTTGGTTCAGAACCAAACCGCCTGTCCTGAACTGGGATAACCTAGAACCACTAATGAGTTCTAGTTCTAAAGAAAAAGTCTGAAGAGCTTCAGTGTGAAGATCAGGGTTTAAAAACAAAATTTTTTTCTTTATTTTCCATCTGTGAGACGGTTCTGGTTCTGGTTCCACAGAGAGAATTGACCCCAGCCAGGTCAATCCCAGACTCCATCCAACTCGGGGGCTGGATAACATGACCCAGAATCCTAGCTGGTACCAGAACCCCACACATGGTGACGGAGGGAATCTGACAGAACAAAGCGCTGCTTTCAGCCGTTCTGTCAGATGAGCGTACCTGGTATATCCCTTTAGTTTATCCCCTTTTTTTATTTTTTCTTAATGAAAAATGAACTTTAAACTACCTAAACGGGCCTGTATCCCTTCTTTCACATACAAAAAAAAACTAATTACTTTTTGGTGTTTTTTGAAGCGTATGGCGATCTCATCTTAACTTGTTTTTATTGTACATGACTAAAGGGATACTCGTCCATTGAGGTAGTTTAAAGTACATTTTTCGTTCAAAACTAGAGGGATAAACACAAATTGCCTATAGGTATGCTGATCTGACAGAGCACTGGCCCGGTCCGGTCCGACCCAGGCCCGGCTGGTCTCTGGAGCTGTGGTGCTGATCAGGCTTTAAAGCTTTGCTGACTTGTTGTTTCCGGTGGTTCTGGTCTCAGGTTCTGGTCTCAGGTTTCCTCTGTGGTTCAGGACTCAGATCCAAACCCAGAACAGAACCTCTTCCATTTCCCATCCCAGAAGACTGGTCTTCCTCTGGACCCTCTAAGCCAGACAGACTTTTTAAATCCAGGTTCTGATGTATTTGACCAAAAACGTCAATTTGACAGCCAACCAGAACCTTTTGTGAGCGAATGGGCGGTCCGGTGTTGGACCAGCTAATTTATGCTGCGTTTACACCAGACGCAGCTGGCGCGACAGAAGCAGCGAGTTTACATGCAAAGTCAATGGTTGATGCGCGTCAAGGCACAGCAAAAGGTCCTGCAGTGTGTTTTGAGCAGCAGGCGCAGCGCGTCGGGCGCGTTTAAGCATCTGACGCGCCGCAAACGCGCTGCTGCTCGAGATGGAAAAATTGACTTTTTGCTGCTCGACGTGCCGCGTCAACCAATCAGAGAAGCTGATCTGGGAGCTGGCAGCAAGACAGACACATCGCTGATGACACAGAGCGCTGTGATCACTCCTCTGAAACAGTTTATTGACGCATAAATTAACTTAAAATGCAGAAATCTGCCGGCAGAATATGTTCGATTTTATTTTCCTGGTGCCTGCAGTTTGGATTATTTAGATGAAAAACACCTACCAGCTGCCGCAGTGAACCGCGAGGAGGCGACCCGGCCAGAGGCTGCTGTTGAAGGGATTCCTACTGACAGCGCACTGCTGGTATGTGGGGGTCTGAGCGGCTCCCTCAGAAATAATATCGGAAGGCGGGATGGTAATCTGGATGAACTGACTGCAATGATTAAGTTTTCAATTGGAATTTTTCACTTAAAAACATATTAAAACGACTTTATTCCCACTGATCACAGCAAATATAGCTGCAAGGCAAAGAAAGCATAGAGTAGCTCCGTCCAACGCGCGTCAGACACACTTTTGGACCGCGCAGCCAGAGCAGCAAAGCTGCTTCAGCCGCGCGTCAGAACTACAGGTGCTGGTCATAAAATTAGAATATCATGAAAAAGTAGATTGATTTCAGTAATTCCATTTAAAAAGTGAAACTTGTATATTATATTCATACATTACATACAAACTCATATATTTCAGATGTTTATTTTGTTTAATTTTGATGATTACAAATGACAACAAATGAAAATCTCAAATTCATCATATCAGAAAATTAGAATATTGTGAAAAGGTTCAAAATTGATGGCCCCTGGTGCCACACTCTAATCAGCTAATTAACTCAAACCACCTGCAAAAGCCTTTAAATGGTCTTTCAGTCTAGTTCTATAGGCTACACAATCATGGGGAAGACTGCTGACTTGACAGTTGTCCAAAAGATGACCATCGACACCTTGCACAAGGAGGGTAAGACACAAAAGGTCATCGCTAAAGAGGCTGGCTGTTCACAGAGCTCAGTGTCCAAGCACATTAATAGAGAGGCGAAGGGAAGGAAAAGATGTGGTCGAAAAAAGTGTACAAGCAAGAGAGATAACCGCACCCTGGAGAGGATTGTGAAACAAAACCCATTCAAAAATGTGGGGGAGATTCACAAAGAGTGGACTGCAGCTGGAGTGAGTGCTTCAAGAACCACCACACACAGACGTATGAAAGACATGGGTTTCTGCTGTCGCATTCCTTGTGTCAAGCCACTCTTGAAACACAGACAGCGTCAGAAGCGTCTTGCCTGGGCTAAAGAGAAACAGGACTGGACTGCTGGTGAGTGGTCCAAAGTCATGTTCTCTGATGAAAGTAAATTTTGCATTTCCTTTGGAAATCAAGGTCCCAGAGTCTGGAGGAAAAGAAGAGAGGCACTTCATCCACGTTGCTTGAAGTCCAGTGTAAAGTTTCCACAGTCAGTGATGGTTTGGGGTGCCATGTCATCTGCTGGTGTTGGTCCATTGTGTTTTCTGAGGTCCAGGGTCAACGCAGCCACATACCAGGAAGTTTTAGAGCACTTCATGCTTCCTGCAGCTGACCAACTTTTTGGAGATGCAGATTTCATTTTCCAACAGGACTTGGCACCTGCACACAGTGCCAAAGCTACCAGTACCTGGTTGAAGGACCATGGTATCCCTGTTCTTAATTGGCCAGCAAACTCTCCTGACCTTAACCCCATAGAAAATCTATGGGGTATTGTGAAGAAGAAGATGCAATACACCAGACCCAACAATTCAGAAGAGCTAAAAGCCACTATTAGAGCAACCTTGGCTATCATAACACCTGAGCAGTGCCACAGACTGATCGACTCCATGCCACGCCGCATTGCTGCAGTAATACAGGCCAAAGGAGGCCCAACTAAATACTGAGTGCTGTACATGCTCATACTTTTCATGTTCATACTTTTCAGTTGGCCAACATTTCTATAAATCCTTTGTTTTTATTGGTCTTCAGTAATATTCTAATTTTCTGATATGATGAATTTGGGATTTTCATTTGTTGTCATTTGTAATCATCAAAATTAAACAAAATAAACATCTGAAATATATGAGTTTGTATGTAATGTATGAATATAATATACAAGTTTCACTTTTTAAATGGAATTACTGAAATCAATCTACTTTTTCATGATATTCTAATTTTATGACCAGCACCTGTAACTGGTACAAGCAGCAAAAATGAAGCAGCAGACGCGATTTTGCTGCGCCAGCTGCGTTGGTATGAACGTAGCGTTACTGGCCTTGGTTTCTAAGTATTAGCAGGTATTTTGGTCGGTCAGCTGCAGTAAACTTTGTTTCTTCCACTCATATCGATGTTGTTCAGATGCTTCATTCATTTCATATCCATATATTATATACCCTGCAGGGTGAAAAACAACTTCAGATGGAAGTCATGAACATGGTTTCATTTTAAGGATAACTAAGATTGGTTTTTGGGGCCCTAAAGAGACACAGACGTGTGCGATGTCACCTTCTTCATCCAGTTATAATCTACGGTCTCTGTGTGTCGTCACCAGTCTGCTCTGACTCCTCCTCTGGACCCTAAAACTGTCATTTCATCCTCAGTGGTGTTTAGTGGTTCTGCACAGATCAGCCTGTTTCATTCATTCTGGGTCATTAGAATTTGGGACACAATGATCCTCATGTTTTCACTTTAATCCAATAATTACATTTCAATCCTAAAAGTGCATTAGAGTTGAACGTGAAACGATTAACACTTTGTCAACACTTTGCATTTAAATGGGATCCAGTGTTATTAGTGACCGTTATCTTAGATTTAGTCTATTATTAGTCTAAAGGGCTGGTTATCCTCCTGCAGCAGTGAGCTTGATGCAGACATTTTTGATTTATGCTCAATTTTGAACGTGGTCTGTGCTACACGCTGTGGGTCTAGATACGGCCGAGGTGGTGAGGAAGTGGGGGCGAGATTGTCCGACATCGAAGGGACATGAAGGCGAAAAAGAGCGGAGATCCAGGTGGAAAAAGGGTCCCAGCGTTCTCGCGCACCTCGCTCTTCTAGCGGGTCCATCTTCACAGGTTGTTTTCTGCAATTTCGGTAATAAAAACAAAACAAGCCGGCTTCCTGTCAACGGCACTGTCTGCGGTCAGCTACAATTTGGGAGAAGTGCAGCAGAGTGTCTGCGGAGGGGGCGGGGACGTCTTTTTGTTCACTGCGTCACCTACGCAAACGTAGTTTAGAAGTATATATCAGCCTTTAGTCGTATTTTAGTCGTTACGACATGATAGTTTTAGTCAAGTAAAACACAAAAAGGTTTTAGTCTAGTTAGTTTTTTATGTTTCAGTTCATAAAACATTTAACCAGTTAATGGTTATTCTTCCCCAGACTGACAGCTCTAGCCTAGATGCTACAGTTGCTGGGTATAGAATGCTGCAGCGCAGTTCATCATTGCTGTTGGGCAGAAAACTAGTTTCTAGAATTCAAATAAACTTTTTTATGAATTAATGCCCTAGTTTATAAAAAGTATCTCACAAAAGCTGTAAAATAGCAGATCTAGTTCAACACCTCATATTGTCTAACAAAATGTCCAATAAAGGATTGTTTTTAAACATCCAAGGTTTCCCTCCCAAAGCAAACACCTCCTTATCTACTATGAATTATGCATTACACACACATCAATAAAATCTTCATTACTCCAAAAAAAAAGGAAAGAACAAAAACATTCTTCTTTCTACTCTTGAAATTTTGACTTTATTTCTAGGAATGAACCCCTTGGTTACTGCTGCTCAGGGGTCAAAGTAGATTTATATTCATTTAGGTCTGATTTAAAAAAAAAAAAAAAAAAAACACAGAGAACCTACATAATTGTCTTACAATGCCATGGCAATCCATGCCTAGATTTCAATATGTAAACTAATGTGTTGAAATATTCAAATAGATAGTTTTATCTAGGTTAAGGTTTAGTATCAGTTCTTATGAGCTGGAAGAAATAAAATCTTAATATTTAGACAAAATGATTTTTTAATTCTTGGCAGAAGATGATCAGCAACATATAGTTTATTAAGTAGCGAGAGCAGGAGGATCCATGCTGCTGAGAGCAAACCATCATTGTGGAGAACAAAGCGCAGACTTGGCGCTACGCACACACAAAGAAGCATTTTTGCACAAGCGCAGCTGGAAGAGCAGAGTTTATCAGAGTTGAATTTGCGGTCCTGGTTCCTTCTGGGATATTTTCCCCCCTGCCGATGCTGCCATGATCCATCTGTGGTCACCCAGAACGTGCACCGCTGCACGCAACGTGGTCGGCATCACCAAACAAGGCGCAGCAGCTGATACTGCTTAGCTTTTCTAACAGATTACGGCACAATGATGCCTTTTAAACTGCTCACGCACCACCCGCTAATTTTTATGTTATGTTAAGTTACGACGTGTTCTGACTCCTTTTTGTTTCCCTCCAGCTTCCTATGAAGGTCGCGCATCAGAACACACACAGCAAAGTCAGCACAGACCACAACAAGGAATGCTTGATCAACATCTCAAAGTACAAGTTCTCCCTGGTTATCAGCGGCCTCACCAACATCCTTAAAAATGTCAACAACATGGTAAGTAGACCCGGCCGTCTCAGGGCTCCTGTTCGACTTCTGGCAGATGGAGGAACCCGACTGGATAGAAAGCTCAATTTAAACTCAAATGACTGAAGGTCTGGTTATAAATCCAGTTTTATTTATAACAAGATCAAAAGAAGAAGTCAAAAGTTAAGAATAAGTGCTTTTTTAAGCTTTTAATAACTTAAGGGACGAGCAGCTTGAATATTGTTGAGTCTAGGGCTGAAACAATTAATCAAATTAATCGATTATTGGAATAATGTTCAACTAATTTAGTAACAGATTAATCTTTAACTAGAGTTTAAAACATGCCTTTAGCTGACAGTGACCCAGTTATATCAGTAACTATATCAAAATTGTAAAAAAAAAAAAAAACAAAAAAAAACATTTTGCATTTAATATGGGGGAAAAAAGGTTCTGTCAATCTGCTCTAGGGCTGGGCGATATAGAAAAAAAGCTTATCGATAAAAAAAAATGCATATTGATCGATATCGATAATTATTGAAAAGATTTGAAACCATATTTTATGTGCAGCTCTGCCTGGACATTTTATAATATTGCTAAATGATCTAATTTTAATAAAAAACACAAACACAGACTTTGAATTAAATCTTTATTTAACCAACTTTTTTAACCATAACAGAATTGTTTTAAAGAAGAATAACTTAAGAGACCTGAGTTATGTTATTAAATACTGACAAAGAATAAACTAAAGTGACCAGAAAAGTGACCAAAATAAATATAACAAATAAATAAATGCCCCCCCGCCGCCGCCCCCGTTTCCTGCTTTAACCTGAGTTATTACTTTGAAGTTTCTGGCCCCTCAGCATTTTTATTTCAATTGTTAGAACTACGTGGGAAACTGCCCAGAACTGAAAATATACATATATTTTCCGAAGATTCCTCGGAGGAGAGCCGCGTCGGGGCCTACACAGCTCGTACTCCTGCGGCTGTGAGCGGCTGAGATGATAAAAAAAAAGTTGGTTTCGTTATCAGACTGGTTTTCACTGGTTCCCGACACATTTTCCAGATGACTGTGGTTTGTTTTTGGTCCGACTTGCCATGACCGAAATACTGCCAGACTGCCGAACTACAAAAACCCTTCTTTGGAACAATTTCCTCCGCCTCTCCTTGCTGCACATCTTCATGTGCTCTGTGTTGTGGTTTGAGAGGGCGGCGCTTGGTGACGGCGTACCTGGGTCCGCGATTGTGATTGGTTGGGAGGAAGCAGTGACTAGCATAAACCTACATGCTAGGCTACAATGAGAAGGAAGGAAAACTGCGTTTCTTTTTTATCGAACTTTTATCGACCCTCTTTTTTTTTATTGCGCCACACGTCTATCGATCGATATATATCGTTATTGAATTATCGCCCAGCCCTAATCTGCTCTACCAGAGCTCCTCAAGGGGAAAAGATTTATACCCCATTTACAATACCCTTGAAAAAGATAACTTATGGTGTGTAAATGGAAAGCAAACGGAATTGAACCGAGCTAGACACGACCGAACCGAGCTAACTGCAGACCAGTTCCAGAGGTGGGCTCAGCTCGGTTTTTCCCTGGCTCGGTTCTCTGATAACAAGAGTGCATGAGCAGAACGCGTCATCTCCGTCTGGCTGCACATCCCGATTCACACTCAATTCCAGTAGATGGCGGTAATGCCCCTCCGGAAACAGAAGAAGAACAACAGCTTCTTCTTCAACTATAAACAACAATCGAAATCTTCTCCACACATATTAAATAATAACACCGAAGTACAGCAATAATAATCAAGCATACCTTTCTGAATTTGACGGGTGCCGCCATTTTGATTTGCTTGATTCCCTCCTTCGTCTTCTTCTTGTGTTTTATGGCGGTTGACAAACAACTTTTGGTGCATTACCGCCACCAACTGCTTGATTTCCTCCTTTAATACTGGCAGTAATACAGCAGATCGTCACTAGGAGGCGAGGAACCGAGATAGCGTGATGTGTAAACGGTCGTCAGAACCGAGCTCGGCCTGGTTAACTGATGCGAGCTCGGACCGGTCTCGGCATGGATCGGTTTTTCAAGGGTAGTGTAAATGGGGTATTAGTTTCACCTGCTTTAATTTTGTAAAAATTCTTTTTTTTTAAGGAACTGTTGGCTATCAGATTATTAATAAATAATGGTCAGATTAATCGATTTGTTAAATAATCGTTAGTTGCAGCCCTAATTGAAACTGTTTTATATTTGTAAACCACAGTTAGTCATTCATCCTCTTATGTATTTCAATCCATAAGCTATGAAGCTAATTGGCATCATTCAGCCATGACTTACTTCTGCTGATTGTTTTTTTTTGTTTGTTTTATATATAAATGTTTTATTTGGACTAATGAGCCTCATAAGTAACCGAATGCTAATTGTGTGTTAGTCTTTGGTCTGAGTGTGACTGAAACGTCTGAAGTGAAACAGCTGATTTCAGGTTTTATAGAAGCAGCACTGATGGATTGATGTTTGGTTTTCTAACAGCGGATATTCGGAGAAACTTCGGAGAAGAATCTTTACCTTTCTCAGCTCATCATCCTTGACACCCTGGAAAAGTGTCTTGCTGGGGTGAGTGTTGTTTTTCGTTCTCTGAGAAATGTATAAAAACGGCGGCTGGATAATTAATTGCTTTTACAATTAGGTAAAAATTTAACAAGTGTTAATTTCAAAGCGAGTAAGAAACTGACTTTCTCATTCCAGCCCTGTAGGTGGTGCTAATGGGCTTAAAGTGGGCTCTGGTTTAACAGAAGTGAGTTAGTGTTTGGCTGCAGTTAAAATCTGACAGACAATCCACAGTAATAAACTGGCCTTGGTTTTTTTTTTTTCATGTTGGCCCTTTGTTCAAACCAGAAAATCCCTCCTTGATGTAAGTGATTTGTGGAAAGGTGCTAGCGTTGGCTAACATTAGCCTGTGTCTCTATCACTCCTCTGTAGGGTGGCCAGATGTCCGGCTTTAGGGCAGTTTTCATTGCACTGTCCGGCATCCGGCGCCGCATCCAGCCGGACTTGTATTTGTCCTCCTTTATGATGCACTAGGCTTGTAGAGCAGATTTTTATTTTTAATGTTTTTGCTGGGCTGCAGCACAATATCCAATCATCAAAAATGCATCACTATCTGATCTAACAGATGATTGGCTAAGAGTGGCGGCGTGTCAGATAAAGATCTGCTTGTCATTGGTTGCAAAAGTAAACAAGGATCAGAATTACTGATGCTAAGTATTAAAGTTAGTGTCCTGTCAAAACCAGGACGTTGTTTAACCCAGAACGGACTAAATGAATTTATGACCAAAGGTAGTGGAGATTCATTCCATGGTTTCTGCCACTTTGTCGATGCGATGTGGGCGTAAGCAGCCGAGGAAAAGCTGCAACTGAACGGCGTGCGAGTACGGATTAACATAAAAGTAATAAACGTGCAGGAGCAAACTCTTCAATGTTGGCTTTTACATTTAGTTTCGTTTTCCCCTGGATGCTAAAATAGTTTGTGCAGAGCTGCAAGGTTTCGGAAGAAGATTTGTTGATATAAACTTACTTGATATAAAATAACCTAAGTCATCCCAGAAGGAAATTAATTTTTTGTACAACTCATCCGTAGGATGCGGTGTCCGAGGTTACATGCTAAGTTCACATCTCACATGCGTTGGGCAGCAAAAAAATCGTCTGCTGCTTCATTTTTGATGCTTGTGCACATTAAGGTCATTAAGGTCAGGCGTGTCCAGATGCGTCTGATGCTTCTGTGTTCAATGGCAGAGAGCAGCTTTGCTATATTTGCACTGATCAGTGGGTAAAAAGTTGTTTTAACATAATTTTAAATGAGAAAGTCCACCTGAAAACTTCCTCTGTGCAGTCAGTTCATCATAATTACCATCCTGCCTTCAAATATTATTTTTCTGTTGGAGCCACTCGGTTCAAATCAGCTTCTCTGATTGTTTTGTAGCGGGTGTTGAGCTGCCAACTCAACTCCAGCTGTTGCTGCTGCTTGTCAAGCGCTTCATGCGCCTCAGAAGCTCATGAGGCGCTCCTTCAGCTTCTCTGATGCGTCAACATGCGCTGCCCCTGCTGCTCCAGACGCCGCAGGCCCTTTTGATTCACGTCAACCATTGACTTTGCATGTAAACCAGCAGCTTTTGCTGCTTCGATCGCTTTCAGTGTGAACGTAGTATAAGTGTCATGAAGGCGGGACCCTATTGATTCAAATTAAAACCTGGCATTGAGATCATGGAAATTATGTAAAACTCAGAATGTGAGGAAGAAAAACATCTCAGGCCTCTGCTAATCTTTCAGCTTAGGAGGCTCCTGATTTCAACTTTGGCTCCGGATTGATGCTGCTAGTTTGCTCCCCTCCCTCAGTCGATTTAATACATTACTAAGTCATGTTTGGCGCCACAGGATTGCAGCTTAGAGAGAACTGTCCCCTTTGGCTGCGTTCGATCAGGACCAGAACATCCCGCCACACGAACAACTTCTTTCCTCTTTAAAAAGGTCGGAGTTCCCACTGACAAAATGTAAATAAATAAAACCCAAACATCTGAGCACATAATGTTGGTATTTTTTAATTTAATTTCATGTGGTTTACTTTATTAACTGCCATGGTGCGCTTTATGTACAACTTGCATCCTGTGTGGATTTATGTTAAAGGTATAGAGGATCATCTTTTATTTCCGGGTGGTTTATCTAAATAAGTGGTCCTCCTAATTGTGAATCATTCTGGTCATAGCTTAACGTAAGGTCGTCCTAGGCGCCCGTCCTGTTAGCTATCTTTTTCTGCTTATGCGTACTTCAGGTGTATATCTGTGGTGAGCTCTGGTTTCAGACAGTCATTGAAGCTCACCTGTCTCGCCACGGTTCTTTAAAAATGGCAGAGGGTCGCTAGAGAAAAAATGTCTTCCAAGCCTATGAGAAGAAAAGAAAGGTCTCAGAAGAGGCGGATATATCCCAGAATCCTTTGCACCGAGAGCTTTCCTCGCAAAGCATTATGGGATTTGCTGTCACAGCGACCCGCTGTCGTCATAGGCTGTCACTAAACAACAGCGGCGACTAATAACAGAGATGGCTGCGCAGTGGAGGAGGAGTTACGGTGACCATTCAGACAGATTAGGGTAGTTAACTGAGTTCACTATAGAGTCCCCGCTATATATAGTGATTGGTTTATGGCCGACATTGGGGCACAGTAAGCTTGCACAGTAGTAGCCGTTCAAACTTTCCCCACTTTCCTTGATGGGTCCTTGGCTGGTCCCCTACAATTCCTTTTTAAACATCAATCTTTGTATTAAAATATTCTTTCTGTCATGATTTGTGGACATTAAGATCTAAAGAGAAGCGCCATCTCCTGGGCAGACCCTGTAATTCAGGGATAGGGTGAAGTCGGAGTAAAAAAAAAATGAACGCCCAGGAGAAGGCCAGTGTCTGGAAGTTGGAGGAGATTTGGCTGTTGGCTGGGAATCGCAGGGAAGTAGGTATGGGAGAATTATCCTGCCATAATGCAAGAGCACATAATTTCAATTTGAGAAAAGAATTTCATCTTCTTGCACTCAAAACTTATAATGCTCACACTCAAAACATGCGCTCTCTCTCAAATATTTTCTCTTCTCTCTCAAATCTTTGTTTCTTCTCTCAGATTTAATGCTTCTTGCACAGATATTTTCTCCTCTCGCTTGCCTCCTTCTCTTCGCGCACAAACCGCGCTCTGCTCGAGTTTCAGATACGCTCGCAAACCCGTAGGCTCTGCTTGCGGATTTTTTTTACTCTCTCTCAGATTGCAGTTGGATCGTCGCCTAGCAACCTTTCCAGCCAATAGAACGACAGCCTCGGAAAGGGTGCGCTTGTTTAACCCTACTGAGTGTGCCTGTGCTACTACGCCACTTATAAGAGCGTCAGCTGAAACTGCTATTTACAGAAGTTTTGTGGCTCGATTCAGCAAAGTTCAGTACTTATGGATAACCCAAACAATTCTGAATTAAGTAATTTTAAACAATTAGTGGTTTGTTATGTACAAAAGCAAAGAACCGACATATTAAATTATTATATTGAAATACTTTGTTAGTATAATGGCAAATCTTTACGTTTTAACCAGTCAGTGAGTTATGGATGTTTTAAAATGTTGGATGAGTGGACAATTGGTCCGAAAGAGGAGTCCAATCGCAGCTCAAGTAGGACATTAGCAGAGCCTACGGGTTTGCGAGCGTATCTGAGACTCGAGCAGAGCGCGGTTCGTGCGCGAAGAGAAGGAGGCAAGCGAGAGGAGAAAATATCTGTGCAAGAAGCATTAAATCTGAGAGAAGAAACAAAGATTTGAGGGAGAAGAGAAAATATTTAAAGAGAGCGCATGTTTTGAGTGTGAGCATTATAAGTTTTGATTGCAAGAAGATGAAATTCTTTTTTCAAATTGAAATTATGTGCTCTAGCATTATGGCAGGATAATTCTCCCATAAGTAGACTGCCGTTCGGTTGGCGTTTGACTGGGAATGGCCTTTTTGAATAGCTGCTACTGCACAGGTGTCAAACAGGTTCCAGAAAGGGCCATGTGGCTGCAGGTTTTCTTTCCAACCAAGCAGTAGCACACCAGACTCCAGTCATCATGTTCAGATTGGACTCCCTTGATTGATTTGGGTGAGAGCGCATCGTTCAATGCTTGGTTGGAAAGAAAACCTGCAGCCACACGGCCCTTTCTGGAACCGGTTTGACACCCCTGTGCTACTGTATGAGCTATTGGAACAGCAACTTTTAAACAGAGTGTGCACGAGGAAAAATTGGCTCATGCATGCTTCTGTGCGCACATTATTTTTTTTTTTTATTCACAAAAATCCTCAACAATACCTTTATCTGAATGTTTGCTGCTCAGTGTGTTGCACCTCATCACTGAGACAAAATCCTCCTACTAGACAATACATCTCATTCTGATTCTGATCAGTGGTTCATCTAGTTTATTCTAGATCACAGTCCTCATCTTAACACAAAGCTTCAGAGTTAGCTCTGTGTGATGAGGTTTAACTGTATGCCTAAATGCCCAACGGCCCAGACGTGGTTTAGCATCATTCCTCTCCATGGAGTGCTGTCTGGACCGTGAGAATATGTCATGGCTCTTCTTCTCCCCCTGCTTCCTCAGCAATCTAAAGACTGCCTGCGTCTGGATGAGACCATGTTGGTGAAGCAGCTGCTGCCGGAGATCTGCCATTTCATCCACACCTACCGCGAGGGTCACCAGCACGCTGCCGAGCTGCGCTCCTCAGCCTCGGCTGTCCTCTTCTCTTTGAGCTGCAACAACTTCAACGCCGTTTTCAGCCGCATCTCTACCAGGTGAGCCGTTTACGCCGCTGGGCACAAAATCCTGGAATCATGAGAAAACATTTAAGACCTTAATACAACCTTTGTTGATGATTAGAAAGTATTTATCACAATGAAGAAAAACACCCGAGCTTGGATTTCACTTCAAACACTGAAGCAGAGGTTAGCTTTTAGTCAAATGAGCACAAGGAGCTTAATGAGTTTTAGTATTTACACAAAAAGTCTCTTTCTGCATCCTTTTTTTCATAAATTAGAGTAAAATATTCCCACAGCTGATTCTGTTTGGATCATCTGTGCTGTTGTTCCTCTGACATCTATCAAATAATCTGACTGCTCTTTAGAATAAACAGCAGCGCCCTCTTGTGGATTAGCCAGCACTGAAAACGTGTTAAATTTGTTGGTAATTAATCACTAATGATTAATTGATCATGAATCTAAGCCCTTCTTGAAAGTTAACATTAAATTTCATTAACCCTCTCAGTGATCCGGTTTTTAAAGCACAGCCAAACTCATTAAACTGAAATGACTTTTGGGTTCAGAAACCAGTTCTTTCTGGTGTTCTGTCAGACCATCATACCTATAGTCAATACGCATCCGCAACACTTAAGATTTGCCTTTATCCCTTTAATGTTGTTCAAAAAAATTGTTTAAGGTTAGAAAACCATACAATAAAAAAAAAACACCAAGTAAGTACCGTATTTTCGCGACTATAAGGCGCATATAACCGTCTTTTTTTCACCCTCAAAATGTGCGGCGCGCCCTATAGTGCGGTGCGCCCTATGTGTTACTGCGGACGTTGTTGAGACCGCCATGAGAACGTTAAAGGGGGAAGTGTGGGTGTGGATTGTGTATAAAAGAACAGGTATGTGCTTTATGCAGAACTCCTCATCTCCTCATTGAGGAGATGATGAAAGAGTGGCTGAGGGAGGTGAATGGAAGGAGACCAGGTGGTTTTTTACACGCATCACCATCGCTGTTAATCTGTGACTCCATGCGTGCCCATCTCACAGCCGATGTGAAAAAAATGTTAAAGGTATAGAGCAGTGGTTCCCAAAGTGTGGGGCGCGCCCCCTAGGGGGGGCGCGGGAAGCGGTATGGATGAAGAAAAAAAAAAAAAAAACAGCGCTTGCTTGACTGAGCATAAAGGACAGTTGTGACACTGCAACCCAGATTTGAGAAGATCTACAGCAACAAGCAGGCTCACTACAGCCACTGAAAAGATGGGAGGATTAAAGTACAAAGAAAAAACTCTCAGGGAGCTGTTCAATGTTTTCACTCCATTTTGCACAGAGGCTTTTTTAATGTATAGATTATAGCAAAGTTAAATATTGTTACAAATAATAAAAAAAGAAATATGTTTAAAATAACACAGACAACAAAGAATCCTCTTCTAATCTACATTATAGAACTATGAAAAAAATACAGTTACACAAAAGTGTTCCACTGTAAAGATGGGGTAGTTTGTTTTGTTGCAACCTGAAGTGTGAAATAAACTTCAGTGGAGTTTGAAAACAAATATGTGTATAGATTTATTATATCTGGTTGAACGATGTGTGTGCCCAGTTTATTCTGTTTTTTTGGGGGGGGTTGTGGGGGGGGGGGGCGTAGAAATTTTATTGTAATCCAAAGGGGGGCCCAGAAGAAAATCTTTGGGAACCACTGGTATAGAGGATGATCTTTTATTTCCGGGTGGATTATCTAAATAAGTGGTCCTCCTAATTGTGAATCATTCTGGTCATAGGTTAATGTAAGGCCGATGTGAAAAACATGGTGAAACAAATGAACGCTGTGCTCGCTGTTATCCCGGCGGTCTGACAAAGGAACTTCAACCGCTCGACATCGGTGTGAACCGGCCGTTTAAAGTAAGGCTGCGAGCGGCGTGGGAGCGATGGATGACAGACAGAGACCACAGTTTCACGAAAAGTGGAAGGCAGTTACGCCACAGTTTGCGGATGGATTGTAGATGCTTGGGCTAACGTGTCTGCTGGCTCTGTTGTTCCAACCTTAGCAAAAGCTGGCATCATTTCCGAGGAGCCGCCCGACATGGAAAGTGACTCTGACAGCGAAGAAGGGGAAATTGGCATGTCTGATTTAGCGCAGCTGTTTAATTCAGAAACAGAGGATGATGACTTTGATGGGTTTGATTAATACTTTGTAATAAATACATGAATAAAGCACAATCATACTCAGTTTTGCTCCCGCTCTATTTTTAAATACGCAGTAGAGGTATTTCTACATAGTAGAGGACATGTACCTGTATATAAAACCCGCGCCCTATAGTCCGGTGCGCCTTATGTGTGTGTTAAATACAAGGGCGTAGGTTTGAATTCAACTTTGGTAGGGACACTATTCTTCAGTTTCATTGGTCCTTTGCAAAAATATGCAAGCTCTTTTTTTATGCTTAATGTGAGCTTCAGGGCTCATTTTGTTTAAAGAGAACAGCAGCATTTCTTGCTACATTAATACAAATCTTATAAGCACTACATGCACTAGATGCTGTTTATCAATATTTAAAGCATAACTGGCTCTGATGAATGTGGAATTAGGACTTTTTCCACTTTGAAAAGGATTGCATTTAAATTTACCTGCGACTAGGACAGTGTCTGTTTAACCAAATATAGTCTATAATATGTGGATTTATCCTGTGTTTTCTTCTGAAGATAGAGAATTGTACAGAGGTAAACAGAGGTAAAACCCACTCTTATTTTTTTTTATCTAATATGCTCTCTCTGGATCATGCAAAATAATACATTCAAGGGACAGCAAATAAATGCATTGTATTTACATGTGCATTGGAACTATAAGAGGAACTGACACTGAGCATTTAAAGTATTAATATTAGAAGTTGTACATCTGGGCTGTAGTTACTCTGTGTAGCTAATTTCATGTATTTTATCTATGGCTGAAACAATTAATCATATTAACAAATTATTTAAATAATTGTGAACTATGTAATTGATTAATCGTTAACTGGAGTATAGGGCCACTAAAAAGTGCCTTTAGCCGACAGAGCGACCCACTTAGAGCAGGAATTATACCAAGATTGTAAAAAATATGTAAACATTTTGCATTTAAGAAGTAAAAACAAATAGTTTTTGTCTGTCAATATTCTCCATCCAGAACTCTACCAAAGGAAACGTTTAAACGTTTCTGTTTCACCTGGTTTCATTTCATAAAAGATCTTCTTTAAGGAGCCTTTGGCTATATGATTAAAAGATAAACTAAAAGAAATCCTAACGTTGTTAACTTACATTCCTCAAGTTCCACAAATCAAAAAACTCTCTCCTGCTTCTTTACAGAACTCCAATCAGAAGCTTTCGCCTGTTTTAGCGTAGATAATAAGCTTTTTAATTCGGACTAGTTTCGTAGCCCAATATTAATTTATTTTAGTGTCTTTTTTTTTTTCGCGCTCCAAGCACCCCCGCGCGCGCACATACAGACTAGAAAACACGCAATCAGAAAGAGAGAAGGCAGAACTTAAGGCAGAATAATCAGAGAGTTAAACCGCGCAGCACAGTTGATGCGCTGCTATGTGAAAGGGACAGGAAAGAGCAGGCAGCTGCAGCTACCAGGCAGAGAAGCTGCGAGAGGAAAGAAGCGGCTGCTGTATAGTAAATTATAAACATGTGGTTCACATCCAAAACTTTGGTAGGGACATGTCCCTATGGTCCCTATGCAAACCTACGCCCATGGTTAAATACAGTAATGGCACACATAACTGAGACTGCGCCTTTTAGTACGGTGCGCCTTATGGTTGGGAAAATGCGGTAATAACATTTTTTTTGTAGATCACTAAAGGGACAAACGCCTGTTGAAGTAGTTAAAGTTTTATTTTTTTAACAAAACTAAAGGGATAAATGCATATTATGGGTATGCCCACCTGACAGAACACTGGCAAAACTTAGCAACCTGGTTCAAAGACACCAAGTGGTGAAATATTGGTAATCCAAACTGCAGGCACCAGAATAATAAAAGCAAACATATTTTACCGACAGGTTTCTACATTTTAAGTTTTTTGGGCGTTAATAAACTGTTTCAGAGGAGTGATCATAGCGCTCTGCATCAGCAGTGATGCGTTTGTCTCCCTGCCAGGGAGGTTTGAATGTGCGGTTAAACTTTTCAGTGTGGCGACAGCGGAGTATTGGCGACTCGTCGCGGCCTGCGCTGCTCGCCATCCCTGTCGTCAGACCTTTACATTCAGGGAGGTAAACCAGTGTTTTTGTCTTCCAGGCTGCAGGAGTTGACTGTGTGCTCAGAGGATAATGTGGATGTTCATGACATCGAGCTTATGCAGTACATCAACGTGGATTGTTCCAAACTGAAGAGGCTTCTGCAAGGTTTGAATCTTCCTGCTCCCATCTACATTAGGACTGTCAAAGCAAGAGCTTAGAGCTACGCTGAGGTTTTAGGCCTGAAAGACAGAAAATAAAGCCTCCTCCTTCCAGATGAATCAAAGTAATACTCGTTGCTCTAAAAGTTAACTTGACTTTGCTGCTCTAGCATAACGGAGCGCGAGGAACCCAGCAGATAAATCAGGGAATCAGTTTAAAGCAGGGTTAGGTTCCAGAACCACAATCTGACTTGTCATCCTAAACACACAGCCCACAACACGGTGAAGGCTGCATCATGCTGTGGGGATGCTTTTCCTCAATACCAACAGAAAAAGCTGGATGGTGTTCTCTACAGGGGTTTATATAGGCAGTCCTTAACCAGATGCTAACAGTGCAGCTCAGTACTAAACGGACACTGGGTTGATTGTGACGCTGTTTGTCTTTTCTGTAGAAACGGTGTTGAAGTTCCGGGCTCTGAAGAAACCGGCCCAGCTCGCCGTGATCAGCAGCTTAGAGAAGGTCTCCTCTCAGAACAACACAGAATATCTAACCGTGTCTTTTGTTGAGTGGAAGTGATAAAACATGAAGCTGTGTTCCTGCTGTCTCATCGCAGGCCTTCTGGAACTGGGTGGAAAATTATCCGGATGAATTCACGATGCTGTACCAGCGTCCTCAGACAGACATGGCAGGTAGGTATGGATGCAAAACGGTCAACGTTTTGACCTGGAAATTATTACAGTGAATGAAAAAAACCCGAGCCCCTCTAACTGTAAGAAGAAGACAGGGTGTCTGCCTCACGGACTAAAACTGGTATTTTGTTCCCCTTCCCATTCTACTTTTAGAAATTCTAGGAACCACTAGTAAACCTGCAGATTGAGAGCGAAGTGCTCTGTTAGGAACATAAGGAACAATCAGATCTCTGATATCAGATGGAGCTGGTTATTTAGGGCTTTATATGTGAGAAGGAGGATTTTAAATTCTGCTCTGGATTTAACAGGAAGCCAATGGTGGGCGGTCAGCGCCGTCAAAGGCTTCACTGCTGTCCTAAAATCAATCAGGACCACTGACCTACATTCATAACCTAAGCTTTAATTTTCTTCTTTCCAACTGTAATAATTTATTCCAAACAATCTGTCCGCTTAATTTTGTAGTGTTTCTCTTGGCTGCGCTGCTTCCATTCCATTTATGTGGTTGCTGTATTTTTTGTCCAATCAGATTTCAGCTTTACTTCATTGCTTCATTGCAGAGTCTTCAGAATCAGCAGTGCTGGCTGATGTTACCTTAACAATATTAGTGAGGAACGTTTTCTTCAACCAATCAGATTCCAGATAGCCAGCTAGAGGACCCACACTAACGCCAGCATTTTCTGCCCTCTGATTGGTCAGTTAGAGCAAAAAGTCTTACAGCCAAGTTAAGCTAGCGACAATCTGCATTTTAGATTCACTTTTGTTACGTTTTTTTTGGCCCCAATGGTTCATTATAAATGGAGACACAATGACTTCCTCCACAAAGACAGAAGGGTGGATTTGTTTATAAATAATCAGCATATCTGATGAGTGGAATATATTTTATTTTCATGCTTTATACTTCATTTTATCTGGTAATGAGGTGCATCACCTGAGCGAAGTTGATCCCCCCCACCTTCTTCAAATGAGACAAAATTGGTGTCAAACGTTTGTGCTACGTTTCTGCTGGTGTGTGCAGCAAACATTTTCGTTTGTGCTGCTATTATTTTAAAGATAGCATTTAGTTCCAATTCTCCACTTATCTGGAACAAACTTCCAGAAAACTTTAAAGTGTGGAAAGCTCAAGACTAAAAACCCATTTGTTTAGGATTGCCTTCGACTGTTCTAGTTAAACAGTTCATCTAAAACATATTTTCTTTAGTCCAACTGTTTTTAATATTCTTTTTTGTTTCTGCATTTTTTATTTTATTTTATTTATTTATTTTTTATTTTTTCCTACTTGCTTTGTTTCTGTTTTATCTTCCTGTATTTTAATCATGTAAAGCACTTTGCATTGTACTGAATTGTACTATACAAATAAATCTGCCTTGCCTTGCCTAAAGATATAAAGAAATATATCTTTATATAGAGGTCATCAAAGGTCAACCAGCCCCCCAACCTTCTTCAAATCAGACGAAATGGGTTTCAATTAACTCAGCTCCGTTTGTGCAGCAAAAATAGTCGTTTGTGCTGCTTTGGGTTTGAAGATGTTAACGAAAACGTAAAGGTCAAAAGGTCAAATTAGACAAAATTGATGTCAAACGTTTGTGCTACGTTTGTTCAGCAAAAACTTTTATTTGTGCCGCTTTCATTTTAAAGATATAAAGAAATGTTTCTAGTCATCAAAGGTCAACCAGCCCCCCCCCACCTTCTTCAAATGTGGCAAAATGGGTGTCAATTAATTCAGCTGCGTTTGTGCTGGTTTGTGCAGTGAAAATCTTCGTTTGTGCCGCTATCATTTTTTTACAGTCTAAAATTATATAATCATAGGATAGCAACTTAAAGTTTATATGAAATTTCAGAATAAACAAATGTTCACTGACCTTTGATGGCTTCTCCAAACAATTATTAATATCATTAAAATGATAGCAGTACAAAATGGATATATTTTTAAATATGCATTTTCACAATTTTTATATATTTTTAATATTTTGTATTTAAGGCCCCGTCCACACGAAGCCGAACCCTGGCCTAAACGCACAAATTTTTCACCAAACCAGCCTCTCATCCATACGAAGTCGGCGTTTCGGGGGTCTGTAAACGATCTTTTTTTTATTACGCCTTCAGAGTGGGAAGATTTTGAAACGCCGCGTTTCCATCTTTAAGCTCTAACCGCATTTTTTTTCTTACACGCATGCGTCATAGCGTCGCCTCTAAACACGCATGCGCGACACAGTATCACAACAACAATGGCGCCGTACTGTGTTGAATGGTTGCTGCTCATGCTACTCACCCTGCTGTCGGGCTTACAACAGAATCTTCTTCTTCTGGAATATCTCCAGGAAGAACAGAGCAATATCGACCACATAGTTCAGCACCTGAATTTGACTGAACCACGAAAATGGACCCGCAGGGCAACCATGTATAAATATTAGTGCGCATGCCCAACATTTCGTCGCCTATTTTTGCTTTGGCACCACAGAGCCACTTACAGGCCTGGCATACATTTTGCAGCGTTCGTGTGGACGATCCCATTTATTTTACGTCTCCGTCGTGTTCGTTTTGACTTCGTGTGGACGGGGCCTAAAATTAATTTCAACTTTTATAGTTTTGTCTGGCAAAATGTTTCATTTGTACTGCTATCATTTTAATGATATTAATAATATTTTATAGAGGTCATCAAAGGTCAATTAACATCTATTTTTGCTGCACAAATCAGCACAAACGGAGATGAGTTAATTGACACCCATTTTACCTGATTTGAAGAAGGTGGGGGGGCGGGTTGACCTTTGATGACCTTTGATGACCTCTAGAAACATCTCTTTATATCTTTAAAATGATAGCGGCACAAACGAAAATATTTGCTGCACAAACCTAACACAAAAGTTTGACACTACATTTGTCTGATTTGAAGAAGTTGGGGGGGGGCAACTTCACTCAGGTGATGCATCTTCATTCTTAACAGCTACTGATGATGTAAGTGTTGTGGCGCTGTGGTTATAGAGTAGAGGATTGCTGTTGTCTGAACTGGGCTTGTTGCTACATGTGCTTATTATATGTCATATTTGAATACTATTGGTGGTTTGTTTTATTAAAAGGTGAAAGGGTTGATATAAGCCCTTGACACGCATTGTTGCAAATACGCAACAAACCCTTTATATTACCAAGATAGCATTTGCATTCCCTCAAAAAAAAAAAAAAAAAAAAAATATATAGTATATATATATAGATAGATAGATGGATAGATATACATATATAGATATACATATAGATATACACACAAACACACACATTTGGACACGAAGGGATAAGAAGTAGATTAAGCTGATGGGTGCCCACTGAAGGCCTAGGTACCATATACCATATGCCCGCCACTGGATAGGAGGAATGTGACCTTTGAACCTGCAGAGTTCAGAGTCAGCCTGATTCTCCTCTAGTTTCCTTTTGTTAATAAATGAATCCTTTCTACTGTCGGCCCATTCTGGCTCACAAGGAAGGAAATCTGCACAGTCAGACTAGCTGGCTTCTATATATAGATTATCTATGCCCAGTTGGTGTTTTTATTCTATCACATTTTAGCATTAAACTGGATTGTGTGTCATTTCAATCTGTATTTAAACCAGAGGCTCTGCTTCTCATCTGAAGTGCTTTGAAGGGAGACCTGCACTAACGTCTGCGTTTTCTCGTACACAGAAGCTGCAGAGAAGCTGTTCGACTTGGTCGACAGTTTTGCAGAGAGTGCCAAGAGGAAGGCAGCAGTATGGCCTCTGCTGATCATCCTCCTCATCCTCTGCCCAGAGATTACACACACCATCTCTAAAGACACAGTGGAGGAAAGCAAGGCCAACAAGGTGGACAGAAAGAAAGTCACAAACGCTCGATGCTTCCAAACAGACGCTGATGCCATCAATCCACCTGCTTCTCTTCTATGTTGTTTCTGCAGAAACTGTTTTTGGATAATTTGCGCAAAGCTTTATCCGGCCAGGGAGGGAGCAAACAGCTGATGGAGAGCGCCGCCATCGCCTGCGTTAAGCTCTGCAAAGCTTCGACCTACATCAACTGGGAGGATCACTCAACCATTTTCCTTCTGGTCCAGTCCATCGTCATGGATCTCAAGGTCCAGATGGTTGTTTCCTTTACCTGTTTTAAATTATTTATCTATGTGATGCATTAGCTGTGCCCCATCCTCTAGGATAAGTGAGGTAGGGTTGGAAAGAACCAAATCAAAATACGATTTCCCTGATAAGTCAAAACTTCAGGAGCTGTGGATTAAATCTGAATGGCTTCTAAAGTAGACTGTAGAGCCTAAAGACATCATTGCTATGACTAGCTTCAGTGTTAAAGCTGTTTAGCAATGCTTCCAGCAGCGTGGCAACCTCATCTGAGCGCCTTCAATGAACAGAAACTTTCATACTGGATTCTAGTTGCTATTCCCGTCTCTTCCTCCTTTGAATCCAATATTTTTTTATTTATTTTTTTTTATTTCTAACTCTGGATATTAGACCCACATCGTCCATTGGAGGTGCTAACTGGCTTAGCAGCATCTTTTCCTAGTTTTAAGCCTAGACACACGTGCAGCGTTGTACCACCAATAAGTATACATCAAGGCTTTTATTGACCAATAAACTGACCAAAATAAAAACGTAAAACACGAACTGACAAGCAATGAGCCACCAGGACATGGTAAACTTGGAGAAAATGAAACCAGATTGAGCTGCTGGGGTGTAAATTTAGCGTATAACCCTTTAATGCTTTGTGTGGGTTTTTGAACAAACCTCAGCTGCTGTTTTTTGGTGAAGACGCTCATCTGTTCTCTAAGCACCAGATTGGGCCGAGAAGAGATGCTCTCTGTCACGAATGTCTGACCTGGGTGTTGTTGTCTCCGCAGGCTTTGCTGTTTAACCCGGCCAAACCGTTCTGGAGGACGACCGGCAGTCAGAACGCTGACGTGGAGCTCATGGTGGATTGCTTTGTCTCGTGTTTTCGCATCAATCCCCACAACAACCAGCACTTTAAGGTAGCTGCACGGATGTGAGCTTAAAGCCGATCGGTCGCTCTGCTTCTGCTACCCTTTGTCCCGTTTCTCCTCTCTGCCTTTTAGGTCTGTTTGGCTGCCTCCTCCCCTTCGACCTTCCACTTCGTCCTAGTCAACTCGTTGCACAGAATCATCACCAATGTAAGCGTCTAGAGACAATCCGCTGAGTACTTCCTGCCACGTCTTTGCTCTCTCTGACTCGTTCCACCTGTTTCTGCTTTTTCAGTCTCATCTGGACTGGTGGCCGAAGATCGATGCAGTGTACTGTTACTCTGGGGAGCTCCGCTTCATGTTCTCAGACACCCTCAACAGGGTGATCCAGGGCACATGCACTCATCCTCCCATACGCATGACCCCGGTTTGTTTGTTGTCAAACCTTTCATCTAAAAAGGATAATTTGTAGTGGTAATCATGACAACCAGCAAGCTTTATGCCTTCCTGCAGAGTCTGACGTTCATCGGGAAGAAGACCCCAAGCCTTAGGTCCAAAGAGAAAGCTACAGAGCAAGACACTCGGAGTTACAAGTGCCTTCTTCTCGCTCTAGTCAAGCTGATTCATGCTGACCCTAAACTCATGTTGCACGTAAGTCCAGCTACATTTACTACAGGAAATATATCTCAATAACTGCAGGGTTGGACGTTAAGGATTTTCACATTTCATTTGCCCAGAAACAATTTTTACTTGCCCAGTATAATGTTTGCTAAATATAGTTCCTAATATTCATTTTTGTATATATTTCAATGAAACATGTTTGTTTTTTAAATATTTTTTGTAATTCAGTATTTTTTAAGTTTCCAGGTTCCTGGTGTGCATCTGCATGCCTCAGATAATGAACTCAAGCCTACATTACCGTGTTAACATGCTTTTCAATCCTTCCTGCACATTCTTTTCAAACTAAACTTTGCTTTAAACTGTTGTGTGCTTGAAAAAATATAAATTGTAAGGTTAAAAACTTAAGATAAATCACAAGACAGAAGTCAATGTCACAAATGAATAACTTTTATTTTAGAGTCATGGTATGTTTATAGAAGATAATACTATTAATAAAATGTGACTTTTCTATAGAATCATTATACATAGTTATTTTATTCAGGGTTTCCACAGTCTGACATCATTTCAGAATTCCCTGAATTTTAACTGACTCAGGATTAGTTTTCCCTGACAAAATAAATGCAGCAACAAGACAATAATAATATCATAACAGGTCACCAATTTAACATGTTTAGCTCTATAACGCTTAAATACACCTCTCCGATGTCTAAGAGAATAAAATTTAATGAAAATTTTTTAATGTATGATCTGCATCACTGTACAGAAGACTCCCATATGATAGCGCTTTCTAGCTTGTTTGCCGTTTTGGTAACTACATCAAAATTACGGCTGGGTGGACAAAAATCATGCGAGAATGTGTACAAAACAACAAAGATGGCGCTGGCAACGCTTCTGGGTCGTTTTCATCGAATGTTGGTGATTTTAAAGTAATTTTGAGTGGTAATTTTTTTTGCGATCATTGCACTTGCCCGGCCGGCGGGCAAATGCAATGAAATTTGTAGTCTCCCGACAATAAAAACTACCTGCCCCAGGAGATCGGGCGATGGTTAACATCGAGCCCTGAACTGTGTGGCCGCTGAAGTTAACCCTGTATAAGTCAAGCTGTCGTTCTTGATCACTTGGATGTCCATTATAAATGGAGTCTAGAAGCACAAGATCTATATCCAGCCATTCAGCAAAGAGGCTGCTACATGGCTGGACACCTTATTTTGGCATTTGACCTGCTGTAGATTAAGTAAAAAAAAAAAAAGTTAAGTCAAGAAAAAGTTCACATTTATATTTAGGTATATAAACAAAAAAAAATTTAAGTGCCAGTATTGGCATTAATGCCTCTAAGGTTATGTTTTACAAAAAAAGTTTCTTTTACTTTGAGTGTTTTTCACACATTTCTTATAGAAGCACTTTTGTTATTTTTCTTTATATATTCGGGCAAGTTGGCATTTCTAGATAATTTTTTTCCCATCAAAATATCCATATTTTTCTGAATGTTTCAAAGGTAATAAGGTCTTGTCCTGGATTGCAATAATACTGTTGTGTTGAAATGTTGAAGTATTTCACTGATTGCCTTATAAAGGGTTAATGAGTGGGAATCATTTCAGCTTTATTGACGCTTTGTTTACGTGGCAGAACCCGGTGAAGCAAGCTCCAGAGACCCAAAGCAGCACGGCAGAACTCATCACCGGCTTGGTCCAACTGGTTCCTCTGAGCACCACGACTCAGCTGTCACAGGAAGCCATGGAGGTCAGAATGCATCTCACTGCTGTTTTATTGTATTTAGTTATGATTTTCTATCTTTTTTTATCTGAAATGTAAAATATTTATATATTTTATTACAATTTTGGTATAATTATTGGTCTAAGTGGCTGTTTCTAGGACAGTCCCTATGCTCCAGTTAAAAATTAATAAATTAGTTGACGATTATTTCAATAATTGATTCATCATGATTAATTGGTTTAGCCCTAGATCAAAACATCTAGATTTTCAAAAATATTTCTCTAAAGACAGCTTTATTTACCTAAAAACATCCTCATGTTAAGGTATATAAAGTTATTTATATATATCTATTAGGGATGGGACGATTTATGAAAACAGTCCGAACCGTTCGGTTCGACTGTCTCGGTTCGGTTCGTGTGTGTTGCGTTCGGTTCATGCGCTGCTCCTTTTTCTCATAGGCGAAGCGTTTACACTCCAGAGCAGAAGGTGGCAGTACTGCGAACAAAGCCAACCATCAGTAGTAAACAAGAAGAAGAAGCGAAGCAGCGTAGTCGGGTGTAGCAGAAAAAAATCGGTTGTTGTGGAGAATTGTGTGGGTATGGCGAGTGGGAAAGAACAGGAGTTGGAAGACGCGCCAGCAGCACTTTATAGGTGTGCTGTATGGGACCACTTTGCATTTAGAGTGACCTACGATGACGGCGGAAAGAAAGTTGTGGATAAAAGTGCAACAGTGTGCAAGCATTGTGCAACACGTTT
The DNA here is from genome assembly GCF_016077235.1 of Cyprinodon tularosa. Classification (NCBI taxonomy): domain Eukaryota; kingdom Metazoa; phylum Chordata; class Actinopteri; order Cyprinodontiformes; family Cyprinodontidae; genus Cyprinodon; species Cyprinodon tularosa. The sequence continues at coordinate 360,436 of NW_024039231.1, read as the reverse complement.
TGTTTATGCTAACAGCAACATGACCAACATGTCATGCTAACCCCAAAATCCCTCATACTCCGTCAGCGCTCCGCCCCGCTGCGCTCCAGACCGGCTGCTCAAAGCAAAGCCTACAACCTCCACTGTGGCTCCCGTCCGCTCCCCTCTGAGTTCCTTGGAGATGGTAGAGAGCATGCGCCAGATGATTAAATTCATAGCAGCAAAAACATTTAAATAATTACAATCCATTATTTTTTGGGGGATTTTTTTCATTAATTTCATAATTTTTTATGGGATTTCGGTGTAACAGTCAACATATACCGAACCGAAAACCGTGACCACGAAACCGTGAATCGAACCGAACCGTGGATTTTGTGAACCGTTCCACCCCTAATATCTATTTCTATTATCAACTGAAAATAAATATGACTGTTGGTTTGATGATCTTTAAAATGTATTTTCAATTTTCTATTCAAAATGTCTGGAGTAGCGTTACTCCAGACATGGATGGAAAGTGAAAAATCTTCAAGGTTGGAAACTGGCTTTGTTTTTTAACATTTTTTGGTATATTTGATAAACATTTAAACAGAAAATAACTTTCATAAAGATCATCAAAGGGGGAAATGATTATTTCAGTAAGCTAAAATATATGGTTCCCCACCTTTAATTTTGCCAAACAAAGATCAAATGTGGCCAAATCCACAGGATTTGTTATTGATGAAGAGAGTTAGACCTGCAGGTAAATAGATTCCTTTCCATGTTATGGAGGCGGAACTGATTATTTCAGGGAGCTAAAATATTCATTCTCTTTCTCCTCCTCTTTGGGAGGTAAAGAGCAACTGTTTCCAAATCCTCAAAAATTGTTATGTGTGTTAACATATCGTATACTAGAAATGTCTTTAACCCTTTAAACCTGAACCAGGAAATAATTGACAGAAGATTCAAATTTTCCAAAATTAGAATTATCATTGAATTTTGTGACAAATGAAATAACTATATAAATTTTGTAAAAACATGAAATTACATCATTTATTTACATCAATTTTGATATGTTACGCATTTCTATTTTATCTTTTATATGTTTTCTGTTTACTACATGTGTCTGATTATGTAAGTCAAGGTTTAAAGAACAAAAACATCACACTGATGATGCAGAGGTTTCAAAATCTCCTGTATCAAATATGATACACTTGGCTTTAAAGGGTTAATCCAGAATTCTGTCATAATTTACATTAGAACAGTATTTACAGGAAAGTCTACTCTCTCATCTTTTCAGGAAGTCTTTATTTTTGTGCCCTTCTATCAGCCAGTTTCCATTATCTTATATCATCAATAAAAAAATAAAAAAAAAACACACTACGTGTTGGAAAACTGTTTTGTGACTGAATTTATACGTATGTCAGGCGACAGGTGACAGAAGTTGGAAAAAGACAGATTCTCTTGGTGTTAAAAAAACAACAAAACACAACAGCATAGAAAGACCTTTTCTATTTATTTGTTTACAAATTTAGTAAATAACAGCTGCTGATTAAACTGGATGTTACAACCTTGACATGTTTATATGACTTGTTTTTACTGAGAAATGGATCAGAAGCACCATGAAAATGGTCTGATCTGCCAGATCCGCCTCTCTGGCTTCAATGCGCGCTCCTGACACAGAGGGAACAGATTTTCAAAGGGGAACAGAATTTCACCATTTTAAAAGCAAAAACCTGCACTAAAGAAACAATAACCAGTCGATTTGCTGATTTATTTTTTTCTGCATCAGTAGGATGTCAGCTTCACGCAGCTTAAGCTCCTCCTATTTGATTACACGGTCCAGGGTGTAAACACCGTGTATCTGAAATGCAGAGCGGTGAACTCCATACGGCGGAATCTAAATCTTCCATTTAGAGCCGACCTGGAGTCCCAGTTAAAACAAACTTTTATGAAGTCATGTTTGTGTGATAATGATTGCCAAATGTTTTACCTGGAGGCAGGAATGCACTAATGCGTTGAATCTTCCTGTGGTGTAAATGTTTTCTTCTTCTCTACCCTTCTTTGTTTCCTGTTTGATTTGCAGGCTCTGTTAGTTCTGCACCAACCAGAGACCATAGAGCTGTGGAACCCAGATGCCCCCATCGAGACGTTCTGGGACATCAGGTACTAAAGCAAGAAACCTTTTGGAGAACTTCTCATTTTAAAGGAAAAGTCCGGTCAGCAAGGAAAAAAACAAATGGATCATTATTTATACCTAAAACTAATACCTTCGCGGTGTTTTAAGGAATTTAGCATTAATCAGTAAAAAAATTTAAAGTAATTATAATAATAATTTTTACTGGGGGTCCCCCAAAGAGGCAGTCAAGCTGCGGCGTTTAAAGCTGCCCAGTCTGTCGGGCCTGTCCGTGTCTCCGTGTTTGAAGCCAGATTTGAGACGGTGGAAAATTTGAAAGTGGTACCTTCCATTTTTCTTTTTTTTTTTTTTCTGGTTTTACTTTCCCTGTTCTGCCATCAACCCATCGACCTGTACAGATAATCATGTTTAAAACATTCCAATGATTTCTCGTCCTGTTTGCCTTGTTTTCAGTTCACAGGTGCTTTTCCTAATCTGCCGGAAGTTAGTCGGCCACCAGATGGCAAACAGAACAGAAGTCCTGAAATGGCTGAGAGAGATCCTCATCTGCAGGAACAAGTTTCTGCTGAAGAACAAGGTACCGTCTTGGTTCTGACCCACGGTCCGGATCTGCTTGTAACGATGGGTTTTTCAGTCATCCTGTTGTTCCTGGTCGTTCCAGGAGTGCGCCACCATGGGGGGAGCCATCCCCATCTGCCGGCAGGCGCAGACCAAGCTGGAAGTCTGCCTCTACCTGTTCCTGTGGAGCCCGGACACAGAGGCGGTGCTGGTGGCCATGTCGTGTTTCCGCCATCTGTGTGAAGAGGCCGACATCCGCAGCGCGGCCGATGAGGTCCCGGTCCAGACCATTCTCCCCAACTACGCCACTTTCAGCGAGCTGGCCTCTGTCAGCAGCCTGATAGGAACGGGTCAGTGTGTTTCTCTGAATTAGCCTCTGCTCTGATCACCCCTGTGCAAGAGACACCCCAACAGGGATTTTACTAACTAGCAAGAAATCAGATTTACGTTTGTCCCTTTAGTTTTGTACAAAAGAAACTGACTGTGCAACAGTCAGGTCTATTGTTTCCCCCATGAACAGGGTGATGCTGTAGGATGTTTCCATTCTTTGAGGTGGAAGTCTGACAGCGGCTAAATTTAGTTGGCAGGATGAAGGAACTCGCCAAAAAGATCCATTACAATAAAAACTGGTTCTAACATGAAGACCTGCTGTGTGAATGTAGACTGCCTAGTTTCTCCAGTCCTGACTGAAACCCAGCTGAACCCCCATCATCCCTCCCCATTATAAGCCCCGCCCCTCTGCCAGCTCTGTCTGGGGTAAGGGTGTGCAAAATAATCGTCATGACGATGCATCGCGATTTTTGTGATCTACTGCATCGATTCTTGAAGGCAAGAATCGATTATAAAAAAAAAAAAAAAAAAAGAACAAATATAATACATTAATGGTTGGCGCACATCAGCCAAACGCCCGCTGCCTTGCATCACAAGCATGTCCGGCCGCGGCATACTGAGACGAGTCATATGAAATAAACATGGAGGACACTATGAAAATTCGCCCTGCGGCTCCATCACATTTCAAGTCAGATGCTTGGATGCATTTTAGCTTTAAAAACAAAGAAGGTAAAAATGAAATTGATAGGACGCACGTAATTTGCAAAAGGAGAAATATACATTTGAATGTTTTTTATTTCATTGGTTTAAAGGACCACTGAGGCCATGTAAATGGCACTGATTATCCTTATTTTGTTATTTTAAGTTTGATGAATCCTAACATCTTTTTTGTCAGTGTGTCCACGCCAGTAATAGTAATATTTCGGTCCAGTATTTGTTTTCATGGCAACACCTCCAAAAGTACAAATACAGCTATGTATGAATTCAGTTGCTTTCAGTTATGTATCAATTGAAGACATTATCCAGATCACACCCAGCCAGTCAGCCACTGGTAAGGGCTGTATCTTTTTCTTACAGTGTTCAGTGAAAATATCGCGATGCATCGCAATATTTCAAGTATCATGATGCATCGTGATAGAATCGCATCGTGGCACGTGAATCGTGATTTGAATCGAATCGTGACTTCTTTGCCAATACCCACCCCTAGTCTGGGGCGGGTTATATTTTCACATGGTGAGTTGTACTTAAAAATTGTATTCAGTTATTTAAGAAGGTTTAAAGCTAAAGTCTGTAAGTTTTTAAAAATCACTTTTTTGTCATATTGGCTAAAACTGTCCCTATGCCCAGACAGCAGTACATGTGATATGTAACCTGTGAAAAAAACTGCTTCAATTGGTCCCGCCTACTGCCTGTATTGCAATCTGGAAAGAATATTTCGGGACGAGACAAAACAACCAATCACAGCCAGAGGAGCGTCTGATGGAGTGTCAATCACAGCTCACACACGCTGAATCCCGCCCCCCCCCCTTTCACCGCTGAACCTGCCGCCTTGTAACTTCGGTATAACCAGCATCTTATATCTAGCTGCTTGGAGGTGAGTGTTATCGCTCTTACCGGTTCACACTCCATGCCGCGTACGCTGCTTGGACGCTTCTGGTCGCATGCGGTAGCCGCGCAGATGCTGTGAGAGGGGTGGAGCTTGGAGGTGGGGCATGAGTGAAGCAGAGAGGGTGGGGGAGTGGCGTGAAACCTGTTTTTCTTCAAATTTTCAGTCGAAGTCTGCTCTCTTCTCAATGTTACAGACTGCTGCCTTAACAGTTTTCTATCTAACTGAGGTTTGTTTCAGCGGAATTATACAAATTAAAGATTTAAAAAGTTTGATTTTTAAGTAGGTTTTATGTCTCCTGTGAAGAGCTGAAAGTTCAGACATTCAGATAAGCCATATCGTCTCCTCGAGGACTTGGACTAAACAACTTTTTTTTTTCTGCATAGGTCGCTCCACCTTGCAAAAAAGAGTGATGGCCTTATTAAGAAGAATAGAACATCCCACACCAGGAAACATTGAGGTACATCAGTGTCCAGCCTTTACAGCTTTATAAGGACTGAGCAGCGAAGTGCTGTGATAGCCTATTGTAATTTGAATGTTTATTATTAGCTGTTGGATTTTTTTGGTAATATGGAAGTCTAAGGTTTTTATTTGAAGGCTGAAGGTTTTAATTGTTTAAACGCCTTTTTGAACTTTTCAGGAGGTCCTTTGAAACATCATGCTTCATTAAAGAGCTGATTTGCAGACTGGCTGTTTTCTGAACCAAGCATTCTCTCTTACTGTACCTGGTAGTTATTTCAGTTAAGCTTCTGTTCATTTCTCGCTTTCTGTGCTGCTTGTTTTAGGCTTGGGAGGACACTTACACTAAATGGGACCAGAGCACCAAACAGATACTGAATTTCCCTAAAAACAAGGCAGATGATGGACAGGTAAGATTTTAATCGGAATAACATTAGCAGGAGATTCAGATAAATGAACTGATTTATTTACATTTAGCTTTTATTGAAAATTGATGTTTTGATAGGAGCTAGTTTTTGTCATGGATTCATTTGTAAAAGCAACTGTTTTCATAATTGACTTCCTCCAAACTAGAATCTAATGTGGAAGATAAAAAAAAATCTTCATGGTTTTAGACACACAGATGTTAATGTTTATTCTCTGAGGTGAGGGGATCTCTCTTTATTATTGATAATTATAATCTTAATTATTTTATTAAATAATACTTATTTTATGAAAGATTAATTAGAAATGTTAAGTTAAAATGTATCATCGAGGTTCTCTATGTTGTCTTGGTAGATGTGGTCATTTAAATCTTTTAATTTGAAGCCGTTATAATTTGTGGCGTCTTTCCTTATCCAGACGTTGTTAATCGATCTCAGTACCATCCCTCTAAAACCGCATTCAGAAGAATGTGATGAGTAAAGTAGCGTTCAGAAGAATTAACGGGTGATGCAAACTGATTCCAATTTGCACATAGCTGGAAACTCGGAGTCAAATGGAGCAACAACGCATCAAACTTTTTTAAATTTGCTTTCTGGAAACCAATCAGGGACTGGATGTGTTTTTTATGTTGGGTGCTGGATCCCTCTAACCTGACAACAGCCAGATGCATGTCTCGCTCCGCCTAGCTCCACTCACATACATCTGGGACACCGCCATAGGAATTGCCTTTACTGAAGGCTGGGCCTTATCAAAACTCCTTGCATATGATTGGATAAGCCACTTGTCTGTCATCTTTATCGACGTGCTATTTCAACCACTCACACCGAAGCTAACCCATGACACTGTGAGAGGAGGAGCCATTTGGTAGATCAAGCTCTTGCCAAATCCGGTCGGGAGAAGGGCGAAAACATCGTTTCCACCAACAAAAGCCTTCAAAGCTGTTCTCTGAAGTTCTTTTAATGAAACAATATCAGATAGATTGGACAACACAGAAGAAATAGCAGAATCAATGCTAACGCTTGCTTCCTCGATGCGAGCCGCCATTGTTGTTGGAATCTCACGGTCGCTTCTCCACTCCAGGAAACACGCGCCCTGCGTCCTGATTGGCCAGACCATAAATTTGGTTGGGTAAATCACTTTCAATGAGCGGGTTCCCAGATGTATGTGAGTGGAGCTAGGCGGAGCGAGACATGCATCTGGCTGTTGTCAGGTTAGGATCCCTCTGCCACGGTACAGAACCTTCCTGATTCTGGGCTTCTGGAAAGTTGGAAGACATCCTGCTGCAGGTAATAGAGCAGATTGTAGTACTGGCCGAACTGGGAGGAGATCTGGTGGAGCCAGGAATGATAATGCCATAGGCATGGTTCGCAGTGGTCTCTAAGTAGAAGTTGATAGAAAATGCTCTCTCCATGGGTGTAGTAAGAAAATACGGCATCTGTCTGTGGGTGTTACTTGTTGGGGCGTTGAGACGTTCCTCATTGGAGTGCTTCTTGCTGCAGCAGGGCTTGTTGGGGTGTGGCTGATCAGGACGTTCCTCATGGGCGTGACAACTTGGGTCATTCATTGTTGTGGCACAGCTCATTACGGCGTTCCTCGTTGGGGTGTGGCTCATTAGGGCAGTTGTCTTAGGGGTGTGGCTTTTTGGGGCGTTCCTTCTTGGGGCTTGGCTCTTGAGGGCATTTTTTGTTTGGGCGTGACTCCCTAGGTCATCATTGTGGCACGGCTCGTTAAGGGCGTTCCTAATTGGGGCATGGCTCGTTGGGGCTTCTGCTCTTTGGGGCGTTTCTTGTTGAGGCGTGGCTCTTAAGGGCATTTTTTGTTCGGGCATGACTCACTAGGGCATTCCTCGTTGGGACGTGGCTTGTTAGGGTGTTCCTCATTGGGGCGTGGCTTGTTAGGGTATTCCCAGTTGGGGCGTGGCTTGTTAGGGAATTGCCAGTTGGGACGTAGCTCGTAAGTGAATTCCGTGTTGGGGTGTGGCTCTTTAGGGCTTTTCCCGTTGGGACCGGCTTGTTAGGGTGTTCCTCATTGGGGCGTGGCTCGTTAGGGCATTCCCTGTTGGGGCGTGACTCGTTAGGGCATTCCCTGTTGGGGCGTAGCTCGTTAGTGAATTCCCTGTTGGGACGTCGCTTGTTAGTGAATTCCCTGTTGGGGCGTGGCTCGTTAGAGCATTCCCCGCTGGGACGCGGCTTGTTAGGGTGTTCTTCATTGGGGCGTGGCTCGTTAGGGCATTCCCTGTTGGGGCGTGACTCGTTAGGGCATTCCCCGTTGGGGCGTGACTCGTTAGGGCATTCCCCGTTGGCGCGTGGCTCGTTAGTGAATTCCCCTTTGGGACGCCGCTTGTTAGTGAATTCCCTGTTGGGGTGTGGCTCTTTAGGGCTTTCCGAAGGGGCGTGGCTCGTTGGGGCATTCCCCGTTGGGGTGTGGCTCGTTGGATTGTTCCTCGTTGGGGGGTTCCTTGCTGTGACATAACTCGTTAGGGCGTGTCCACTACCTCAAAACAGGTTTACTCAGCTCGGAAGTTTTCAGGTCATTACAGAATGTTTCTGTACCCCCACAGCAGGAGTGGATCAACATGACGGGCTTCCTCTGCGCTCTAGGGGGTGTTTGTCTTCAGCAGCGTAACACCCCTGGTCCTGCCACCTACAGCCCACCCATGGGTCCCCAGAATGAACGTAAATCCTCCATGATCTCGGTGGGACCTGGTGATACGACCAGCCCTGCTCCTTCATCCTGCTCCTCCTCTGCCTCCAGCGAGACGCCCGTCAGCCGCTTCCTTGACCGACTTCTGTCCCTGTTGGTGTGTGGCTATGAAAGGGTGGGCCTTCATGTCCGCACCAATGTCAAAGACCTGTTGGGGCTGGAGCTCAGCCCTGCGCTCTACCCCATGCTCTTCAACAAACTAAAGAACAGCATCGGAAAGTTCTTTGACACCCAGGGACCGGTGAGTCCAGTTCTAGGAACATAGCTGGCTCTCTGCCTGTGCCAGGAGAGCTTTGTTCTAAAGGGGTTTCTGTCAGTTCGTATCATTAGTGTGACCAGATTTTGGTTTCTGAAAAGGACACTTTTTTTTCAATGCATGAAAAAAATCATTAATAACAGCTGATTCTGATGCCAAAATTTATATATCATGCTACCCTAGAAGTACAATTTCAATTTCATCCAGAAAAAAATGGATATGGTGCATTTTAAATATAGCATAGCATTTTTTTCTTGTGAACTTTGTGGTAAACTTGGAGATATAATTTATTTCATGTTGCATTATGTAAATCTGTTTCACCTTTAAATCTGCAGCTCTCCCTACTTCTCTTTGCTTTGTTTAAAAAGATTTCTGAACCTCTTTACTAATATAATGATGCCAGAAACTAAATTTCAAGATATGTAGAAGCTCTGCAGTCTGATTCTGTCTGTCCAATAAGAAAACATGTTCATTTTAACCTGTAACTGTGAGTCACGGTCCTCTGAGAAGCCAAGATTTTTTAACTAGTAAAGAAGAACAAATCATGTTTTCTCAAGCTTTATAATGCCAACTTGTTTAAACTTACAATCTGTTGCCATTTTTAGCATAAAAGGTAATATATAATATATATATATATATAATATTCACTGATTGTTGCAGCCAGCAAAGAGCCCATCAAGCTCTGATATTGGCCTAGCATCCACAGGTGCAGCAGCGGGTCTCTGAAGACAGAGGGCGCCAAAGGAAAACCAAAAACAAGCCAAAAAAACACCTGTGGATAAAAAGCTGTAAAAAGCAGAGGGCAAACGTTTGCTCCAACAGGCAGCTACATGCAGGCTGAGATGAGAGAAGCCCTTGATTTGGTCGGTAGTGATATTAGTGAACAGCTTAGTGTTTTTATCAGGATTAAAACTTGGGAAATCAGTTAGCTTTACTGTTAAAAAGTGTCTGCATTTTTTTTTTTTTTACTGTTAATAGTTAATCTGAGCCGTAGACTCTGTTTCTGTCATATGTGTCACATTCAGCAGTGTTGGGGCCCTGTCACACCGGGCCGATTTGGCTTACACTGAATTTCTATGTATGTTTTTCAAGTTTGGGCATTTATATTTATAACATAACAAGTCCAGAACTTTTATGTCCAACAACAGCCTAACTTGTGCATAACGCACGGCAGCATAATGCCCATCAAATGATACACAAGCATCATTTGATGGGCATTACGAAGCATTAATTAAAGCTGCTCCACAGAGGAAACCCGTTCAGCATAAAAAGATATCTTTGATCGCAGTATTAACCTAGCTGCTATTTACCGCCCGCCCCCCAAAATTTTTTTATAAAATTAATAAAAAGAAAGAAGGTTAGCAGTCGCAGGAGATTCATCGTCATGTCTCCTAGGAGGTTTGTTGGTGGTGGGCAGGAATGCAGGGAGGATCCATCACCTTCTGGCTCCCCCCTGATGGGGATGAAGTCTGGAGGAGAACTGACGGTTTCCACCTGTGAACCCCCTTGATAAGTTATGCATGAGTTATGCACATGCGACTCATAGGTTTTGGATAAGCTAGACACCACGACTTAGAAGTAACTTAGGCTACGTTCACACCGCAGCCTGAAGTGACCCAATTCCGATTTTTTTGCCCATATGTGACCTGTATCTGATCTTTTTATGACAGTCTGAACGACACAGATCGGATTTTTTCAAATGCGACCCAGGCCACTTGGATATGTGGTCCTGAATCCGATACGTATCTGATCTTTTCAAATGCGACCTGTGTCTGTACGGCCAGGTCGCATTCATCCGACCTACACGTCATTGATACTTGACAAATATTACTAAACGTTACTAATCTGCGTCCTACTAAGCGGAGGCGGGAAAAACTAACAACCATGGCGGAAGATAACACAGAGAGCAGTCAATGGAGAGAAAGTGAGGTTGCTGACTTAATTCATATTTAGAAAGCTCGATTCAGACCAAACTCGAAGGGTCTTACCGGAACCGGGGGAGGGTCTTTCTTTTTGATCTTCTTAAAAAGATTTCGTTCGTAATGTGCCTGCTCCTGTTGGAGAAGAACTTAAAGAACGCAATATACGCTGCGGTATTACGAGTCATGTTTACTTCCGCAAACACTGAGGACGCTTGCTACGTGTGACGTCATCGCGTCCTCGAGTGCGCATGCGGGACACTTCGGTTGGACGCATTCAGTTCACACAGTAGATCACATACAAGTCGCATATACTTGGAAGTGTGAACGGACACGCAAAAAAATCCGATTTCACAAAAAAATCGGAATTGAGCATTAAGGCCTGCAGTGTGAACGTAGCCTTACACTTGATGTATGTCAACGATCAGATAACTTACCTGTAACTTATGGCCCATATATGGCATACGCTGGCGCTTGCCGCATGTCGACGTGTGCCAGTGTGTTTCAGTGTGCTCATAACTTATAACGCATAACGTATCCAGCATATGGCAGCGTTTTAGCCAGATTTTCCGAAAGTCAGGCTGACTAAATTGTCAAGGTGTGATAGGGGCTTTATGATAATCATGAGAGCTAAGGCTCTTTGTTTGTTTTGTTTTATTGTTTATGATTGTTTTTAAAAGCTAATTCTTCTTCAGTTTGACTTGTAAAGTTTTTTTTTTTTAGGAATCCAGCAGACTTGATGCCTCTTTTGGTTTTAGTCGGATTAGACTGAGCCACAGCTGCCTCCTTGATCCGATCTGATCCACTGCTGACTTAATTATTTCTTTTATTTATTTATTTTCTTAAGCAAACACAAAGTTTTAGTTCAGATCAAGTTCTCCTTGGTTTGGAAAAATAAAGTTCCAAAGTGCATCAGCAACCCCCCCTCAGAATGCCTCTAAATTAACATTACGAAAGTTATGAAGTGGCCTAGTCAAAGTACAGACTTAAATCTGACTGAGAACTGCAATATGACTGCTGGTACAGGGAAACCCTCCAATGTGGCTGAATTAAAATGATTGAGCAAAGTAAATTTTGCCATAATCGCTCCACAAGGCCGTTAAAATACTGTCAAACGGGTGATTATAGTCGTTGCCGTGGAACATCCAGATTTAGGGGGATGATTACTTTTCCACAGGTTGGTAGATATTTTTATAAGTTAAATTAAAGCAGCCTTTGAACAGTGCTTTTTAGATGTATTAATAGTACCGGTAAATTTTCCTGGTGATAACCTGGATCATTTTAGGGTCAACATTTTCCCACATCTTTTTAAATCATTAATGGAGGATTTCATTAGTGTTTTTTTTTTTTTATTATTATTATTCTTTAACCCATTCAAGCTAAATCCAGACCACCTTCAGTCAAAGAGGTTTTTGGTGAGCTGGTTCTGACGGTCAGTCCATAGTGTCCATGACTCTGAGCTGACGCCGTCTGTCTGTTAGTTTATTTATAAACTAGTTTTGCTTTGGTTAACATGGATTAGAAGTTAACAGATAAGGAGAACACAATGAAGTTTGGTTGTTCTGCTGAATGGGATTAATCCTGGAATGTTCTCAGTGACTCTGTGTGTTTTCAGGTTCCCATTAATGACACCAACACCCAGTTTGTAGAGCAGACCATCGCCATCATGAAGAACCTGCTGGATAACAACACAGAGGGCAGCTCGGAGCACCTGGGACAGGCCAGCATCGAAACCATGATGCTCAACCTGGTCAGGTAGGAAAAACCCATCTAGAAATGTTTTAAAGGAAAAGTCGGGTAAGCATGGAATAATCACTGAATCATTATTTATATCTAAAACTAATACCTTTGCGGTGATTTAATGAATTTATTGTTAATCACTAAAAAAATAAAAACAATAATTTCCGTCATGATCACTGAGTCCGGGAGCGGCCATTTCTGCTCAAATATAGAAACCCCTCCCTCCTGCCATCTTCCGGCAGTGACGTCACGGTGCGGTTAGCCTAGCGCCATTCTCCCCGCTTTACAAGCAAAATCAATTCAAGCTACTAGATAATAGCGCGTTGTGACAAACACCAGATACAGCACTGGGACTTGATCAACAGCCGATACCGCACCGTGACGTCATAAACCAGTAGGTGGCAGTGGTGTTCTTTGACAGACATGGATGCCTCCAATAAAGCGCATTCAAATTAAAATTACTCTGAATTAAAAATACTTATCGTTTATTGAACATTATGTAATAATTTCTTATCTAAATTACTTTGAGAAGTTTGAATTATGAATATGAGTGAACTTCTCCTTTAAATTCACTTCAGACAAAATGTAAACATTTTTTAAAGTTATAAAAGTTTTGAATTTCACTTGATTGGAAACGCTGCGAGTGAACGGTCATGTATTAAAGAGTTGTCCAGCATCACCAGTGCAGCGCTGTGAATAGTCTGTTCCTGTGCGCTGCCTAGCCGGCTAGGCTAGCTGCTGCAGTTACCTGCAGCGCCAGTCAAGTCACTTGTAAGTCTTATTTCCTAATCCTGTCTCTAGTTCTTAGTTTTATGTAATTGCACTTTTCTTCTGAAGTTAAATGTCAAATAAAAATCATTAGAGTTTGGAATCATCCAAGGTTGGCATCCCGATTAATTAGTTTTGAAAACTACAGTTTTTATGAAGAAATTCTAGCTATGGCCTTCACTGCAAAAACTATCTAAAAATGTCCTAAATTAAGTGTACTTACCCTTAGTTTGAGCAGGTAAATAAGATAATCTGCAACGGAATGAATATTTTAGCTTTATTTTATATTATGCACTTGAAATAGGAGACTGCTGTTGTTGTTTTTTTTTTCTTATTTCAAATGTAAATTTTCATCCATTGGCTTAATTCAAGAAAAAATGCACTTATTTTGAGAAAAAATGACTCATTTAGATTTCCTTTTTTTGCATTGTTTAACACTAGAACTCCCAATGCCATCATTTTGATGGTTCTGAGATTTTAAAGGGAAAGAACTTTATTTAAAATTAATCTTATGTTTCTCATGTTAAATGACTTTTTCTGTTTCTATATTTTCTTCATTTTCACATAGTTTTTTAAAAAATGAAATAAATGTGGTTAATTTTACCTCCATCTTGAAGAGCCGTCGATTTGACGGCTCTATTAGTTGCGATGTAAATTCTTCCCGGGTTGATTGACTTTCGGTACCGTTGCCTAGCAACCAACATTCTACCAAGAACTCTTTGGCTAATATGGAAATGGCTTTCAGAAGAAATCTAACCATGAAACAGGCTTTAGAAATCCTTCAAAATATTCATGATAGCGATTCAGGCGGAGGGGGAGAGACCGATGTGGAGGACTGGGGCTCAGATTCTGACAGCGAGTCCGAGGATGATTACCCATAACACATTAGTAAAGTGACCCAGTGACCCATCACACATTAGTAAAACTTTTGTTCAAGCACTGCTAGCACCTTAGTCGGTCCACTCAGCGGCCCAGAAACCAAACCAGAGCCCGCAGTCTAAAATAACCACACACAGGTCGGCTGAATATGTCGGATCAGATGATTAGAAAGGATTCTGTAAAAGCTCAGACAAGAAGGTGGCCTGTTGCTGTAGTTTGCAGCCGCCTGGAAATATCAGCTATAAGTGCGTTGGTTTTTTCAGGAGCTGTTTATCACTTTTTCATGCAGTGATTTTATCCATGAACTGGTGAAACAGCTGTGGGCAAACCGCAGGTTTCAGCCCCTCTGCCGCTGAAGAGCAGCGTTGGAGAGGCACAGAAAACAGCGCCGGGTGCCTCAGCGCTGCACAGAAAAAATGCTCATGTTAAGTTTGTCAGAAATGAGAAAAAAGGTGGTTTGGGGGGAATCAATCAATTTCTTAATATAAAATTGTAATTTCCAACTTTGAATCTCTGTAGTAAAACCAGGGTTCCCGCGGGTCCTTAAAAAGTCTTAAAAGGCATTGAATTCTTCAATATAAAATTAAGGCCTTAATTGGTATTAAAATGTCTTAAATCAGTCTTTCCTAGTCTTAATTTTTAAAACATCATAAATAGGATTATTTTTATTTTTGTATTCTCAATAAAACATTAAAATTTACCTTTTTTTTTTTTATAAAAAAAATAAATAAATAACGGCTCACCATTATTGGTTCCGTCCCGATAGCAGAACCAATAAAAGCGTTGTTGCAGCCGGGACATTTGGGAGATGCTCATATTTTCCAGACAAAAAGTAAATGGTGCAAGTGTAAATGTAATGGAAATTGTCTCCAGCCAAGAGTTTTCTCCATGGCTAAAACCAGGGAACATACATGAGGCTCAGTGGATTTAGTGCAAGACGCGATTCAAGCTCAGAACGATGGGAATTAAGGCAGTGGAGTCGCACATGCGAAGCACGAAACACAAAGCGTCAAAATCGAGAAACAGCCGGTATTTCCCGGTTTAGTTCCACCCTTGTCTCTGCAACGCCTCCACTTATCACCAAATCAAACATACTAAGAAAACGATACAAAGAAAATAGCTGCAAAAAAAAAAATGGAACAACAACGTTTGTGAATTCAGTTAAATAATTGTTAAAACATATCTGTCATTTGTGTGTTTTTAGCTTTCTTCCTGTATGGGAAGCTTTTCAAAATATTAAACATTAGTGCAGTGGTTTATGTTAAAATAAACCTTTGGGTTAAGTTGTCGCAAGCAGGTTTTTCTTGTGTTTCTTGTGAATTTGGTCTTAAATTTTTATTTCAAGTGGCATTAAAAAGTCTTAAAAAGTCTTGAATTTAACTTTCCTTGTGCTGTAGGAATCCTGAAAACTGTCTTACTCTACGGATTTATTTTTAATATAAATTTAGAACGCTAATAATAATAGCATACAATACAGCATTTGAAAAATATATATTAGACCTGTTTTTTGAGGTTTACATATCCACTATGAGTTTATATCGCACACTAGAACCATCTCAGGTGATGACATCGTCACTGGTCATGCGTTTTATTGGGAAAAATGTCACCCGTCAAATTAACGGCCATTGGAAGGTCTAGTATGATCAGAATTCTGGGAGTCCTAGTGTTAAAGACACAGAGCATGAGATGCTGTGAGGAAATCCCAGTTTTAAACTGATCTGTTTGTTTTTTTTTAATCACCAGGTACGTGCGCATCCTGGGCAACGTGGTCCATGCCATTCAGATTAAAACCAAGCTCTGCCAACTGGTTGAGGTGATGATGGAGCGTCGAGATGACCTGTCCTTCTGCCAGGAGATGAAGTTCAGGTTAGTGTTCCTGACTATAGATTATAGACGACTCTGTATGATTTCTCTCAGCGCTGAATAGCTCTAACTCCTTGTTTTTTTTTCTAGGAACAAGATGGTGGAGTACCTGACAGACTGGGTGATGGGAACATCCAACCAAGCTGCCGATGATGACATCAAGTGCCTGACAAGGTGCAGCTCCTTGGGGTTTTTTAATTCATGTCATGCAAGATGCTGAGCATGCTCCCCTTAACGGCATGTTGTGATGTTTGATCTGCAGAGACTTGGACCAGGCCAGTATGGAAGCCGTGGTATCCCTGCTGGCTGGTCTCCCCCTGCAGCCGGAGGAGGGGGACGGCGTAGAGTTGATGGAGGCCAAGTCTCAGCTTTTTCTCAAGTAAGGAGACTTTAAAGGGGAACGCCAGTTCTTTTATATTGGGCCCTTGAATTTACATTATTACATCTGTTCTCATCTGTTCTTGTAAGTAGAGCCTGCTTCAGTGTGAGAAGGCCTCTGCTACAGCTGATTTGGTTCTAAAAACAGAAAGCATGTCTCTACTTGTACTTTCAACTGAGTAGGAACACAATTAGAGATCAATCCCTACAGTGGGCGCTGGTTGGAAATGGCCACTTCACTCACGCTCCGCGTGTTTCACATCTTGTGTGAAAAACATGTGACTACTATAGCCACTAGGTGGCAGTCTGAGTCCATTTCGGCGTCCCATGAGTCAGATTAGATAGGTGAATGAGCAGACTGGGAGGGGAGGGCTGAGCAGATTATTGTTCCCCAGGTTTAGCGTAGAGGGTAGGGTGAATGGGCTGCAATTCCAAAGGTTAAGGGTTCGGTCCCAGCTGTGGTCAAGTTATTAATGTTGCCCTAAATGTTTTTCTTTTTTTTTTAATCACTTGATGGCCTATGATATCAGAAATTGTACAATAACTTATTTATATATATTACGGATAGTAGCCTATTATGCTGTTTGACTTTATGGCATCTTTCTTTTATTTAGATCAGCTGATGTGCGCTCCACCTTTCCAAGGAATTACATTAGACCATAGGGATTATCATTCTACAGCCTCAATATCTTACTCTGATAATAATAGGCGTATTGTTATTTTTATTATCATCTAGCTGGTAAAATTTTCAGTTTGATCTGGAAAAGGACGCTATGATGCCTTACAACAAGCATGAAAGGCCCAACCCCCCAGGCTTTTTGGGCACATTATGCAAGAATGCTGCTTGCTGCCGCGATGAATAGCGGCGTTTCTAAACTGTTGTCAGGGATGGTTGTGACCCACCCAAAAGTCAGTGAGCTAATCCGGAGTATTTCCATTTTAAATACAGTGAACCCTCGTTTATCACGGAGGTTACGTTCCAAAAAGAACCCGCGATAGGTGAAATACGTGAAGTAGAAACCTTTTTTTTTTTAGAGTTATCATACGATGAAATACTCCATACAACATTGAAATCAGGGAATAAAAACTTTATACAGGCCCAAGCATTTGTTTAACAAATAAAAGTACGGTATAAATGTTAACTACTGTACTGTACTGTAAAATAATATCGTTATAAATACTTTTAATCATCAATACGAAATAAAGGGTTAATATTGCGGGGATCAGCACCGCCCCGCCGTGACGGATTGGATTTTTCTTCCAAAGCCTGCGGTGCAGCTGTGTGTTTTGGAGAGAAGAACATAGTTATGTGATCAACGCGCAAGTTAGTGAGCTAATCCGGTTTATTCCCATTTTAAATCATGTACTATTTAACCACGTATGACCAGAACGTAATCTGGATATAATGGGTTCCTCATCCTGTTCTAAACATCACCAATTAATTAAGCAAACCACTTAATGCAGGAATGCCGCTACTACTATAGCAGTGCTTGAACTCTATTGTCAGAGAACAAGAGGGTAAATGTCTACACATCGGTTTTTCCAAGACAACGATGAGGTCATAGCCTTGAATGGAGCAGCGACTGGCATGTAATATTCCCAGGGCCAAGAGATACATGTCATTTGCTATCAGAAATATATTGATTTGAAATGCAAATAAAAAACATTTTCTATGAGACATTTTCCTGACTTTATGTTTCACTATTATATTATGGGCTACTATATAAATCTTTTTAAGCAAACCTGTAAAAATGTAATGATGTCAGAATATTGGATCCAGAATTCAAGGCGAGACAGGCAGTGGGAAAGTTCAAAACGTTTATTAAACACCAACAGGTGCGCGGGGCTGCTCGTCTGCTGCGGGGCAGATCTCTGCAGGGATAGGAGAATACTGGGCAAAAAACTCTGATTACTTCCAAAGAAAAATTATTATAAGAGCTGCAGAGTTCAGGATTATTCAACCACTCTGACGTTCGCCATAATTTGGCCTTTCCCGCTAACAGAGAGATTACATAGGCCACCTTGGCTCGATCAGAAGGAAACGCAGAGGGCTGTAATTCAAAATGAATTTCGCACTGAGTCAGGAAGGCTCTGCATTGATCAGGGTCCCCTTTAAACGCTTCAGGAGGGGACAGACGCGGTTCAAGAGAAGCTGGACTATCAGTAGCAGACGTGGGTGCGGCAGCTGTCACGGGCGGGGCAGCTGGAGCAGCCTGATTAATAATCAAGGATCTCCTGCATGCCTGATTCTAGCCGGGAAATACTTTGATCCACATCATTTCGCCACTGCCAGGTTATTCTGTAATGATCTCAGAATATTGGACCCAGAATCCAAGGCGAGACAGGCAGTGGGAAAGTTCAAAGCGTTTATTAATCAAAACAGGTGCGCGGGGCTGCTCGTCTGCTGCGGTGCTGATCTCTGCATGGATAGGAGAATACAGGCCAGAGACTGGATGTGGAGCTGAATGCGACTTGGAGCAAAGTCACTGACTTGATTCAAAGTTCAGTTCATTCGCTGAGAAACAGAATCCTGAAGGGAGGTTTGACCAGCAGTTGCGGCGGCAACGCCCCCAGAGTTTCTAGAGAGCGAGCAGCAGACGCAGCTGATCCACAGGACAGAAAACTGGTCATAATCAGGGAAGCAGAGAGACTAAAGAAAGCTAGGAAACGTCTCACCAAAACACACAAATAACCTGGCGCTGATGGGAGGCAAACACACAACTTAGAACCGCAGAACCAATTAGACAGGGAGCAAGGAGCAAAGGAAAAAAAACATCAGCGCCAAGATCATGACAAAAAACCCATTTCCATTTCTTTCGTTTTTAAAATTAAATAAAAAAATTAAATGGCAAAAATCCAAACGTGTCTGCTAGTTTAAAGTCCATCTTATTTATTTGAATATTTAACGAAAACATTGCAGATGCCTCACACGCACACAAAATGACAGAAAGATCCGAGCGTTTTAGTTTCTATATATATATAATACCTTTCAAAAACTGTGAGTGTTTTCAAAAACTAGTGATTTTTTGAAAGAAAATAAAAGAATAAAAACAGTTAAGCATTTTAAACGCATCTTTACAAAAAAGGAACATAACAGCATTTTTTAAATAAATGATTTAATATGAGAACATATCATTTCACCATTTATTGGGGGGTAATTAATTGAATGCTTATTTATTTATTGAACATGTATATGTTTATGTATTTATTTAGATTGGATTAGATGTGATTAGATGAGCTTTATTGATCTCACAGCGGAGAAATTCACTCGTCACATATTGGCATAGAAGTTACCGAAGGTGCAAACATGGAGGAAAAAGGTGCATTAAGAATAAGCAATATATATACCGTATATCCAGGTATATACAGTATAGATAAATAGGATTATTTATCCTATTTATTTTTATTCTTCTTATGAAGGTCTGAGGGCAAGGAAGGACAAATGGAACATCTTAAAAAATGACTTTCATAGAAATTTTAGACAAATAAAACAGTTATTCTACTTGTAGAAAACCAACGGTTGTCGTTGACATCAATTTAAAAGTAGCGTAGCTTAGGGGTGGAACGGTTCACAAAATCCACGGTTCGGTTCGGTTTACGGTTTCGTGGTCATGGTTCTCAGTTCGGTTCGGTATATGTTGATTGTTAGGAAAATCTATCAGAGACAGTCGAACCAAACTGTTCGGACGGTTTTCATAAACCGTTCCATCCCTAGTGTAGTTAGTATGGCTAACTGGCCGAGCTAAAATAGGCTAACCTGTTACCTATTTAGCACAGCTAGCCACAATGCTACCCAGCTCTCCCCATTTATATCATGGTCTTGCATTTACGTTGTTCACCGTTAACAGACTTTTTTTAGTTTTGTTATCGATCAGGTAAAACGCTAATGCTCCCGACTCACCGAGTCACCGGCATGCGCAGGACCCGAGCAGATGTGGTACCTACAGCGTATCTGTAGCTGAGGACGTGGAATGACTCAAACCCCAAACACACGGATACCTAAATAACTAAATGATCAGTATCCTCTGAACATATAAAGCAGTTGCTTTTTATCTATACATTTAAATTTGATCACAATATATAGAGGTATTGTATCATATTAATATCGTATTGTGACCCAAGTATCGTGATACATATCATATCGCAACACCCTGTTGATACTCAACCCTATCAACCACTGCAAGCTTTTTTTTTTTTTTTAAGCAGATACCAATTATTTTCATATATATGAACCCCACCCCCACCACCCAGAAGCAGCTGTGTACGAAGAACAATCTTATCCTGAGGTCTAAGCTTTGGAGAAGAAATCATGAAGAATCCTGATAGTTTGTTGACTCAAAGTGTTTGACTGTGAATAAATCCTGTTCCTTCCTCCTAACAAGGCGGCTCTCTGGTGGTTTGCAGGTATTTCACTCTGTTCATGAACCTGCTGAATGACTGCAGCGAGGTGGAAGACGAGGGTCAGACAGTGGGGGGGCGGAAGAGAGGAATGTCTCGCCGCCTGGCTTCCCTCCGCCATTGCACCATCTTGGCCATGTCCAACCTGCTTAACGCTAACGTGGACAGTGGACTCATGCACTCCATCGGTCAGTGCTCTCTTGGTTTTTGTGTCTTTTTATTTCAGAAATATAAGCTCGTGTTTCTAACCTTCTTGTTAAAACCTTCAGAGTAGAAACGGCGCTAAATCTTTTTCCATTTTAGGCTTAGGCTACCACAAGGACCTTCAGACTCGCGCTACCTTCATGGAGGTGCTGACCAAGATTCTGCAGCAGGGAACAGAGTTCGACACGCTGGCAGAGACGGTGCTGGCTGACCGCTTTGAGCGGCTGGTGGAGCTGGTGACCATGATGGGGGACCAGGGAGAGCTGCCCATCGCTATGGCGCTGGCTAACGTCGTCCCCGGGTCTCAGTGGGTATGTAGCCAAGGTCTTTTATGTCTAAAATCAGTACTGATCCCTGTACTCCTCTACTTCTGGGGATGTTGGTGCTTCTACGAAGGGAGAACCCAGCATCCAGAAACATCAATGAAACTTTTGGCTAGGGCTGGGTAATTTAGCGCATTTGCAATACAATCGCAATTTAACAAAATGCAATTTTTAAATTGCAGAGGCCAAGATTTTTAATCACACCATATTTAAATACCTTGATGTTAACTTGAACAACAAACTAGGGACACAATTGTGAAGCCGACAAGAAGGGACAGAGCAGATTGAAGTGCGGGTCCTTTAAGCTGGACATACGCTGTACGATTGTTTGCCCTTTTTACAATTGGGCCGACTTTCAGCCTGATCGTGCCTCCTGTAGTGTACAGAGGGTAACGAGCGGTGATCACCCTCTCATGACCCCCTCCCGATCAGGAATCAAAAGGTCGGGAGAAAAATCACACGTTGGTAATTCAGTCGGCCGTCATAGGATCGCATCAGAGCGTCGGGCCGCACAGAGAACATACATCGTGAGTTTGAGCTGTAGCTGCGTGCAATGGTTGAAAATATCGCACAGTGCATGCCCGGCCTTAGAGAGTGAAGCAAGATGATACAGATCTTCTTTAAGTCTGGTGTGGAGTGTGGGATCTCTCCTACCATCATCTGCTAGGAAAAGAGCATCAGAGCTAAGGATAAAAAAAAACTCGGCAAGTTAATTAAGAAGGGCGGCTCTGTTCTAGAAACTCATGAAGAACCTCTAGAGATTATTTCACAATGAAGAATTCTTCAGAAAGTGAAGAAAATTATGCACAACAGTGAGCATCCTCTTCAGAAGATTTTTAAACAGAGTGTCTTCAGTCAGAGACTTCTCCAGATCCGGTGCAAGGCAGACCTCTACAGAAGATCCTTCCTGCCTACAGCTGACAACACCTGCAGCACCTGTTAAAATAACCTATGACTGACTGCAACATTGAAATTCCCTTTGGGATTAATAAAGTATATTTTCATTTGATTGAATTTTACAATTCAATTCAGTTTATTTCTATAGCGCCAATTCACAAAACATGTCCTCTTAAGGCACTTTACATTTCAACCAGATCATACAGTCAAATTGATGAAGTTTTCAATTTAAGGAAAACCAGTTGTTTGCATCGACTCATTGACTCAAATACAATCCCTCACACTAAGCATGCTTGTAGCGACGGTGGAGAGGAAAAACTTTAGATTAAAGTCAGAATTCTGACTTTTTTCCCATACTAAACTGAAATAAAATTTAAAAATCAGTTAACTTATTTTTTTTTTCAGTGGCCCTAATCCTCTTCCGTAGGTTTGCAATTGCAAACTCTACCGAAATTATTTGTAGCCTATGTGGTCGTCCTCACGTTATCTGTCATTGACTTGGGCTACAGTGTAAAACTTTCAGAATCAGAATCAGGTTTATTGCCATTGTTAGTGAAGGAGTTCACAAACTAGGAATTTTTTTGTGGTACACTCATGCAACATGAAACATATAATATTTAAATAAAATTATCAAAATATCTAAAAACTGTGGCTATACATCATGCAATAAAATAGACTAATATATACACTTAAGATAAAAATATGGATATAAAATATAAAAAGTAAAATAGCATCTTACAAGGAGACAACTAGTTTATCAGGTGACCAGTCGGCAAAATGCTTGTTTGGTGCTGCTGAATGAGACATTTTAATGCACAACAAAATGATTTTGCTTGATCTGTATATTACCTGGCTAATGGGGCGGGGAGAAGCAGCCTGTCAGCGACCGTTCCTGCTATCTGAAGACGCTACTGAACTGCTATGATGCTGCGCATCTGGCATGCCCTGCGGGCGACCGCGCGAGTTCAAAGGAAGAGAGATAGGCTGGTCGGGTGTGCGTAAGTAGGTGGCTCATTTCGGGTCATTGTTTTATTCGTTTTTAATGGCTCAGGTTTTCAAAAGATCATTTCAAAACCGACCTCAGTAAAATCTTAATAATATTAATAATAATAAAAAAAAGGGTTTCAAAAGGGCATTTTCATTGATAAAGGGCAAACTTCCTAGTGCTTTAGCACCACCTAGTGTCTATGTATGCACGCCCCTGCTGAGAGGGAATTTTTTTTACTTATTTGGTCACCCTAAATGCAAAATGTTGCGCAATTCAAAATGGCTGTAACAAAAAAGGAACACCCCCCTCCATATATGAAATGCACAAATTAAGCCATTAAGCACACTTGAAATTTATCCTCGTTCTGATTACAAACGAGGAGGATTTTAAAATGACAGGACAGAGCTGGAGATATCAGCGCGATGGGACGCAGGCTCTCAAAAAAATAAAATAAATAAATAAAAAACTTGTTGCAGTCCAAACAGTGAGTAGCCTAGGGTCGTTGATGACCTGTGTTTTGTCGTTTATCCCCATGTTTCGAGCCATTCCTCAGAAGTTGCTTGTTTACAATGTTGGGCTACGGCGTTGTAGGTGAAGTGCCTTAGGCAAGCCCACTCTGCACAATGAGGAAAGGAGAAACGCTAATCATAATCGGTAGACGTCACAATGTCGATTCATTTTCCCTAAATTATAAAATTCTTAAATTATCACACCGCAAACATTTTCACAGGAGAATCTTTGCTTGTTGATCTAATGTTCATTTCTAGACATGGTGCCCCCCTCGAGCTCTGCCAACATAACCAACAAGCTTACGATGGTTCGTACAGACGTGCAGAAAAATTACTGCAATGCGACGGCGCGATGCTGTCTTCATGTTCAACCATTATTAGATCATTATTATCAATAAAATGTTTTGGATTAATGAGGCTTTATGATTATGTGACTTATTATTGAGAAATTTTCTAGAGGCGCTCAAAAAATAATAAAAAATAAGTCTTAGGGAAGTCTTATTTAAATTTCCAAACAAGAGCAGGACACTAAATGTCTTCCTCCAGCCCTTTGGGTGTTGTTTAAATGCTTGAAGTGGGTTTGTCGCCACACTGAAAGGTAGACAGATTTGCTGCCTTGCAGATCCATGCATAAAAGTAGAGTTAAACACTTTTTCAGACAAAATTTAAAGTGAATTCTTGATACAATGGAGTCTGGGCCAGTAAGTTCTCAAAAACCAAAAGCCTTGGGTGTGACATCTACAAGTTTGGGGTTAGTGCAAAGGAAAAGCAAAATAAAATCACAATTTTGGTGAAAAAAAGCTGCGGGCTCTGTTTCAGGTCGTGATGCGTCTGTTTTCTGATTTCCAGGACGAGTTGGCTCGAGTTCTGGTGACCCTGTTTGATTCCCGCCACCTACTCTACCAGCTGCTGTGGAACATGTTCTCCAAGGAGGTGGAGCTGGCTGACTCCATGCAGACTCTCTTCAGAGGGAACAGCCTCGCCAGCAAAATTATGACCTTCTGTTTCAAGGTAGGAAACTCATCTACTAACAGCAAGCAGGATCAGCACCACAGATGCACTGAAGTTTCACCCATAAATGATTTTTGGTTTGGAAGCTTTGATTATTTTCCCTGCCGATTGAAAACCGCTGGAGTGAAGAGCGCTTTGCTTTGCAACGTTCCTTCCAACCATAGCTGCACACATGTAGAACTGCTTCACTTTAGACCCACTAAGTTGACCTTCTGTTATTATGACAGGTGTATGGAGCAGCGTACCTGCAGAAGTTATTGGAGCCTTTATTAAGGGGAGTCATCTCAACCCCTGAACACATCGGCTTCGAGGTGGATCCAACCAGGCAAGTCATTGAACGTCTGCTCTGCTCCATGGATATACTGAAGAACCTGCATCTGTTTCTATCATTAATCAGCTAGAGCTAAAGTTCTGCTCATTGATGCACCTCAGCCTGACAGACGAGTCACAGCAACACAGCCACAGATGTTTCTCACATTGTGTCTAAAAAGGTTTATAATACTATAATTTTATTAAATCCAGAGGTGTCAAGTTACAAAGTACAAATACTTCATTACCTTACTTTAGTAGACATTTTGGCTGTCTATTCTTTCAGGGTTCCTGCGGGTCCTTAAAAAGTCTTAAAAGGCTTCTTCAAAATAAAACTAAGGCCTTAATTGGTATTAAAATGGCTTGAATTAGTCTTTTCTAGGTCTTAATTTTTAAAACATCATAAATAGGATTATTTTTAGTACGATTTATTTGTAATCTGAATAAAACATTAAAATTGACAATTAAAAAAATAAAATAACGTCTCGCTATTATTGGTTCCGTCCCGCTAGCGGAACCAATAAAAGCGTTGTTGCGGCCGGGACATTTGGGAGATGCACCATTAACTTTTTGTTTGGAAAATATGAGCAAGTGTAAATGTAACCAGAATTGTCTCCAGCCAAGAGTTTTCTCCATGGCTAAAACCAGGGAACATACATGAGGCTCAGTGGATTTAGTGCAAGAAGTCATTCGAGCTCAGAACGATGGGAATTAAGGCAGTGGAGTCGCACATGCGAAGCACGAAACACAAAGCGTCAAAATGGAGTTAGAGAGAAACAGCCGGTATTTCTCAGTTTAGTTCCACCCTTGTCTCTGCAACGCCTCCACTTATCACCAAATCAAACATACTAAGAAAACGATGCAAAGAAAAATAGCTGCAAAAAAGACTAAGCACTGGTTATGTTGGGGCTTTAAAACTGATTTGTTTTGTTCCCTGCTAAAACAAAGTTTGTGAATTCAGTTAAATAATTGTTAAAATATATCTGTCATTTGTGTGTTTTTAGCTTTCTTCCTGTTTGGGAAGCTTTTCAAAATTTGAAACATTAGTGCAGTGGTTTATTTTAAAATAAACCTTTGGGTTAAGTTGTCGCAAGCAGGTTTTTCTTGTAAATTTGGTCTTAAATTTTTATTTCAAGTGGCATTAAAAAGTCTTAAAAAGTCTTGAATTTAACCTGCCTTATGCTGTAGGAACCTTGACTTTACTGGAGTAATTATTTTTAGATAACTTTTTACTTCTACTCGTTACATTTTAAAAATAAACTTGTTAGTTTTGTTTCATTTAAGCAAATTTTCTTAATGGCCTGTTGGTATTAAAAAATAAAAACCATCAAAATAATTAGTTTTATCCAGAAAATACATTTCTTTGTTGTAATCGGTGCTGACCCGACTTGCTGCTTACCAAATACCATAATAAATCGTTTTCAGAAAGATACAAAGATAAAATTGACGCTGTTACTATTAGTTATACAACTAAGAAAATGAAGTCTAAGGAAGTTTTCATCCAGAATTGTAGAAAAATTTTCCTTTAATAGAGTAGAGCAGTAAAGCTTCTGTCCTTAACAGTTTTTCCTGCATTAATTTTATACTTTAAGGAGTAAAAAGCTAAAGTTGATACTCTTACAAACATATTTTTAAACAGGATTTATGCTACGTTCAAACTGCATGCACAAGTTTACATGCAAAGTCAAAGGTTGACTGGCAACAAGGCGCATCAAAAGGTCCTGCAGCAGCTGCTGGAGTTGGTAAAATGTAACTTTTTCTGCTTAACGCGTCACATCAACCAATCAGAGAAGCTGATCTGGGAGCTGGCAGGGTGACGCACACAGCACTGCTGATGCAGAGCGCTATGATCACTACTCTGAAAAGGTTTATTAACGCCTAAACTAATTTAAAATGTGGAAACGTACATGAAAAACGCCTTCCAGCCTCGGTGAGCAGGGTGTGTGAGCGTGTGTGAGCTGTGATTGACACTCCATCAGAAACTACTTGGCTGTGATTGGTTGTTTTGACTCGTCCCGAATTATTCTTTCCAGATTGAAATACAGGCAGTATGCGGGACCAATTGAAGCAGTTTTTTTCACAGGTTACATATCACATGTACTGCTGTCTGGGCATAGGGACAGTTTTAGCCAATATGACAAAAAAGTGATTTTTAAAAACTTACAGACTTCAGCTTTAAGACGCGAGAAACCCGAATCTGAAGGAAGGAACGGCTTCAGCTACTTTAGGGCTGAAGATTTTTTAAACTGTTTTATTGTTGTCCGTCCAGATAACCACAGTCAGCTTGATGTGGATGGATCCTATTGTATTGAGTTATTGAGTGAGTATCGCTGGGTGGTTACAGTTAACTGGTTATATATATTCAGAAGAGCGACCTCCTCTGGACAACACTCTGCGGTACATCTATACCTTATGGACAAAGGACCAGAATGTTCACATTTTGGTTAAAGAAGACGGGTGGTTTGAGAGGAGCGTGAAGGAGGCCATATATGTTAAGAGAGAATAACCAACCTTAATCAGAGGGGTTGGACTCAGATTCCAGCTTTCAAAAACCTGCAATGCAGCGATGATAGAGTTGATTCCTTCCCACTATCATGGCAACCCCAACCCCTTTACAGGAGAACAGAAGACCTCGCCTATTCAGTCAGGCCAACAATTCCCTCGAACAACCACCCTTTCAGAGGCATACACTGCAAAAACAATCCAGAAATAAGTAAAAAATGGCTTAAATTAAGTATATTTAGCCTTAATTTGAGCAGGTAAATAAGATGATTTGCCAATGAAATGAGTATTTTTACTCTTAAAATAAGATAAATAGATAATATTTACTTGAAATAAGACGATAAAATAGTTTCTTATTTTAAAAGGAAATTGTCTTGTTCCATTGGCAGTGTCTTACTTACCTCCTCAAATCAAGGAAAAACACACTTATTTTAAGAAAAAATAACTTATTGAGATTTCTATTTTTTGCAGTGTAGACAGGTGTTGGGTGTTGCAGGCTATCAAAGAAGCCAAACGACTGCCCATCCCAAAGGGGTGGACCCGTTCGTCAGGTTCAATTTGCATGTTTTCTAAGCCAAAAGAAGTCTTTGGTTTTTGTCCACTCTATAAAGCCTGGAACTCTACGCTGATTCTGAGGTTTTGTATTGAAAACGCTTCCTGGATGGTAAGCAAAACAAAGTCCAGTGGATTTTTTTAAAACTTTTTTGGAGTTAACTGGTTAGATTGGAATGCTTCATTTAATCAAAGGTTTGTTTGATGTTGACCATAAATGTTTAAGATTTTTAGTGGTTCTGTGAAAACTTTTACTTTGCAGTAAAAGTTTTGAAGGTTGTTTTTTTTCCTACCAAGCACTGAGCTGAGCTACTATTTCCTCAGACTGGAACATGGTGAAAACCTGGAGGACAACCAGAGGAACCTGCTTCAGATCACCGAGCGCTTCTTCCAGGCCATAATCGGCTCGTCCAGCGACTTTCCGCCACAGCTACGCAGTGTTTGCCACTGTCTCTACCAGGTATTCCCTCCCTGACCACCCAGCCTCTCTGTCTGTAGCCATCCACACACACTGTCGTTTAAACATCCTAGACTCCAGCCGCTTCACTTTGGCTCGTTTCATTATCCGCCGCATCAGCTAGAAGGAATATTTAAGTTAGAAAGCATCAATGGACAGTTTAAGCTGAAGTTGACTTTAAAATGAGACCATTGTTTGCTCTGCTTCAGTGTTTATAGGATCTCCTTCCGCTGTAGATAAAATCCTCTGACTTCCTGATCCTTGGTTTGGATGAATCCTTTCACCAACCATCCTATAAACAACCAGCCAAATTTACATTTAGATAACTGTTGGAAGGAATGTCTTTTTCTTTTCAGACCTGCGCTTCCCTCACTTATGCTCAGAACCCATTAACTAAACCAACGCCAACTCCTGAGGCCGTAGAGATGTTTCTTCAGTAACCAATGACTGATTAGATCATATTTATCTGCAGTTCATCATCCAGCAAAGTCAAAGGCCATGTCACACTGCAGGCCTTAATGCTCAATTCCGATTTTTTTTTGGGGGGGGGGATCTGATTGTTGTGCATGGTTGTACACATTTCCAAATATATGCGAATTGTATGTGATCTGCATTCACACAACTGTAGTGTCCCGCATGCGCATTAGAGGACGTAATGAGGTCACAAGCGAGCGTGCTCTGTTTACAGGAGTAAACATGCATAGTAGTGCTGGAGCATTTAAAAAGATCAGATAAGTATCGGATCCACGACCACATAGCAAAGTGACCTGGGTCACCGGATCTTTATTGTTCAGACTGTCATGAAAAGGTCAGATCCAGGTCGCATATGGGCGGAAAAAAAAGAATCCGATCTGGGTCAGGCTGCTGTGTGAACGTAGGCAAAGTCTGTCTCTGCTTTCAGAATATGGATCAGGGATTGTGAAGCCAAAGGGGCGTGGCCTAAACCTCAGTAGAACTTCATCTGTCTGAGCTCCGCCTCTTTCTTCATCCTGTTGTGCCCCATCCTCAGCATGTTATTACCTGCGTAGGAAGTATTTCTAAGATTAGATAAACGCTTAACTCCTTCTGGTGAAGCTGTCTTTGCTTCAGCTCTGGGAATCATGTATTGTTACACGCATGACTTAAATTAACTCGCTGTTCCCTGTTAACACCTTTCAAACCCTCATTCTTTAAAAAAATTAGTTTTCTTTGGATTAGAAGTATGAGTTTAAGAATAAATGCTGCTGCATCACAATATGGAAGCACGTCATTATCATTTGAGAAGTGGATCATAT
The DNA here is from genome assembly GCF_016077235.1 of Cyprinodon tularosa. Lineage (NCBI taxonomy): Eukaryota > Metazoa > Chordata > Actinopteri > Cyprinodontiformes > Cyprinodontidae > Cyprinodon > Cyprinodon tularosa. The sequence continues at coordinate 331,038 of NW_024039231.1, read as the reverse complement.
GGAAAAGTGTTTTGCTTTGAAAGGTACCTAAAGTAATCACCCAGTGATTTCAAGTCCATGTACTAATGGACTTTCTTATGATGCATATGGACTGAAAAACAGAACCTTGTGTTTTTTACAGAACAGCCATTTTTAAGCCGGTGCTTACAGTAACATTTGTCCTGCTCTGCCACATCATCTATTAAACTTTGTTAAAGGAGAAGTCTGGTCAGCAAGGAATGATCAATGGATCATTATTTATACCAAAAACTAATATGTCTGTGGGGATTTAGTCAATTTAGTGATAATCAAAAAAAACAATATAATAATAATAATATTTGTCATCATGATCACTGAGTCTGGGAGTGGCCATTTTTGCCCAAATATACACTCTGTGCAGAATTATTAGGCATGTTGTATTTTTGAGGATTATTTTTATTATTGGGCCACAATTGTGTTCTCAATCAACCCTAAAGACTCCTTAATATCAAATTTTCATACTTTTGGAAATTGATGTTTGTTTTTTTTTAGATTTGGCCATTTTATATCTGTGTGTGCAGGTAAATATTACTGTGCAGAATTAATTGGCAAATTAATAAAACAACAAATATATACACATCACACTTGTTTATTTTCACCAGGTAAACCAATATAACAACTGAAAATTCAGAAATAGACATTTGCGACATTAAAAAACAAACAAAAAACAAGTCAGTGACCAATATAGCCACCTTTCTTCACTATGACGCTCTAAAGCCTTCCATCCATAGATTCTGTCAGTGTCTTGATCTGTTTGCGATCCTCATTGCGTGCAGCAGCCTCCACTGCCTCCCAGACACTGTTTTCCCTCCCTGTAGATCTCACCTTTCATGAAGGACCACAGGTTCTCCATGGGGTTCAGATCAGGTGAACAAGGGGGCCATGTCATTATTTTTTCTCCTTTTAGACTTTTTCTGGCCGCCATGCTGTGGTGTATTTTGATGCGTGTGACGGAGCATCGTCCTGCATGAATATCAGGTTTTTCTTGAATGATGCCGTCTTCTTTGATGATACCAGCCCATAGCATTACCCCACCTCCACCTTGCTGTCATCTGAGTTGATAAGGAACTTGCTGCCTTTACTGATCCAGCCTGGTGCCCATCCATCCATCTGGCCCATCTAGACTCCCTCTCATTCCATCAGACCAAAACACCTTGGAGGAATCAGTCTGCAGAAATTTCTTGGCCCATTCTTGACGTTTTGTCTTGTGTGTCTTGTTCAAAGGTGGCCTTTTTTCAGCTTTCCTTACCTTAACCAGCTCCCTAAGTATCGAGCACCTTGTGCTTCCAGGCTTACCATACATGTTGCAGCTCTGAAATATGGCACAACTGGTGGCTAATGGCTTCCTGGCAGCTTCACGCTTCATCCTTCTCAATTCATGGGGAGTTATTCTGCACCTTCTTTTTTCAACACGCTTTTTGCGCCCCTGTTGGCTAGTTGCCATGAACCGCTTGATTGTGCACCGATCCCGCTTCAAAAGCTGGGCAGTTAATTGGTAGTTGGCTTTCAAGCCTCTACAGCTTAGAGTAGGACAACATGTATGAAAAGGATGATATGGTCGAAATTTGCCTAATAATTCTGCACACAGTGTAGTAAAATGTCAAGATTGATTTATACTCAGAAACCAGCTCATCTGTGTGTGTGTGTCCACCCCTTCCGCAGACACTCTGCTGCACCTCTCCGAAATTGTAGTTGACCGCAGACAGGATTGTTTAAATCTACATCCGCTCTACACTATGAGTATTTACTGTTTGGTACCTTACCAGCTTGTTTTGTTTGTATGACCAGCATTGTGGAAAATGACCGCTAGAAGAGCGAGGTGCGGGAGAACGCTGCGGCCCTTTTTCCACCCAGATCCCCAGTCTTCTTCACCCTCATGTCCCTCTGTTGTTGCACAAACTTGCCCCTCGCGGTTTTCCTCTTCCTCACCGCCTCTGCCGTATCAAGACTCACAGCTAGTTCATGATTATCCCTCTTGCGTTTTGGCGTGGAATAACATATTGCAGACCACGCTTCAATATTGGGCATAAATTAAAAATATATGCGTTATAATTGTGACAACCTGCTGCGGGAGTATACTCAGCCCTTCACTTCTGACAACTTCCTGATGTGACGTCACGGTGCGGTAAGCCTAGCGCCATTCTCCCCGCTTTACAAGCAAAATCAATGGGAACTACTAGACACATCTGCAATCAACGACAATTATTGAAGATTTCCAGAGGACTTCACCATGGAAATTCACCAGAGCTATAGTGAAACTGACAATGTCCACGTGCATGGCAGCTGGATGCTGGAATACATTGGGTAAAAGGGAAAACAAATTAGTTATTCCGCCTTTCTGATTCCTGATCCTCCACGGACGGGTTGGTCGTTGGATCGCCAACTTGAAGAGGGAGGATTTGCCATCGAACTTCTGGCCAGAGAAAAAACCCGTAATATGTAGCCAACATTTGGAAGAAGAATGTTTTCAAGATGACTTGGATAATAGCGCGATGTGACAAACACCAGATACAGCACTGGGACTTGATCAACAGCCGATACCGTACCGTGACGTCACAAACCAGTAGGTGGCAGTAGTGTTCTTTGACAAACATGGATGCCTCCAGTAAAGCACATTCACATGGAAATTACTCTGAATTAAAAACACTGATCATTTATTGAACAGGATGGAATAATTTCATATTTAAATTACTTTCAGAAGTTTGAATTCTGAATATGGTTTAGCAGTCTGAGTATTCGGTTCTCTGACACTGATAGGATAGGTTGTATTTGTTGTTGTAGCAAACTGTACCTGCATTGATGGGGAAAATGCTCAGAGACAGTTTAGAAAACCAGATTTGGAAATCTTTACCGTAAGACATTTTTAGGTGAGAGAATCTACTTTCTTGAGCAGCAATAATCAGATGTTTCAGAGGTTTTAAATTGAGGATCACACTTAAAACTCAACCTGTTTGTGTTTTCCAACAAACTCATTAGATCTGCAGCTGGTGTTACTGATCACCAACAAAGCTATTTGTCTTGTAATATAAAACAGAAATGTTGAACTTCCTGCATATGATTTAGATAAGCCAGTGAAATACTGACAAATAAAATAGACTTTTAAGGGTTCAGTAACTAACACTGAATTCTGTTCAGCTGAGGCGTTTCAAAGTTGGGAGTTGAAAACTAAAAATCTTAAAAATTCCAGCTAAATCAGGTTGTTAATTCTAGTTTCAGTTCTCATTGCCAAACGCTTTTAACATTGTTAAACAATAGGAGCCGAGTGGGGAACTATGAGGAACCCCTCATGCCTTAATGTTTACCTAGATTTTGAACAACCAGCTCCCTCAAACCATCAATCCATCGGCCAAATATCATGCACCAGAAATCTGTAAGATTTCTGTTCCAATATCCTGTTTGGAAACATCGGCTAAGATCACATTGATCATACTAGTCAGTCTGCTTTGTATGGTGGGTCTGCTGCCGTTTTTGCTTTGGACTGAAATCTGCTTTCACCTCTTAAACATTCTCCAGGTTCAGTAATTCCTCACAGGCTTTGTCAGGGGGATGGATGGTGATTTCCATCCCCTTTCACTTTATTGTGAGGAATATTATTAAAAAAAAAGTCAACCAAATGAGAAACTTTCCATTACACCGGTGGTCTAAGCATGCTAACTCTCTGGAGTCTTACTGGACAGGACATCTGCTGTAGCCGCTATAGCTAGTAACCTGTTGTCAGGTCTAAGCACCTAAAACATCATACATGCATACAGGGAAAGAAAGAAGGCACAGAGACGATTAGTTTAGTTTTACTCGCGAGGAGAGTTGGAAGAGACTGTGGAGTTTAGGAATCTCCAACCCACTCTGCGGTCCCAGCGTTCTCCTCGCTATTTATTGAAATCAGTGGTCCCTGGTTACAACAGCTGAGACTACACTGGGGGGGAAACAAGATAAGGAATTCAGAATTGCAGTCTCAGTAAACATATCCTCTAAAGCTCAGGGTTTAGTCAAAGTTTAAGCTGTTGAAGCTTTTCACCAAAGTTCAGCAGGTTGAGTGCTGCTCGTAGATCAACCACAACCTCCCAAAAAGCAAGTCCACAAATCACAGTATACTTCAGAAAAGGTGGCTATGAACACATGCACATACATACATTAATACAATTATTCTAACACCTGTGCACCTTGGTGGCATTGCTATGCGGTGAGTTGGTTAAATAAATCAAAGATGCTCTTACAGGCAGGGTTGGGATTCGCCATTAGGCAATACTAGGCGGTTGCCTAGGGCCCCAAGTTTCTGGGGGCCCCATAAAACTCTGTTTACATTTATGGTTCATACAACTATTCATTATTTGTCCACATAAATTATGTTTTTGATAAAAATCCTTTTGCTAAAATGCCATCAGAATGCTTATAAGTGTGTCGCAGCTCCTAGCTCCAAATCTAGAGACTTTGGAGACAACATCTAAAAGCAGCAAACTCTGCTCTCCAGAGCGAGTAGATTGGTAACCCCGCCTCCTGCTCTCCTCTATCTTGTCTGCTGTCATGATTCATGCAGCTATTATTTCATCCAAATGAAAAATGGAGAACAGATAAGCAGATCATGGCTTGTCTACAGTGAAAAGAAGGACTGAGTCCGTATCATTCAACACTCAAATCCAGAAGCAATATTGAATTTTGTCAGTTGTAGTACTGACATGGATAACCTACCATGATGATGCTGTTAGTTGTTTTTAACAGTTGAGATGACCTCGTTATGATGTTTGAATCACAGTTTCTTGGTGTTTGGCCTTGATGGTGAAATTTCTGCCTGCTTAGCGTGTTTTTGCACCCTGTCATTACGGTTGATTGTTGTCGCTGACCCTCTGTCAGAGTGCGTTGGCTGCTTTAGGCTGTAGCCAGCTGGACTGCTAGCTTGCCGGATTCAAAAGTCTTTTACTCTACATAATCTCCACAGTGGTGTTCTGTGGGGCAAAATGTAAATGCTTTTATTGGAAATTCACTCTCTACATTTAACCCATCCCGTTGGGGAGCAGTGGGCTGCCATTGTTTGGCGCCCGGGTAACGGATATTGAGAACCCCGGCTCCAAAACTGCCTCTTCTCTCCTTCCTACAGCTCGTTTCACACGGTGAATGGGCTCATGAGCATAAACTGTGTGATGTAGACACTTCACTACCCTTTCAGCTTTGTCCTCCATCAAACCAAATGTTTTATGGTTCTGATCTATCACCAGTATAGCCAATGTATACCATTGCTAGAGCTAGCATTAATCAACCCAGTGATGTCACCGTTCCAGGTACTGCAACATGGCGGTGCCCTTACCAGAAAAAATAAATCAAAGCTTTGTTTTTTCTTTTACTTTTATATTTTTAACATTTGTAATTTAATTATTGATAATAGTAAGGACCAACCTCGTTAGTTTTGTTTGGTTCAACGTTTTATTTCGTCTTTAAAGGCTGGCAAAGGATATGTTGTTTGCTGAGAATAAAGCGTGTTGCATACTCCACAGAAACAGAGAGATTTGTTTTGTTAGAAAAGGACAAGTTTTTTTTACCTCGGAGTATTCAGGAGCAGCTCAGCAGCCGGGCTCATAGAAAGTCCCATCTGCTGAAACTAATGTCACACCTGCAAAACAAAACATCACAGTAACACAAAGGTAGAGGTCATATTTTACCAACTGATGCAGGATGAGGAGAGAAAATCCTTTAGTCACTGAGATGTTTGGTAAACTGTGATGTAGAGGAAGTAAGAAAATATCAGAGGATTATAAATAGATTAGATATCTAGAACTGGAAGTTATTTCTAACTAATGGTTCATTCAAATCGAAGACAAAACCAATTAATGTGTATTAGTTCAGTGATTATAACTGTAATTTGCTTACTCAGCAGGGATCGTCTGTTTAAAATCCAGTTACCTTTCACCAATTTAACATATACTATAGCCCCTTTTACTCGACTCTTTAGAAACCGTGCCGAGATTGATCCAAGCACGGTAACCGAGAGAAATGTGGAGACTAAATGGAACGCACAACTGAACTGGACCGTGCCAGACACAACCAAACTGCCCTAACATAGTACTGGTTCATCAGTAAGGCTTGGCGCGGTTCAGTTCTGTCTCGGTTCTCAGATAACAAAGAGCGCATGAGCAGACCACGTCATCTCCTTACTTTGGGTGGACCCGTTCGTCCGTTTTAATTTGCATGTTTTCTAAACAAAAACAAGACTTTGTTTTTGGTCCGCTCTATAAAGCCCCAAACTCAACCCTATTTCTGACATTTTGAATGGAAAATTGAATTGAAGCCAAACGTCGTTAAACTTGGAAACAAAGTCCAGTGGTTTGTTTTTTTTACTTTTTTTGGAATGACTATGACCTTGATGACAGAGAATCTTCACTAGCATATCTGAACATTGTCTAAATAATCTTTTATTTATTTATTTTTTCTCCCAAAGTGTCTGTAAGCTGCCTTTTTTATATTTGACTCCATGTAGACATGTCATGATGCCTTTGACTTAGTGATGCACGATATTGGGATTTTGGCCGATATCCGATATGCCGATATTTTAAAACTCATGTAGCTGATAACCGATATCGATACTGATGTTAAAGCTGAAAAAATAAAAAATAAGTAGTCATTGAAAATAGCAGTTTTGTTATCCATTTCTGACACTTTGAAAAATAATATACTCAAATATATTTTCATATGCTGATATCAAATAGATTTTTAAAAACGCGGTATCGATCTATTTTACTTTCAAAATCTCGTGAAATTTCATTGTTCTGTTACAAACTCTCGTGATATTTTGCAAATTCTTGTGAGATTTTGTTAGTAAAATAGATCGATACAGCGTCAATATATCAACATATAAAAATATGGCAAAATTTTGTGAATTTTCGGGGGATTTCGTAGCATAATGATGACATATAGCAATATTTCATTAGTAAAAGAGATTGATATGGTGTTTTTAAATGGCAAAATATCAGCATATGAAGATATTGTGATATTTTAATGTATCAATATTTTTCCCTCATCTTTAGAAGTTTTTAAGTCTGTAAAAAATAAGTATTTGAGGAAGAAGAAGAAGTAGTATTTTTTTTTCTTTTCACAGACTTTAGAAGCTGATCAAATATCGGGTTAAATATCGGTGGGGTGGCCGATGTCCGATATTCAGTTTTAAGGCCGATACCGATAGGGGGCCGATTATATCGTGCATCCCTACTTTGACTAACTAGTAGAGTAGTTGCGATGACTACCTGGTTAGTTAACAGACACTCAGCGACTGCCATGTGACTCTGGATCCAGAATAGATGCACAGGGAGCGGTTCCTTTGGAAGAGTAGTGCTACATGCTACTAACTCTAAAAACAAGTCTGTTTTCTTTCTAGTTCAGGTCTTTCTAACATCTAAGGCTTGATTACCACTTGTTATTAAACTACATGCTAAGTTAATTTTGCTCTAAATGAATCAGGGAAATCTGTTTATAGCAGTGCCCATATTATTAGGCCTTCCAACTGAGTGAGGAGTGTTTTTTTGCATATTTAAAGACTTTTGAGCCTGAATGGGTGCTCTGAACTTCTGTTATGGTTTTGTTGAGTTTCTGTTTGTATCTGGTGCTGTGACCATGATTGTGCTCATCTCTGTTCTGTAGGCTACTTGCCACTCTCTACTGAATAAGGCAACACTAAAAGAAAAAAAGGAAAACAAAAAAGCAGTAAGTTTGGTGAATCTATTTTCCTTTACACACTTTTCCCCCTCAAGCAGAAAATGCATTTTTGCATTAGACTGTATTCATTCCCCCCCCCCCCCCCCCCCCCTTCATTCTTAAATTTTGTTTTTAATCGTCTATTTGTAATTTCTTTATTCTTTTTTTTTCCATTTTAACTCTGTGTGCATCACTCTCCTAAAAATCTCACTAATATTAACTTGATCTGACATTATGCATTTTCTATTAACGATCCTGGGAATCTGCCTTCTCTGTTTTCCTTCTGGTCTCTATGTTGGTGCTCCATGAAACATGTTTAATATATTTTTGTCTGCATTTTTACCATGCTGCTTCATCTAATGAATGAACAATGTGTCCATCTTACCTTCACAATCAAAACTGCATGTATTACCTGCCATAGTGCACACAGCCTGTCTGAAACACTTTCTCTGCAGCTGAGATTTTTGAAAGAACTCTCCTTCCCTTTGAGTTGGATCATTTTGCAGAGTGCAGAGCTCTGCATTATGCAGAGCTCTGTGCATTATGTCCACTTATGAGGACAGTTTAATGCTTCGCACCTTTGTAGCACATTTATTGAGGAGGAAAAACATGCATATCCGAGAACACACAGCCTCCAGAACTTTGCGCTGTTGTGCACTTGGCTGGATGTAAACTTGAGCTTTATACTGATCCTCTGCTTTCAACCAAAAGTTCAAAAGTGTTGCTTTTGATGCATATTTTTTTTAATTGACAATTCAAAATGGAGCAGAGTTTGTTTCCAGCATCTTTGAATCCAATGCAGGCTATTAAATCCAAGTTCCAGTGTTCATTGGGAGTGACTCCAGGGCTTTTTCAATCTTCTTTTTTAGGGGAGATTAATCGGCTCATATTTGTTTTCTGCAGTTTTATGGAAAGCTCTGTGTTTACACCTTGAAGCTTTCTCTCTCCCCTTCTTTTCCTGAGAAGAGATCCCTTGAAATAAACTATTTAAATAACATCTCATAATGCATATGTATACCGTAAATAAACATGAAAACAGATTGTAAAAGAAATTGTAATCTTACTCAGATCAGAGAAGTTATTTAGGGTTACAGAAGGCAGAATTTACCAACCAGCTCACATGTCTTTGAAGTGGCCTCCAATCTCAGTTAAAGAAGCATTTCATATGACTCCAGTATGCCACATCATTACGACATAAAGATTTGTAAATGAGGAGACATCAAAATATTACTGTCTGTTCTTAGATCAAGAACGCCGCTCTCATTTCATTCCCAAACCTTTGCCACATGCATAATGAAGATGAATTTTTATCCTGACACAGGAACCGTACAATTAGATAAACGAATAGGTAAAACATTAGTTCTGTAACGGAACAGGCAGGTATTATTAGGGTTTAACAGACTCGCACATCATGAGTATGAATTATCCTAACAATAGTTTGTCTTGAATAATAATTAATTTCATTTATAATAATAAAAATATTTCCCCCCCTTTGTGACAAAAAAAGGATAAAGTTCAATTTTATACACATTTTAGGAAGGGTTAAAAAGTGTTTATCTTGGTTAAATTCTTAATAAATCAGTGATATAGGTGCAGTAGGTGTCCCATAAGAAAGTATTCTTTAGAATCAAATTGTTTTTGCATTAGGACCTTTATAACCATGGAGCCATTCAGATAGACATTATTTCTAAAATGCTCTACAGGTTAAACCAAAAACCCAAAATCCTAAATAAATAAAACGAAGCTGGATAAAAATAATTTTCCCTGAAAAGAAGAGCTCGAAAACTTTCTATTCAATGAGTCTTTTGTTGGCTTGATTTTATTGGTTGATTCTATTAATCGTATTGTTATAACATTATTACTTGTATGAAATTATTTGAGCAAAACATCAAGATTTCTTTATTTGCTGATGACGTACTGATTTCTTTATGAAACCTAGAATATTTCATCTTGGAACTTTAAGATGTGTCATTTATAGCCTGAAACCAAGAAAAATACAACTAATATACTCGGATGCTAACATTAAATTTGTGCTCTGATTTTTGTTTTATTATCTATATAAATATTAGCTTCAAAAAAAGATTAAACAATAAACAGCAGCTGTGTTTAAGGACATTATACAGAAGAAAAAAAATTGAATAGTAAAAGGTTGGTGTGTTAAAAGAAGTTTTTTTTTTTTTTTCTATTTAGGTTTTCATAAACATATTTTGTTTTAACTGCTATTTGCAAGTTTTTATTTTGATGAGGCTTTGTTACAGTTATTTTCCCAGGTTTCCCAGGAGCAGGTTTGTCGTTCAAACTGGGTTACCACGGTGACTAGATTGGCTAAGAATGGATCCAGTTTTGTGGTACCGGAAAGTCAGGGTTAAACCCAGTCTGGCTAACCCAGTAATTTTTTTGTTATTTTTACAAAAGGTCAGATTTTTTCGCGGCTGCTTGCAGGCGAGTCCTTGATTGTTAGTTTGCAAATTTTTACAAATGCAGGCGTGATTCCACTTTCATCTGGTAAGGTCCCATCACTGAAACACGCAGGTGCAAAACATGTAGCACAGACATTAAGAGTTGCAGGCAGATCTACTGGAACATCCTTAAAAGAGCTGAACTTGAACCACTGATCCCTGGTAGTTTAGCTGCAAAAAAAAAGTAATGACTCAAACTAGACATGTATAGATGATCTAGCTTTATCAACATGTTTGTAATGAAATTCACTTTTTCAGTGCAGCAATTCCAATTTAAAGTTTTCATCCTAAATGTTCAAATATTCCTAAATCAAATGTTCATCTCCTGAATAGAACAATTTTAATCCAGCACTGATTTTTTTCTGTAAGACTTTCTTCAGAACGTGTGTAAGCGCACTGGGCTGCAACTAATTAGGATTTTACTACAAAAAAACAAGAATGTCTTTATATTAGAGTAGAACCTTTGACAAAGCAAAAACGCACCCCAAAAAAGGGTTTCTGTTAAGGTGTTCTGTTACAGTAATATTAAATAATAAATAATTGTGCTTTAGATAAACAACTTTAGGTTGACCATTTATTTAGTTAAATCAGGCATTTAACATTGAGGCTTATTAGTGGTGCATCATAGTGTAAAGCAGGACTCCACCGACAGAGCAACGACCAATGTTGCCGTTTCCTCACTTTGAAATTAAATAAACTAAGGATGTTTCAGTGACTCCCACTGCTGTTGGCCTTCTTCCTTAGTGCTGACTTTATTTCCGCTTCAGGCGCTGCATCATCCACACTTTTAAATGTAGCGCTCAAGCTGTTTGCTCCGTTTCTGTCATTTGAAGAATTGATATAATCTCCTTTGAAAATACCACTCTGCCTCCAGCTTGCTTTAACTAGCTCTGCAGGTTGTTTTTTTTGTTTTTTTTACTTTATTTCAGTCAGCCAGCAATAACAAAGCTCTGCGGGTGAACAGCTATGCCACATCGCAGGTGATGCAATGAATCGATAATCAAACCAGAACTTTTAAAATATTTTCATATTCAGTTTGTTGTTGCAGCCCTACAAACAAAGTTCATAATGAGGGAAATAAGTTGGTTTTTTTTGTTGTATTTTTACCATCAAAGGAAACTCATTAACTGGCATCAAGCCACTCGCCCATTCTTGTTTTTTGCTTTTAGATTAAATTTGAAAAAATTACTTTCAATTACTCTTTAGTTCAAAATATCTTAAAGAAATTAAAACATATAATTTCTAACTCCAGTTTTAATTATATTTGATGTAAAGGAAAGTTTTGATGTTTAGCTAAACTCTAGCTATCTTAGGGGTCATCGTCCAGTCTTTCTGCATGGTGTTTGCATGTTCTCCCTGTCCATGCATAGAAACTTTCTGGGTACTCCTTCTTCCTCTCATAGTCCAAAACCATGAATTTAGCTTAATTGAGCTCTAAATTGTCCCTTAGTTACAAATGTCTTTCTGGGTATTGCTCTGCCATTCAAGACTTTGTTGCTCTGTTATGTCTTGAGACCGCCCTTTGCTAAATGACTGGCACCAGCCCTCCCACAACAGTGCAAGTACAGGCCACATATAAAGGCCAGAACACACTGGATCAGATTTTGCATCCAATGTCCTTTTGACCGAGGTCGTGGCGTTTAGAGCTTATTATAAGTCAATGGGGATCATCACGGTGTGTTTATGTCAGACCGAGATAGAGCCCAGGTCTATTTTAGTCAGACTATGCAGTAATTCAGTGGTCATTTCCTGGGTCTGAAAGGAAGAGGGACGCGGTTATTAAGTAAAAAACATCCGCTTTGGGGGAAAATACAAAATAAAGTCGCATGGGAAAAGTGTCAGTTTGGAGTCACACATCGCATATATAGCAAGCGGGACAGAGTCAGGCAAAAACAGTGAATGAAACATTAAAATAGAAAACTTTACCCATGACAGGAGTTCAGGAGAACAGAAAACAGATAAAGTAGTGATCCTCTTTGAGCCTCACAAAAAACAAAATAAGGAGGGCAGAAAGCACGGTGTATTTCTCTCACCTCTTTATAAAAAAAGAAAGAAAAACCTAGATAAAGTTCCCAGATCTCTCTGAGAATCACCCCTCTGTCTCAGTCAGCATAGAAACAACCCACAGCGTTTATTGCTGAGTTTTTCATTTTGTAGATCTCAATATGTTTGTAATAGATGAACATTCTTTGTTCTTGTTTGAGATGCTGCACAGACTCGTTAAGTGGGGCTTTGCTTTATAGGTGCGTCACTCTTTAAAAAATGTTTTCAAAACTTTTCATAATCATAAACCAAGTCAAATGTGGGGAATTGTTTTAATTTGTGTGGCACAGAGCCAGAAGTGAAAACAATCTGCACAGATCTGCTCGTCCTGCCTAGTCTCAGCCTCTCTAGAGTGACAATGTTACATCAGTGTGAAATGGAAATATTATCCCGGAGCTTAAAAAGTCACATGCAACCGGTGTGCTCAGGCCTTCAATCGATAATTCTTAAAAAGTACCTGTACAATATAAGAAATGTACCTGCCATAAAAAAAAGGACCTGTACTATATACGTACTGGCGATTTACAATTTACCAAAAATAATCTTCCAATAATATTAAATGTATGACGTATCATTTAAGTTTGCTGTGTTGATATAGTTCATTAGAAAGTTTCTTTCTTTGTTTTTTGTAGATCATTCTGTATTTGAGTGAATTGGTTAATTAACCCTTGAAAAAAAATCCCTTGTTTTAATTTTTTTGCTGTTTTGCCACAGAGATCAGACCAAAGGTCTTATAAACAGAGGACACTTCGCATACAGACTTTCTACTAAGGGTGTCGTGGTTTTAGTCCTTTCATTACAGACAGACAATTCACACATTCAGTTAAAGGTATTGAGGAGGGTTTTTAAAAGACCCGCCTTCTCCACTTAAAAAAAAAAATAAAATGCACGTGCAAGAGCATGCATGAGCCCATTTCTCCTCGTGCACGCCCTGTTTAAAATGTGCTGTTCTCATGGCTCATACAAGCTAAACTGTGTCCACAGACACAGTGAGGATTGTATAGTGGACTTTATAACAAACTCAGTTAACTGATCGTTCAGACAGATGCTTTTTGCTCCCTGTTGGTCATGTAACTCCTCTACTGTGCGATGCCTGTGCCATCTCTGTTATTAATTGGCGCTGTCGAGTATTGACAGCCTGTGGTGACATCAGGCCAATGTGACAGCAAATCCCATAATGCTTTGCGAGGAAAGCTCTCCGCACAAAGCATTCTGGGATATATCTGCCTTTCTTCTCATACACTTCGTAGACACTTGTTCTCTTGCGAACCTCGGCCATTTTCAAAGAACCGTGGTGAGAAAGGTGAGCTTCAATTACTGTCTGAAACTGTAGCTCACCACAGATATACGCCTGAAAGTGCGCAGACGCAGAAAAAGATAGCTAACGGGACGAGCACGTAGGACGAGACCTTACGTAAACATATCACCAGAATGATTGACAACTAGGATAGACCACTTAAGATTATCCACCCAGAAATAAAAGATCATCCTCTATAGCTTTAATTTCTCTAAGCTTTTCAGATCAGAACAACCTCATGCCATTGGAGTTTGTTGTTCTCTGGGATTGTTTTGATCGAAGAGGGAAAGGAACAATAAGAGTAAAGTCTGCCTCATGGGCTTTCTGGTGCTCCCTTGGTGTTGTTAAAATGTCGCTGTAGGGCTACTTTACCGCTCCTTTTTGTCCAATTTTAAAACCATTTCTACCTCCTCTTTTCCACATTTTTGGGGGGAAGCGGAGTCCTTGTCCACCTCCTCTGTCAGCCTTTCATAGGCCTTTCTACGGCAGGAATCCTAGAACCTGTTGGTAAAAAAGGCAATTAAGGATGCCGTCAAGTTGAAGCGGTTCTATCCAGGGCATGTGGCTTTTTTGGACTCTCAAGGCAGCATTGGGTCCAAGTAAAAGCAGGATGGTAAAAAAATTAACAGGCAACCCAGCCCTGGAAGGGATTTATAATTATACTTTCAAACCACAAATAATTTAAGGCATCTTCTCCTTTCGAATGGGTCTGTTAAGTCAACTAACTAACTAATAAACAAAGTGGCCTTAAATATCAACTTCACAGTCATTAAATGTAGTTTCTTTGTCTCCTTGGCTGTTTGTTAACAGTTCTCTCTCACATGATGCAACCAGTAATACTACTAAGTGGAATTAAAAGTCCAAAATCTGACTTGGAGGAAAGTACTGCCTTCTAAGACTGAGCTTTGCCATTTAACAAAGTGACAAATGTTTTAATTCTTTTATTAAGATCTGAGGGGAGGGGAGGACAGATGGAACAACCTAAAAATGACTTTCGTAAATATTTTAGACAAATAAAACCATTATTTCTACTAGAAAACAAACAGTTGAGACAAATTTAAAAGTATTGTAGCTTATTATGGCTAACTGACCGAGCTAAAAGAGGCTAACCTGTTAGCTACTCAGCACAGCTAGCCACAGTGCTACCCAGCTCTCCCCCGTTATATCATGGTCTAACAGTAACTTTCTTCACCGTAAACAGATTTTTTTCTGTTTTATTGATCAGGTAAAACTTCATCGGTCATTAGACACGCTAACGCTACAGAAGCTCCAGGCTCGGTACATGGACGCTGCGCGATGTTATCATCGTTGTCTGGGCAACCCCTATGTTTTAAATCATGTGGCGATGTTCAGCTAATGATGTTGCGTAAAGTCACTGGCAGTGGTACCTACACCGGCAGAGTAGCACCATAGCACATCACCTCAGCTTCCAGTGAAACTAAACCTGATTTATGCTCAGAAACCAGGTTGTCTGCGTGTATGTCACAGTTAACGCAAATATGACCAACCCCCCCAGTAGCTGTGTGTGACGGTCTGTTTTTTGCACCCGAAGCCAAAAAACGCCACGGCCAGTCTTTGGGAAACCCTCACGGGTTAACTGTGTCATCCGGCGTTCAATGAGGGGGTGTAGACAGCGAATAAGCTCGTCAAACTGACACATGAACACCCATAATCCTAGCTAGTTAGTGGTTGTCCCTCTTGCGTTGTGGCTTGGAATATCTGCATCATACCTGCGACAAAATGCTGCGGGAGGATACCCAGCCCTTTAGGTGCCAGATTGATGTTTTTTTTTTTTTTTTGATTTTCAGAAATATGTCTGGATAAACCCTTTACTCCAAAGAGCTGCTGTATATGTTTAACAGAACCTGACTAAGATCAGCTGGAATGAGGAAGTTGTGATGGAGCAGATAAAGTCCCTTTCACATGAACCCTGACTGCAGACGCGGTAGAATGGATTTACCTAATACCACCATTGGATGTACCTAATATCACCTGCAGTCTGCAGTAATGCCAGAGATGGAGCTCTTAGTGATCAAGCACAATTTAAGCGAGACATTACATCTGACCAGCTACTGATTGGCTAATGCAGGCGATGGCTTGTAGAAAAGGGTCGTTTCTCAATTCACAAGAACGCAAGTACGGACTTGTCTTTAGATAATGATAAGTTATTACTTTTTTCATTTTGTAGGAGGAATAATGATGGACACAGTCAGATAAACACAAATCAAATGAAAATTTTGCCAAATAATACAAAAAAGTCGCCATCAGGGTCAGCGGTCGTTCACACACGGCTAGGCCGAGAGAGGGCTGCTGCAGACGGGCTCAGGTTAGCCCCAGCTGTCGTTACCCTCGGAGGTCCGCTGGTTGCCGCGGTCCTCACAACTTCAGAAATCTTTTTTTTTTTATTACCCATTAAATCGGTCAATGGACAATATAGTGACATTTTAAGGTATAATATTCTCGCCTGAAATTATCTTAAAACGTACTTTTATTGAACAACAGCAACAGAAAGAGAACTTTAAACTTTCAATGGAGCGCTTCATTGAAAGCATCTGCTGCCGCAGTGCATGCTGGGACAGCTGTCAATCTCAAGAACGGCAGGTCTGCTCTGATGCATACTCGATAAAGGGGGCGGGGCGAGAACAACTTCTGGGGATTTAGTGCGTTCTCGGGTATTGGAACAGTGCTCGGGCTGAGGCTAATGACTTTTCACGAGAACGCTCAAGAACGCATATTGAGAACCGGCCCAGTAGTTCTAACAGTTGTTGGTAGCGTTATGAAAACTTCTCACAAAATCTATATTGGTCAGGGCCGTTGCTAGGCAACATATTACCACCAACGCTACACAGTTGTCTTGTTTTTTTTCTTATTTTGATTGGCAGAATGCATTTTTTTTTTACTTCAATGTGTAACGTCATCATTTCTGACAATTTTCTTGCTGTTTTGAAGTTTTTCCTTTTTACTGATTAAAAATATTGTTTGTTGTAGCTTCTCAACATTTAGACTACTTTTTTTATCGCTGTCTTTTTATTGAGTTTTCCTTTTATACATACAGTTTGTAAATTAAAAAAAGTATTTATCTAGCAAAGATAGATATAAAATAATCTACAGAAAAAACAACAATCCCTACAAAAAAAATCCCATTTAGCCCTGCCAGGTCACTACCAAGAGGTCAACGCACTACTTTCCTATCCCTGACTGAGACAGAACACATTTTAATAAATCTAAACCTTTTTAATCTGGAGCATTATTGTAAGTTTTGGAATGAGTCAAGAAAGGGCCCCCATATTTCTTCAAATTTACCAGTTGAATGTCGAATAGAACACACTGCGTGTGAGTTGGAGGAGTCACACCCTTCTACCTGGTCAGAACTGTGCGCCACGCTAACAGTGAGCAGAATGCCAGTGCCTGTCATTTAGAGGCTGGTAAAGGCGACCCCTCACCACTAAAACCATCTGTCCAGAAATGACCAAGAGTAGGGCAGGACCAAGACTTATGGACCAGTGTGGCTACAGCAGTTTTGCATTTATGGCAGTAAGGGGTGACTCCTGGATAGAAACAGGATAGTTTGTCTTTGGAGAGGTCTGCTCTATGTACTATTTTAAACTGAACATTTAGACTACTTTTAAAATTTTTTTAATCAAAGCTTAGACACTCTTAGGGCAATACACTGCCTCAAACATGTTCTAGATTTAAGGAGAACGTTTTCTCCCACCCTGGTGTTTCCTGGTGTTAGTTTGCACTGAAGTGCCAACAGGGGTCTCATTCCCGGTAATTCATCAATCAAATCCTCCATCCCCTTTTTTTCTTTGTGTTGCGCCTCATTTTATTCAACACTGCAAAAACAATCTAGAGATAAGTAATAAATTCTTATATTAAGTGTATTTACCCTTAATTTGAGTAGGTAAATAAGTTGAACTTCCAATGGAATGAGTATTTTTACCCTTAAAATAAGATCATTAGATATGCACTTGAAGTAAGTGATGGCAGTAGTGTTTTACTATTTTAAAAGTAAATTGTCTTGTTCCATCGCCAAAGTGTCTCACTTATCTGCTCAATAAAAGAAAAAAAAAAGCACTTATTTTAGGAAATATTGACTAAGATTTAAAGTTATTGTCGTGTAGAAGAGCTTGGTCTGAGGTGCTGTTTTCATTGGCCAGGGAAGAATGAATGAATT
Organism: Cyprinodon tularosa; assembly: GCF_016077235.1. Lineage (NCBI taxonomy): Eukaryota > Metazoa > Chordata > Actinopteri > Cyprinodontiformes > Cyprinodontidae > Cyprinodon > Cyprinodon tularosa. The sequence goes on along the minus strand of NW_024039231.1, from coordinate 313,367 downwards.
CACTGCTGCACTTTTGATCTGCGGTTTTGGAAACCGATGGAAATGCCTCGACTTGGTCACGCAGTTGCAGCAAATTGATTTAGTTTTTATTACTGGAGTGCTGGTTGTAGATTGGATGAATAGCATTTCAGAGGGAATTGGATTATGGATATTTGGGTTGAAAATTTTCCTTTTCTAGCAAATGTTAAACCACCTTACTGAGAGGCAGCGGGCCAATCATGTGTTGTGCTGAATGAACCAAAAGCAGCAGTGAGGATCCTGCCTTCAATTGATCATTTCAGAGTTCCTAAAATCTCACTTGTTTTTCTAAATATGTCTGAGAAGCATTGTTCCCTCTCTCTGTCTCATTGGTTTTCTGGATAGACTCCTTTAACTTTAACCTCTTAAGGCCCAAGCAGTTTTTTTACGTACATTTTTTATTTCTCTTTGTTATTTGGGCTTGTTTGAACCCAGTTAGAATAAAAGTGAAACATCATATTTCAATGTTATTCAGTTTTAGAGAAAAAGGATGTACACATAAAACACAATTAAGTCAACTTTGGATAAAAGAGTGAAAAAACTCTTTATTTCCACCTTAAACGCAGCAGTTTCTGTCAGGCACTGGGACTTAAACAGACTGATTCACTTCTGTTATTTCACCATTTCTCTTTCTGAACTTTAAGCAGCCAGATCACAGCACACATTGCTCTGCCGCTCAGTTAAATTCCCCTTTTCTTCAGGACTTTTCTTTTCTTATGATGTTTAGAGAATTTTTCTGTCAATATTTTCCCTTTGCCTGATTTGTTCTCATTAGTTTCTCTGCACCCCCTCCTCTCCTTTCCACACATCCTGTTCATTCAGGTGGTGAGTCAGCGGTTCCCTCAGAACAGCATAGGTGCGGTGGGCAGCGCCATGTTCTTACGCTTCATCAACCCAGCCATTGTGTCTCCCTACGAAGCAGGCATCCTGGATAAAAAGCCCCTGCCCAGAGTAGAGAGAGGTCTCAAACTCATGTCCAAGGTAAGTCCTGGAAACCATTTACTCTTCTTGGAAAATGGAAAAATTACCCATTTCTATTCATTTTGATTCAAATTAGTATTTTAAAGGAGAGTATCCTGCAGAACGACTCTGAAATACGTATAAATCTGCACATAGAGTCCTTAAAAGTCCAGAAAAAGTTGTATTTAGTCTCCAGGTTCTTATATTTAGATGCTGTTTGAAGCATATTTTCCAGGTTTCTTCATCCTCTTGCATTTCTCCGTATTTGTGTGGAACTATTAAAAGGTCATGGAAACCCAACCAGCAACTCCGCCATTTTTTCTCTCTCAGTATTTTTGTTGTTCAAGTCTTGAAACAGCAAAGATCCTCTGCTCAGAATGAACACAAAGACAAAACAGACAATGTAAAGCGCTTTCACTGCAATAAATGGAAATCAAAGTCATTTTAGCTTAAATTAAGTGCATTTTTTCCTTAGTTGGCAAATGGAACAAGACAATTTATATTTAAAATAAGAAAAAAAGCATTAGAAAACCAGCATTCAGACGCCTGAGGAGCAATAATAAGAAATCCAGACCAAAGCACTGCAGTTCCACTTTATGAAACGAAAGTTACGTATGTAACTACGGTTCTATGAATCCCGGATGACCGCCAGAGGGCGGTGCTGAAAGCACTGAATGTTCCCTTCGGGCATGCGCAGTTCGAGTAATTATACCAACAGACACCTGTGACACCGGATGACCACTCAGAAGCTATATAGCCTGGTGTCATCCTTTGCTCTGCTCCTACAGAATCTTCTCGCAAAAGCAAGGATTCTGAGTGACAGAAGCTCTGGCGGTCATCCGGGATTCATAGAACCGTAGTTACATACGTAACTTTCGTTCTATTTCATCCCTACTGACCGCCAGAGGGCGGTGCTGAAAGCACTGAATGACTAATGCCAACGATGTCACAAGGAATCCTGAGCACATACCTCACAGAGGAGGCCCAGCAGAACCTTGTAAAAGGACCTGACCCAGGGGATGAGGGGCAGCCACATTGACACTGTAGAACCTGGTGAAGGTGGTTGGGGAAGCCCATGAAGCAGCAGCACATATAGCTTCCAGCGGAACCCCTCTCAAAGCAGCCCAGGAAGCGGTGACGCTCCTGGTGGAATGTGCTCTCACACCGACTGGCAGAGAGCAGTGACCTGCAGCGTAGGCGTGGCAGATGACACTCACAATCCAATGGGACAGACCCTGTTTAGAAAGAGGACAGCCTAACCTTGGACCCCCATAGCAAAGGAAAAGCTGGTCCGAGCGTCTCAGATTGGCGGTGGCTGCAATGTATGCCTCCAACGCTCTTACTGGGCACAACAACTCAGACTCATTCTCAGTTGTACCAGATTGAGGCTGAAACCGAGCCAGCCGCAATGGCTGGTTACGGTGAAAAGGAGACAACACCTTAGGCACAAACGCAGTATTAGGCCACAGGGTAACACCAGAGCCATCTGGATTCCACCTGATACACCTAGGGCTGACAGAAAGAGCATGTAGCTCGCTGACCCTCTTAGCTGAGACGATAGCCATCAGGAAAGCAGTCTTGCAGGAAAGCCACTAGAGTTCTGCTTGTGCCAAAGGCTCGAATGGAGGGTGGCACAGAGCTGTGAGAACCAACGGCAGATCCCAATCTGGGGCTCGTGGGGCTGGCTGCTGGCACAACCTACGAGCACCACGCAGAAAAAGTGAAACCAGTTCATGGCGCCCCACTGTACTGTTGTCAACAGTTCGGTGAAGACATGAAATTGCTGCAACATACACTTTAAGGGTCGAAGGAGAGCGGCCCTTATCAAGGAGAGGCTGGAGGAACTCCAAAATAGTGGGCACCGAGCAGGAAACTGGGTTCTCATTGTGGGCAGAGCACCACTGAGAAAAGAGGCGCCATCTGTTAGCATACTGCAGCCGAGTGGAGGAAGCCCTAGCACTCAATATGGTGTGTCTCACGGTGTCTGAACACCCAGTCAGCCTCCCAGGGGCCATGCCCACAGCTGGAGACGTTGAGGGTTGGGGTGCCATATCTGTCCCCCCAACTGAGACAGCAGATCCCTCCTTGCTGGAAGACGCCATGGAGTACCGTGACACAGACTCCAAAGCAGCGGGAACCACGGCCGCGCTGGCCAGAACGGAGCTACCAGCAACACTCTGTGGCCCTGCTCGAGAACCCTCCTTAGAGTCGGCCAAATCAGTGAGAGGGGTGGAAAGGCATACAGGAGAACTGCGGCCATGGATGAGCCAGTGCATCCTGGCCCAGTGCGCCCGCCATCCCGGTTAGGGAATACCATAGGGGGCAATGGGTCGACTCCTCTGTGGCGAACAGATCTACCTCTGCCTGCCCAAAGAGGTTCCAGATTATGCGCACTACGTCGCAGTGAAGAGACCACTCTCCCGGAGCAGGTGCCTGGCGGGATAGAGAGTCCGCAACCTGGTTCTGCCGTCCTGGCAGATACGCTGCGCGCAGGGTACACAGACGGGGAAACGCCCATTCCAGGAGATCCCTCGACACCTTCAAGAGACGTGCTGACCTGGTGCCACCTTGGTGGTTTATATGATAAAACAACAGAGGTGTTGTCTGTCCGAATCAGCACGTGCCTTCCCTCTAGGTGGGGCAGAAGGCACCTGAGGGCCATGTGCACAGCCCGCAGCTCCAGCACATTTATGTGTTCGGTGCGCTCCCTTGGGTCCCAAAGACCCCGAACAGCTCTGTGTTGCCACACGGCACCCCAGCCCATGAGGCTGGCATCCGTGGTGAGCACCTCCCTTCGACACACTACTAGCCCCATTGGAACACCACTGGACAAAAGGGTCCCGTCTCGCCAAGGAGCTAGGGCATGGAGGCAGCTCCTGGTCACCATTAGCCTGCGATGCCTGTGCAGCCTGGCGTCTAGGCGAAAGCTGTTGAGCCATCGCTGCAAAGGACGCAGAAGGAGCAGCCCTAAGGGCACTACACGAGTGACTGATGTCAGTTTGCCCAGCATTCGCAGGAAGATGATGTAGGGAAACTCCCTGCCCAGTCTGAATCGACGGACAAGCTGGAGTATGTCGTCCACCCTGTGAACAGATGGACGGGCCATCATGGTAGCAGAGTCCAGATGCATCCCAAGAAAGGTGGTTGTCTGAGATGGAACAAGACAACTCTTTGCCAAGTTGACTTTGAGGCCTAACAGTGACACATGAAGTAGAAGCTGGGACGTATCCCGAGAGGCAGCTACCTGAGAGGGAGCACAAAGAAGCCAATCGTCCAGGTATGGCAGAATCCTGACTCCGGAGGCCTGTAGAGGAGAGAGGGCTGCTTTCACGCATCGAGTAAACACCCTCGGGGAAAGGGAGAGCCCGAATGGGAGCACCCGGAATTGCCAATGGCGCCCCCGATAGGCGAACCTGAGAAAACGGCGATGTTCTGCCGCAATAGGCACATGAAAGTAGGCGTCTGTCAGATCTACTGATGTAAACCAATCTCCCGCCACAATGGTCTGAAGGACCTCTGTTATGGTGAGCATGTGGAAGGGAAGGACCTTCAGGTACCGATTCAGTACCCTTAGATCTAAAATGGGGCGAAAACCGCCGGTCTTCTTGGCCACAAGGAAGTATGTGGAGTAGTAGCCTCTGGGTTGCCGCAGAGGATCTACAGACTCGATTGCCCCCTTGCCCAGGAGGGCGGAAAGCTCCTAGTCTAGTGCCTGAGATTTCACCGGGTCTGTGATGACAGTCATCTTGACCCGGTGTGAGAGGGGGGGCCGCCGTCGGAACTGGAGCCTGTAGCCATTGGTTAAGGTGGCAACCACCCATGGATCTACGGCATGAGCAGCCCAGAAATTCAGCTGCTGATGGGAAAAATGTCCGACGGCTGGCCCGGTGGCATCATCTTCTATCCCCACGGCCCCTGGGGGCTCTGGGGGGAGGGCGTCCAGGATTTGCAGCCCGGGTCTGTCTAACAGGGCGGCAGACTGGCTCACGAAAGTCCCTCCTCGGTCTCTGCCGTACATCATGGGGATAGGAACCAATAGGTCTGCCACCAGTCTGAGGTCGTGGCTGAACGCTGGGGGTAGTGGCAGGGCGGCCCGAACGCTGGGGAAAGGCAGGTATGCTCCTGCGAAGGCCGGAAAGCTGCTGGCTAGTCTGACGTGCTTGAGCAGTCCGTTCCAGCGCCTCCAAGGCAGCTGATCCAAACAGCTCCCCTGGTACAACCGGGACACCCCTGAGGGTCCTACGGCATGCTTCAGTCAGAGGAGATTGTGCCAACCAGACCTGTCTACGAGCTTGGACAAAGAAAGACATCACCCGTCCAAGCTCTCTGGTCATCAGCGCTAAGGCCTGCAGCGCTGCGTCACTATAACCAACCGCCGCACTTGCACCACCAGTGTCCTGAACAGATGCAGACAGGGCAAACATGAGGTGCGCCAGAGAATTGCCAAGGCGGCCAGCACGCGCTCCTGCATTGTACGCCTTACAGAGGAGGTCATCTGTAACCCGACATTGAGTCCGCGGGCACCGGACTTCAGGACGCAGGGCTTTATCTGGTGACACAATCAGTGAAGCAACAGCTGGTTCAATTGCTGGCATACGGTCCAGGCCGGCCTTCACCGACTCATGCATGGCAGCTAATACACGACCATCCGATGAGAGACGCGACAGCGCTCTCGGTTCCCGCCAACAGGCGTGTAACTCCTTCAAGTACTCCTCTGATGGAGGTACAGAAAAAGGAGTAGGAGCCCTTCCACGTCTGAAAAAGGCACTGCCGGAGCTGGATGCCTCTCCTTGTGGGAGTTCCAGCTGCAGCTGCTTCAGGGCCATAGACATGACCTCCCGCATGGAACCGTCACCGGCCTCTCCAACCGCACTCTGAGATGAAAATGAACCAGCCTCAGAGGCTTGAGAGGACCCTGCCTCCTCCTCATCTCTAAAATGAGAAGCGGAAGCAGCCAGAGAGATAACGTCATCCTCTACAACCAGCTCGGGCATTGGTGGGGAAGAGAGCCCAACCACTGGGAGCGAGGGATCAGATTGCCGTGTCTGCAACAAGGACTTCATCTCTGCCAGCTCTGCTGACAACTGCTCCACCCTTGTGGACAGGCCCTGGTCAGGTTTGGCCCGCTTCCTCCGGGGGAGGGGCACAGATGCTGTGGTCCAACCACGGCGCTTAGAACGCTTGGGGGGAACCACCTGCCCAGAGGGCGGAAGGTCCGAGCCCTCCTGGGGGCACAACTGGGCCAACCGGGCCACCCTCACTGCATGGGGCATAAAGCTGCAGTTCATACAGGGGTTCTCAGACAGCGCCTCCAAAAGGTGCTCATGTCCAAGGCAGGTAGGGCACAGGTCGTGGCCATCCTCTGCCTGCAGGGCAGCCCCACAATCCATGCAGCTGTGAGAGCCATCCATGTCGAAGGCCGACAAGGCTTAAAGAACAGAAAGTTATCGAAAATCGGGAGAGGGGGCGCAAACGCAGCCGTCACCAATTACAGCAGAGAAACGAAAGAGGCTGCGAGCACAAGGCAGCCGATACTGGGAGAGGGGGCGAGAACCGCTACCGTCACCAGGTATAAAACCAATAAACCAAAAAAGCTAACAACGTTAGCTGTATGGAAACTTAAGTTGGGAGTAGGAGCGAACAACGCTGCCGTCACCAATTAAGAGAGCAGACCAACGAAAAAGGCTGCAAAAAAGGTTCATATTGGGAGAGGGGGCCAAAACGCTGCCGTCACCATTTATAACTAAGCAGACCGATGAAGAAGGCTGCAAACAAACCAAAAAAGGCTAACAACGTTAGCCGTCTCCAACTTCGGCAAACGAAGTAGACCACACTTGGTTTGGAGAGGGGGCGAAAACCGCGGCCGTCAGTAATTATAGCAGCGCAGACCGGTGAAAAAAAGGATGCAAAAGTAGGGAATATACTGGGAGAGGGGGCGAAAACCGCTGCCGTCACCAGGTATAACACCAACAAACTAAAGAAGCTAACTACGTTAGCCGTATATAACTTCGGCAGTGAAGTTATTCACACTGGGAGTAGGGGCGAAAACGCTGCCGTCACCAGTTCGAAACAAAACAGCACGAAGCTGTAGGTAAAAAGCTAAAGTCGTGAGCCGGGAGAGGGGGCGCGGACGCTACCATCACCAGCAAACAACTCACTTACCTTCCGTAATCCTCAGAATCGACCCGTTGCAGCCCTGGGAGGGCGGAGAATAACCGCAACTCCGGTCAAGAGACAGGGGCTTCAGACAACGGGGAAGTTAGCGAACCGCTTGCGAGAAGAAAAAAGGAGCAGAGCAAAGGATGACACCAGGCTATATAGCTTCTGAGTGGTCATCCGGTGTCACAGGTGTGACTCTGTTGGTATAATTACTCGAACTGCGCATGCCCGAAGGGAACATTCAGTGCTTTCAGCACCGCCCTCTGGCGGTCAGTAGGGATGAAATAGAACCACAATTGAGAGACTTGAATAGGAAAAGGAATTTAAAAGCACGATATGTGTTCTTTTAGAAGAACAGTCTAAGTTCTGTTAGGATGAGAACAGCAATAGCTCCAGGATGCGACTGAGGTCAATCTGAACCATGTTGACGTCTTGAGAGATAATAAGCAACACTTGACTTAATGAAGCTGTTCTTGTTTGATTTAGTTTTTTCTCCCAAGTTTTTTCTGTGTTTATTTGTATGAAACATGTTTCACTAAAATCTGAGCAGTTTAGATGGACAGATGTGAGCAGCTGTCTGCTTCCATCTGTCTGGGACAGAACGGGTCCTCATAGCAGCATGGCAGACACCCGGACATAAACCACCTACTGCCGCTGGATTAAATCCCACTATCTGTGTTCATTTAATCTACTTTGGGACCAGTTGTCTCCAGTTTAGACAACAGGCCTGGGTTTAAAATATTTCATTTAGCTTAGTCTCATCCACATTTAAAGGTATTGTGGAGGTTTTTTTACAATTTTTTTTAAAAGAACCGCCCTTTCCACTTAAAAAAAAAAAACTATGCCCATTTCTCCCCATGGACACTGTGTTTTAAAGTTGCTGTTCTCATAGCTCATACCAGCTTACTGTGTCTGAACCCTTAAATCCCTTAATCACTGTATAGAGCAGGCACTATATAGTGAACGTTGGTGAACTTAGTTAACTGACCGTTTGGACAAATGCTCACTACTTTTTGCTCTGTGTAAAAAGTAACTCCTCATCCACTGCTCGGTCCCTGCGCCATCTTTGTTATTAGTCGCTGATGTCGGGTAGTGACAGCCTATGGTGACAGCGGGCTGCTGTGACATCCCATAATGCTTTGCCAGGAGAGCTCTCCACGCAAAGCATTCTGGGATATATCTGCCTCTTCTGGGGAAAACTTTTTTTTTCTTAAATGCAAAATGTTGATATATTTCTTTTTACAATTTTGTGTTAATTTCTGCTCTAAGTGTGTAGCTCTCACCTAGAAACCTGTTTTACAGTCTCTATAATCCAGTTATCGATTACTAAATTAATTGCTTTTTATTTCAAATATTGATTAATCCCATTAATTGTTTCAGCCCTGGTGATCAGATCTTGTCTCTCCTCTAGATTCTACAGAGTATTGCAAACCATGTCCTGTTTACTAAAGAAGAACACATGAGGCCTTTTAACGACTTTGTTAAAAGCAACTTTGATTCTGCAAGAAGGTAAGAGGCTGTTGGTTTTTATGACGATAACGAGCCTTTAATGGAAGAAACATGGTTTTTAGACGACTAAAACAGGACATGCATGGTCTTTATCTAGTATGTGGACTGGTATTACGGTAGCTGGGTTCAGTGTTGCAGTGGTAGTTCTAATCAGGGCCGTTTCAAGAAATTTGGAGGGCCCAAGCAAAATTCAGTTGAAGGGTTACTCCCGTCAAGGCGTATTCTATATATATATATATATACCGTATTTTCACGACTATAAGGCGCACTTAAACATCTTTTTTTTCCTTCAAAATGTGCAGTGCGCCCTATGGTGCGGTGCGCCCTATGTGTGTTGTAACTGCGACTTTTGAGACCACCTCATTGAGGAGATGATGAAAGAGTGGCTGAATGTAAGGAGACCAGGTGTTTTTTTTCCACTCATCACCATCGCTGTTAATATGTAACTCCATGCGTGCCCATTTCACAGCTGATGTGAAAAACATGGGGAAACAAATTAACGCTGTGCTCGCTGTTCAACCGCTCGACATCGGTGTGAACCGGACCCAGCAGGTGCAGCAGAAGCAGCGAGTTTACATGCAAAGTAAATGGTTGACGCGCGTATAGTTGCAGCAAAAGGTCCTGCAGCGCGTTTTGAGCTGCAGGAGCGTTTAAGCATCTGCCAACGCGCTGCTGCTGCTCGAGATGGAAAAATTGTAGTTTTGCTGCTGGACGCGCCGCATCAACCAATCAGAGAAGCTGATCTGGGAGCTGACAGCGAGACAGACACAGCGCTCTGATGACATATGATATTAACGCAAATGGAAAAGGCTGGATGGATGAGGAGATGATGAAAGCGTGGCTGAGGGAGGTGTATGTGAGGAGACCAGGTGCTTTTTTCCACGCATCACCATCGCTGCGTGCCCATCTCACAGCCGATGTGAAAAAAAATTTGAATCAAATGGATACTGTGCTCACCGTTATCCCGGGGGTCTGACAAAGGAGCTTCAACCGCTCGACATCAGTGTGAAGCGGCCGTTCAAAGTAAGGCTGCAAGCGGCGTGGGAGCGATGAATAACAGACGGAGACCACAGTTTCAGGATAAGTGGAAGGCAGCGCCGGGCAAGTTACGCCACCGTTTGCGGATGGATTGTAGATGCTTGGACTAACGTGTCTGCTGGCTCTGTTGTACAAGCTTTTGCAAAAGCCGGCATTATTTCTGAGGAGCCGCGCTGCACGGAAAGTGACTGACAGCGAAGAAGGGGAAATTGGCGCAGCTGTTTAATTCAGAAACAGAGGATGATGACTTTGATGGGTTTGATTAATACTTTGTAATAAATACATGAATAAAGCACAATCATACTCAGTTTTGCTCCCGCTGTATTTTTCTCCCTGAAAACTTAATTCAACAGCAGCCTCTGGGCGGGTCTCCTCCTCTTCACCGCGGCGGCTGGCAGGTGTTTTTTCATCTAAATAATCTAAATCTTGCAGCTATATTTGCTGTGATCAGTGGGAATAAAGTAGTTTTAATATGTTTTTAAGTGAGAAAGTCCACCTGAAAACTTAATAATTGCAGACAGTTCATCCAGATTATCTATTTCTGTCGGAGGCGCTCAGACCCCCACATACCAGCGGTGCGCCGACAGGAGAAATCCTTTCATCAGCAGCCTCTAGGCTGGGCAGCCTCCGGGTTCACGCGGTGGCTGGCAGGTGTTTTTCATCTAAATAATTTAAACTGCAGGCACCCATAAAAGCGAACATATTCCGTCGGCAGGTTTCAGGATTTTAAGTTAATTTAGGAGTGACCACAGCGCTGTGTCATCTGCGATGTGTCTGTCTCACGGCCAGCACCCAGGTTTGATTAATACTTTTTAATAAATACATGAATAAAGCACAGTCATACTCAGTTTTGCCCCCGCTGTATTTTTAAATGCGCAGTAGAGGTATTTAAAGGTAGCAGAGGACATGTACCTGTATATAAAAAACGCGCCCTATAGTCCGGTGCGCCTTATGTGTGTGTTAAATACAGAAATGGGACACATAACTGAGACTGCGCCTTTTAGTACGGTGTGCCTTATGGTCGTGAAAATACGGTGTATATATATATATATATATATATATATATATATATATATACACTATATTGCCAAAAGTATTTGCTCACCTGCCTTGACTCACATATGAGCTTAAGTGACATCCCGTTCCTAATCCATAGGGTTCAATATGACGTCGGTCCACCCTTTGCAGCTAGAACAGCTTCAACTCTTCTGGGAAGGCTGTCCACAAGGTTTAGGAGTGTGTTTATGGGAATTTTTGACCATTCTTCCAGAAGCGCATTTGTGAGGTCGCACACTGATGTTGGACGAGAAGGCCTGGCTCTCAGTCTCCGCTCTAATTCATCCCAAAGGTGTTCTATCGGGTTGAGGTCAGGACTCTGTGCAGGCCAGTCAAGTTCATCCACACCAGACTCTGTCATCCATGTCTTTATGGACCTTGCTTTGTGCACTGGTGCACAGTCATGTTGGAAGAGGAAGGGGCCAGCTCCAAACTGTTCCCACAAAGTTGGGAGCATGGAATTGTCCAAAATGTCTTGGTATGCTGAAGCATTCAGAGTTCCTTTCACTGGAACTAAGGGGCCAAGCCCAGCTCCTGAAAAACAACCTCACACCATAATCCCCCCTCCACCAAACTTTACACTTGGCACAATGCAGTCAGACAAGTACCGTTCTCCTGGCAACCGCCAAACCCAGACCCGTCCATCAGATTGCCAGATGGAGAAGCGCGATTCGTCACTCCAGAGAACGCGTCTCCACTGCTCTAGAGTCCAGTGGCGGCGTGCTTTACACCACCGCATCCGACGCTTTGCATTGCACTTGGTGATGTATGGCTTGGATGCAGCTGCTCGACCATGGAAACCCATTCCATGAAGCTCTCTGCGCACTGTTCTTGAGCTAATCTGAAGGCCACATGAAGTTTGGAGGTCTGTAGTGATTGACTCTGCAGAAAGTTGGCGACCTCTTCGCACTATGCGCGTCAGCATCCGCTGACCCCGCTCCGTCAGTTTACGTGGCCTACCACTTCGTGGCTGAGTTGCTGTCGTTCCCAAACACTTCCATTTTCTTATAATACAGCTGACAGTTGACTGTGGAATATTTAGGAGCGAGGAAATTTCACGACTGGATTTGTTGCACAGGTGGCATCCTATCACAGTTCCACGCTGGAATTCACTGAGCTCCTGAGAGCGACCCATTCTTTCACAAATGTTTGTAAAAACAGTCTGCATGCCTAGGTGCTTGAATTTATACACCTGTGGCCATGGAAGTGATTGGAACACCTGATTCCAATAATTTGGATGGGTGAGCAAATACTTTTGGCAATATAGTGTATATATATATAAGCTACAGCAGCATTTCTATAAACATATAATCCTTTAGGTGAATCTTTGGTTAAAGGTTTCTGATGAGCTGCACCTCTCCGTCTGCTGCAGGTTTTTCTTGGACATAGCCTCCGACTCTCCACCCAGTGATTCGGTCAACCACAGTTTGTCGTTCATCAGTGACGGTAACGTGTTGGCGCTCCACCGCCTGCTGTGGAACAACCAGGAGAGGATTGGCCAGTACCTCTCCAGTAACAGGTCAGGATCGCCCCCATAACTGTTGCTAGCCTTGGTTTAGAAATCAGTTCTGACTAGATGCTTGTCTGCTGGATCTTTCCAGAGACCACAAGGCGGTGGGCAGGCGGCCTTTTGACAAGATGGCCACCCTGCTGGCCTACCTTGGACCGCCAGAACACAAGCCTGTTGCGGACACCCACTGGTCCAGTCTCAACCTAACCAGCTCCAAATTTGAAGAGTTCATGACCAGGTATGAAGTCGACTGCTTTGATTTTTATCTACATTCATACTGGAATGTTTTACTTGACTGACAAAAACTAGCATGTTAGTCACACTTCAGTGTTTCATCAAATGTTAGTCCAAGTAAACATAAAATTCAGTTTTTTACTTATTATTTTTTTAACAAAGGGACAAATATCCAAACCTCCAAATCTGTGTGAAAAGGTGAACACTACACCTGTTCACCAAAAGGTCTTTAGAAGATAGACCACATGCTGAAATCCAGAAAATTGAGGAACAATGACAATGTAGTTCTGGAAAGGGATACAAATCCATTTGTAAAACTTTGGGACTCCATTGAACCAGATTGAGATCCATGATCCATAAATAGTGAAAACACAGGAGAGTAGTGAGGCTTTCTGGGAGGGTACGGCCGACCAAAATCACGAGTGCAGCAACTAATCACCCTGTAGGTCAAAGGAGCCTGATGACATTCAAAGACCTGCAGACCTCACTACCTCAGTTAGGGTCAGAGTTCATTTCTCCACCATCAGAAGGAGATGAAGCAGAAATGGCTGCCTCCCTAAAATGGGAGTCTTTTATCAGATTTATTTTTACTTTTATTTCAAAAGTATTATACCTGGGACTACAGGGGTGCACAAATTTTTACACCAAATGAGACGACGGTCACATTTGGGGCCCTGTCACACCTTGCTTATTAAGCCAGTATATTCCTGATGTCCCAGAATTTCTTAAAACGCTGGCTTACACTGAACTTTCTATTAATTTTTTTTTAAATTTTGGGTATAGAGTATTTATAACGAGTCCAGAACTTATGTCCAACAGCAGCCTGACTTATGTGGCGCCCGGCCTGCATAAAAATATGTCTTTGATCGCGGCATTAACTTAGTTGCTGTTTATCTCCCGTCCAAAAAAGAAAGAAGGTTTGCAGTCACTGCAGATTGAGCGTCATGTCTGCTAGGAAGTTTGTTGGTGGTGGGCGTGAACGCAGGGAGGATCCATCACTCACCTTCTGGCTCACCCTATGATGGGGATGAAGTCTGGAGGAGAACTGACGGTTTCCTCCTGTGAACCCCCTTTATACCAAAACGCTGCCAATACGCCATTATACAGTAGCTGGAAGTTAGAAACACGTTCAGCGCTCGACTGGAACACCTCAGATACGTTATGTGTTGGAGAGAAGTTCTGGATAAATGGTAAATGGCATGTACTTATATAGCGCCTTTATTCAAGTTAGGAGACTTGACCAAAGCGCTTTACACTACATTCATTCACCCATTCACACACACACTCACACACTGATAGTGGCGAGCTACATTGTAGCCACAGCTGCCCTGGGGCTCACTGACAGAAGCGAGGCTGCCGCACACTGGCGCCACCGGGCCCTCTGACCACCATCAGTAGACAATGCAGGTGAAGTGTCTTGCCCAAGGACACAACGACAATGAAAGTCGGAGTCGGGGCTTGAACCGTCAACCCTTCGATTTCAGGGCAAACTCCTACATCCAACGCCACTGTCGCCCCACAGTTACGCACACGTTACGCATAGGTTTAGGATCAGCTAGACGCCAAGACTGATGAGTAACTGACACTTAAGCCAATGTGCAAGTTGCAATTATGTCAACAATCGGATAACTTGCCTGTAACTTATGGCCCATGTGTGAGTATACAGGTGCTGGTCATAAAATTAGAATATCATGAAAAAGTAGATTGATTTCAGTAATTCCATTTAAAAAGTGAAACTTGTATATTATATTCATACATTACATACAAACTCATATATTTCAGATGTTTATTTTGTTTAATTTTGATGATTACAAATGACAACAAATGAAAATCTCAAATTCATCATATCAGAAAATTAGAATATTGTGAAAAGGTTCAAAATTGATGGCCCCTGGTGCCACACTCTAATCAGCTAATTAACTCAAACCACCTGCAAAAGCCTTTAAATGGTCTTTCAGTCTAGTTCTATAGGCTACACAATCATGGGGAAGACTGCTGACTTGACAGTTGTCCAAAAGACGACCATCGACACCTTGCACAAGGAGGGCAAGACACAAAAGGTCATCGCTAAAGAGGCTGGCTGTTCACAGAGCTCAGTGTCCAAGCACATTAATAGAGAGGCGAAGGGAAGGAAAGGATGTGGTCGAAAAAAGTGTACAAGCAAGAGAGATAACCGCACCCTGGAGAGGATTGTGAAACAAAACCCCTTCAAAAATGTGGGGGAGATTCACAAAGAGTGGACTGCAGCTGGAGTGAGTGCTTCAAGAACCACCACACACAGACGTATGAAAGACATGGGTTTCTGCTGTCGCATTCCTTGTGTCAAGCCACTCTTGAACCACAGACAGCGTCAGAAGCGTCTAAAGAGAAACAGGACTGGACTGCTGGTGAGTGGTCCAAAGTCATGTTCTCTGATGAAAGTAAATTTTGCATTTCCTTTGGAAATCAAGGTCCCAGAGTCTGGAGGAAAAGAAGAGAGGCACTTCATCCACGTTGCTTGAAGTCCAGTGTAAAGTTTCCACAGTCAGTGATGGTTTGGGGTGCCATGTCATCTGCTGGTGTTGGTCCATTGTGTTTTCTGAGGTCCAGGGTCAACGCAGCCACATACCAGGAAGTTTTAGAGCACTTCATGCTTCCTGCAGCTGACCAACTTTTTGGAGATGCAGATTTCATTTTCCAACAGGACTTGGCACCTGCACACAGTGCCAAAGCTACCAGTACCTGGTTGAAGGACCATGGTATCCCTGTTCTTAATTGGCCAGCAAACTCTCCTGACCTTAACCCCATAGAAAATCTATGGGGTATTGTGAAGAAGAAGATGCAATACACCAGACCCAACAATTCAGAAGAGCTAAAAGCCACTATTAGAGCAACCTGGGCTATCATAACACCTGAGCAGTGCCACAGACTGATCGACTCCATGCCACGCCGCATTGCTGCAGTAATACAGGCCAAAGGAGGCCCAACTAAATACTGAGTGCTGTACATGCTCATACTTTTCATGTTCATACTTTTCAGTTGGCCAACATTTCTATAAATCCTTTGTTTTTATTGGTCTTCAGTAATATTCTAATTTTCTGATATGATGAATTTGAGATTTTCATTTGTTGTCATTTGTAATCATCAAAATGAAACAAAATAAACATCTGAAATATATGAGTTTGTATGTAATGTATGAATATAATATACAAGTTTCACTTTTTAAATGGAATTACTGAAATCAATCTACTTTTTCATGATATTCTAATTTTATGACCAGCACCTGTACACTACTCCCGTATGTCGACGCGTGCCAGCGTGCTTTAGCGTGCTTTAGCGTGCTCATAGTTTCTACAAAAGGTACCCATAACTTATCCATCATAAGCCAGCGTTTTTGCCAGATTTTTAATAGGTTAGGCATACGCTGGCTAAATCGTGAAGGTGTGACAGGCTTTAACAGGAGTTAAAAAAATAAAAAAGTATGACTAATGCAAAATGTTTTCTTCATAATATCATCTTATTGTTCAACAAGTGACAATCAAACACATTCTTTTATTGTTTAAAATCTAACTTTACAATTTTAAGTGTTTTATTCCTTGTGGCCTGCTAACCCATCCAACTTGGCAGGTTTGGATCAGTAAGACGGGGCAGTTTGTCTCCCTCCCCAGTCCGCAAACTCAGAGTTTAAAGTTTGCAGAGGAAGAGGGACTGAACCTTTTATATCTTTTCTATTTTTAAGGCACCAGGTCCATGAAAAGGAGGAGTTTAAAGCCTTAAAGACGCTGAACATTTTCTACCAGGCAGGCACCTCCAAGACCGGAAATCCTGTGTTCTACTACGTGGCTCGCAGGTAGGACCTCCACTGCTGGAATTCTTTGATTACCAGCACCAACATGTTCAATCAGATCACTTCCCTTGATGGATTTCCTTTGTCATCTGCTAAGAACTGTTACCATGAATGTCCTGAAACATCATCAGGAACAGTTACTGAGAGAATCGGTTCCTTTAAAACTTTTACTGAATGAACAAAACCTCAACTGATGGCTGATTCACATGGCAAGATTTAGAACTCAGGAGATAAAACTTAGACCTTTAATATATGCTGTTAACTCCAAAGAAAGAGATTGTGGTACTAGTCAGGTAACCTGAGGTCCTGACTTGTGCTCTACAGTCCCTTGTTTTTCACTTCTGTCTCATAATGTCCTGCATTTGACTTTCCATCAATAATCCATCAAAAGGCAACCATTATCTGTTCATAAGTGGTGACAGGTGGTGGTCTGCCCAAGTTATGTTAAAATTTTACTGCAATTTTAAGTATTCAGAAATTGTTGATGGAAAATGCAAAAGAAGATAAACATTTTGTCTCACCAACTTTGATTCTGTTCAATGTTCGTAGTAGGGATAGGACGATTTATGAAAACCGTCCGAATCGTTCGGTTTGACTGTCTCTGTTCGGTTCGCGTGTGTTTCGTTCGGTTCATGCCCTGCTCCTTTTTCTCATAGGCGAAGCGTTTACACTCCAGAGCAGAAGGTGGCGCTACTGCGACCAAAGCCAACCACCAGTAGTAAACAAGAAGAAGAAGAAGCAGCAGCGTAGCCGGGTGTAGCAGGGATAAAAATCAGTTGTTGTGGAGAATTGTGTGGGTATGGCGAGTGGGAAGAACAGGAGTTGGAAGACGCGCCAGCAGCACTTTATAGGTCTGCTGTATGGGACCACTTTGCATTTAGAGTGACCTACGATGACGGCGGAAAGAAAGCTGTGGATAAAAGTGCAACAGTGTGCAAGCATTGTGCAACACGTTTTGTTTATGCTAAACAGCAACATGACCAACATGTCATGCTAAGCCCGAAATCCCTCATACTCAATCAGCGCTCCGCCCCGCTGCGCTCCAGGCCGCCTGCACAGAGCAAAGCCTGCAGCCTCCGCTGTGGCTCCCATGCGAGATGATTAAATTCAAAGCAGCAAAACATGTGGAAATGATCCAGGGTTTCCGGGGATCATTAAAAATAATTAAAATTCATAATTTTTTTTTTCCATTAATTTCATAAATTTTTATTTTTTCATAAATTTTTATAATTTTTATTAATTTTTTTATTTTTCGGTGTAACAATAAACATATACCGAACCGAAAACCGTGACCACGAAACCGTGAACTAAACCGAACCGTGGATTTTGTGAACCGTTCCACTCCTAGTTCGTAGCTCATCTGTGTGTTTCCTGGACGGGGCCGCCTGTGGAGCTGGTTGACAGCTGCCTTTTGTATCTATGCTTCTTTTTCTATGTCTGCTTCTGTCTCCTTGAACCCCAGTGGGCCTCAGCAGATGGCCGCTCACACTGAGCCTGGTTCTGCTGGAGGTTTCTTCCTGTTCAAAGGGAGTTTTTCCTCTCCACTATCGTCACAAGCATGCTTGGCGTAAAGGAATCATAGACATAATATAAGCAGACCCGCATCGACAGCTTTCGCCTATGAGCACTGACGTGATTTGTTGGCGCCATCTTGGGGCGGTCGACAGCTCCACTCAGTGTAATGTGTTGAGCAGGAACAGAATCAATTTAATCAATTTTAAATTGCTGAATATTAAATTTAATTCCATGTTTTTTTTTGTTTTGTTTTTTTCTAAAAACAAAAACAAATGTTTCAGTGCTTGTAAATATTCTTAGTAGAGTTAAGACTAATAGAATATTCTGATTGGATGCATTCATGTTGCAAATCACAGCTACTCAGACATTTTTATTACTATATACAAAAAACATTTTTATACAGGTATACACAAATATATATGCACCCCTCTCTCTCTTTGTGTGTGAATATATGCTCAAAAAACTGATTACTACACAAAGTTATCCTTTGATTCATCGATTCAAAGAAAAATTTGCTGCACAATGCTGAAGCATCCTCCTTCTTCTCTGGTTAAACCAGCTGCTTATGGTAGCAGGTCGACCTCCCCAAGATGGCGCCAGTAATTCCTGCGCAGCAACAGTCAATGTGGGGTCTACTCTTATATTATGTCTATGTGAGGGATTGCCTTCGATTCAATGAGTCTATGCAATCAGCTGGTTTTCCTTAAATATCAGTCTGACTGGATGATCTGGTTGAATTGTCTCTGTAAAGTGTCTGGAGATGAAGTGTGAATTGGTGCTATAGAAATAAACTGAATTGAAATTGAATTGTTCAGACTACAGCTTGTTAATAGTTGACTGATAGATGCAGCTAAATTTGACTAAAGATAACTTTTTGGTGTTAAACTGGTTGGAATTCTGTCTGCGGTGCCGCAGCACAAAGTGCCCGAAGCGGCTCGATTAGGGTGCTGTGTCCTCGATGCAGCAATCCCAGGCTGTGATCCAGACCGTTGCTGCATAGGAACCTCTGCAACATCTTGGCCCCTTCTCTTTCTTCAAAGTGTCCAGTAGTGCAGAAGCAGGGTGCCGCCATTTTGACCATCAATGCTGGAAATATCCATCAATCCACCAATTTTAGAATTAGGGTTAACACTCAGAGAAGAAGATAAAGGCTTTAAGTTTGGTTAGGTTTTCTCCAAAACTTCCAGTGTAAACTTTCTTTTCTTTATTTGATAGAACCTAATTGCCAAAAACACAGACGATCAAATGAACAAAGAACATTGTTTAAACATCTCTACCGATGTCAGATCATTTATGTAAGAAAAAACAAACTAGAAAGTGAAGTATAAATTAAAACTTTGATTTAGTGTTAGTTATGAAATGAGAGAATTTCATATAAAAAAAAAAAAAATTATCCAAATAAACCAACTCTTGATGTTTATGTAAAAAGGCGGCATCTTGCTCCTGGAATCGGATGGTTCTCCTTTCTTCACCTCCTTCCTGCCTGTTTACTTTCATAGCTTTTCTGTTAGCCTGATGTACAAATGACCTCCATGAAATAACCGGTTATTCATCATATCTCCAACTTTTCCATGTTTTATTATGTATTTCTTCACAAAAAGAGAAACATTTCCATACACTTGTGATCTTAATGATATATAGTAAACATTATATTTATTAAAGGTAAAGTCCCATCAGCAAGGAATAATCAATGGATCATTATTTATGCCTAAAACTAATACGTTTGCAGTGATTTAATTAATTCAGCATTAATCTGTAAAAAAAAAAAAATAGATACAAATTTTTGTCGCAATCAATGAGTCTGGGAGCGGCCATTTTTGCCCAAATATAGTAACCCCTCCCTCCTGCCATCTTCCAGCAGTGACGTCACGGTGCGGTAAGCCTAGCACCATTCTCCCCGCTTTACAAGCTAAATCAATGGGAACTACTAGACACATCTGCAATCAACAACAATTATTGAAGATTTCCAGAGGACTTCACCATTGAAATTCACCAGAGCTATAGTGAAACTGACAATGCCCACGTGCATGGCAGCTGGATGCTGGAATACATCGGGTAAAAGTGAAAAATCTTTTTATTTGTTTCACCTTTCTGATTCCTGATCCTCCACGGACGGGTTGGTCATTGGATCGCCAACTTGAAGAGGGAGGATTTGCCATCGAACTTCTGGCCAGAGAAAAAACACATAATATGTAGCCAACATTTGGAAGAAGAATGTTTTCAAGATGACTTGGATAATAGCGCGTTGTGACAAACACCAGATACAGCACTGGGACTTGATCAACAGCCGATACCGCACCGTGACGTCACAAACCAGTAGGTGGCAGTAGTGTTCTTTGACAAACATGGATGCCTCCAGTAAAGCACATTCACATGAAAATTACTCTGAATTAAAAACACTTATTTATTGAACAGGATGTATTAATTTCATATTTAAAACTTTCAGAAGTTTGAATTCTGAATATGACCAGACTTCTATTTTAACATCTGAAGCATCAGGGTATCTGGGTATCTTTCCCTGAGAATACTAGTTTCCTACATGCTGGTTGCTATTGTACAAAGTAAAAAATTTAGAGTCACAATTTTCATCTGAGGCTCAACTGTCTGAGCGCTGCTCACAGAGCTGGCCATCTTGGGCTTAACGGTGCTGGTGTCTTCAGAGACGCTGTGAGACTTTGTAGAGGACGTCCACACCAACAACCCGGTCTGATACAGAGAAGGGTTTTCCTCATAGGTAGAGGTGACCATGATGGTCCTTGAAGTGGACACGTCATCATATCCTTCTCCTCTGTTGTTCACCCAGAGGGTTTCCTCTGTAAGTGGAGCTGGCTCCGGTTCTCCGTCTCTGGTGGCCAGATGGTTTTGTCCACAGACGGGTCGTGTAAAGCAGGGACATCCCAGAACGGTTGCACCAGTTTTCTCTGCCCACTGAAGGATTCCCGTTATGTTCTCCTCTTCACATGCCCAGGGATTATCTCCAAGAGTTATGGTTTCCAGTGCCGTCAGTTTATCAAACACGCCTCCCGTCAGACTGGAGAAGTGGTTAGCATGCAGGTACAGTTTGAGCAGCCTCGGAAGGCGGTCCAGAGACCCAGGCAGAATCTGAACCAAATAGTTAAAAGACAAATCGATGCTCTCCAGGTTCTGAGGCATGTTGGTGGGCACGGTCCAGAATCTGTTATGGCTGAGATTCAGAGATTTAACGCTGAGGAGGGTGTTGTTGATGAAAACTATTCTCTCCAGTTCATTGTGTGACAGATCCAGCTGTTTAAGGTTCCAGTGGAAAGCTGTGTCATTCTTGTCCAGAGAGCGAAGATGGTTCCATGATGCTTTAATGTCCCACAAAGACCTGGGCAGGACAGGCGGCAGGCTTTCCAGGTGGTTGAAGGACAGATCCAGGGTTCGTAGCTGAGCGTAGTGGCCGAGCTCGCCGCCGAGGACTTGCAAGCTGTCAGAAAAGACTTTTTTTACAGACTTGCATAAAATTCTACATGCAACCATCCCGTTAAAGCATATTATTGTGTTAGGATTAACTTAAACGATGAAACTAAGACTTTTAAGCCCTTGAAGATGGATTCATGCTCACTTCTTTGTACTTGGCTATCATTTGCCTCCTATCTGACTGCAGCATTTATTCTCACTCCTAAAAACAAACATTTTCTAGTATGTATTATTTTAACCTCTTGCATGAGGTGCTTGGAGGCTGCAGTGTAGACCTACAGTTGCTTACCTGTTAAAAGACAAGTTGAGGAACCTGATATTGTGCTGCAGGCCGCGTGGCAGCTTGGTCAGCCCTCTAGAAGAACAGTCCGCATCACGGTGACCCCCACTACAAGAGCACACGGACGGACAGACGGACAGGACGCAGCCTCCCAAAAGCCCGCAGAGAAGCAGAAGAAAGAAGGACGCAAGCATGGTCAGGGCTCTGAAGACAGAAAGAAGGTGTTTACCAGAGATCTTTAGAAGAAAGGGTTTTAACAACTGTTATATGGAAAAATCTTTTTGTTCATAGTCTGGTTCTGCTGGAGTTTTCTTCATGTTAAAAGGGAGTTTTTCCTCTCCACTGTCTCCATTGATGAGTCAATGCAATCAACTGGTTTTCCTTAGATAGAAAACTTTAAATGAATTTGACTGGATGAACTGGTTGAACTGTAAAGTGCCTTGAGATGACATGTTGTGAAATGGCGCTATAGAAATAAACTGAATTGAATTCAGTATAATTTAGTTTTTCATGTTTGTCTGGATTTGTAGGATTTCACGGAAAAATTAGGCTTCACACAGCATTGTGTTGTCATAGTGTTGGTCTTAATGATTTGTGCAGGATTAGGGTCACGTGGCGTTTATTCTGGAAACCGCCTCAATGTCCCCAGACAATAAGGAACGCTATCCCTAAACTTAGCAGGTTTCTAAGAAACCATCAGCTTTCACATCTATTATTCAGTTTTAGACTTGGGGAACATCTCTCACTACAGGTCCCACAAACTGGGAGGGATTTCTGGTCACAGACAAAAGCCCTTCATAGTCCTAAAATAAAGAGGAATGCGGGTTTTTTTTTTTTTTTTTTTTTTTTGTTAGAGTATGGTGGAAAAAGTTTTTTCCCTCGTTTCACAGAAAGCCACAGATTTATCAAATAAAGGAAAAGGTTCAGGAGTCTCAGAAAATTGGAAAGGTTTAGCTATTAGAACATCGTGGTCTTTAATACCCTAATCAGCTAATTAACTCCAAACTGCTGCTGATTTGTTAGATGTACTTCCATATCCCCCCATTTACTCTTTTACCTCTCAAGTCACCTTGAGAAGTCATCTAATTTGTTGACAGCATCTAACAGTGTTATTAAATATCGTTTTTAATTAAATGCAGCAGTAAAATCTTCCAAGGTGTTTAGAGAATGGGGATTAGTGATGTGTTCTTCGTTTGGTCACATGACAGCGGTGGGGAAACAGAAGCACAGCCAGCGGTGTGGTTTGTTTTCACTGTGTCAAAGGGAAGGGAAGTGTATCAGAAATGAATATTGACCTAAAGGTTCACATCATGGTGACACTCTAATATAGAACAGGTTCAAACAGGATCCACAGGACGCTTTCCAGCCACTGCAAACTGACACATTTTGCTCCCATCTGTTTCCCCCAACGTGCATCAGCACATTAGTACGGAGCCCCTAAAGCGACATGGAGGGAAAAAATAAACTTTTGCGAGATCTCGCAAAACTATTGCGGGATCTCGCGAAAGTATTAAGGGATCTCGCAGTAGAAGATGGATTTAAGAAATAAATTCTACTAATACTGATTTCATGGAACATTTGTTATGTTATGTCATGTTGCGTTATGTACGTTTATGATCTATTTTGACCATACATAAACCTCAGGGATCACATTCTATGGAAGATAAACAGTCTTATTGGAATCTGCCTTTTTTTTAACACCGAATTTTAAACACGTATTTTTTTTTTACACAGAATTTTAAACACTAAATTTTTTTAGACATTGAATTCCTTACACAATTCACCATTCAGCCGGGAACAGCGCTGAGCCCAGCCGTTGTGTCACGTGACCAAATTAGCTAATTTAATTGGCTAGAAGCTGCTCGATTCTATCGAGTGTAAATTGCTTTCGCTTAAAGCTACAGTGTGTAATTTTCAGCGACATCTAGCGGTCAGACTACAGACCGCAGCAACATGAACATCTCCCCCCCACCGCTTCTCCCCCCCAACAGTACGGCGAGCGTTACGGGACAAAATTTCTTCTACGACGTCCACATCACCTACCCTCTCAAGTGATGAGGTTTGTTTACATAGATAATTTTACAGATAGTATTTCATTAGTCTGTGTAGGGTATAGATTTCATGTAGACTTAAGATAATAAATATACCCGTTATTTTTTCTACATCGTTGTGACGTCTTGGTGAGCTGCTTTGCATGGTGATATAAACAGACGAAGTAATTGTAGTCATTAGTTTAACAGCGAGATTGTGTTCGCTGGAAGAATATATCCCCCGTTTACAGAGTCCAAGTCATTTCGGTGGCACGGGGGTTACAACGCGAGGGAGAGGGAGAGGACGAGGGCGAAGGCAGGGAGGCCGTGCAGCTAGGGCCAGGCGAGAGAGGGGAGCCAGCGGGGTGAGAGCAGAGGAGGAAAGGCTTGAAGATCTCCAAAGGAGCCGGAGAGAAGTAACCGAGGTATATATCCAGAAAATTATTTTACAGAAAATTACTGAATCATTACCTGTGAAACGTCAGGGACGTTGCTGAATAAGTATACTGGAGAGTAACAGCATCATCACGCAGCATGTTATTGTTTTAGACAGGTCTGAGCATCCTGTACTCCAAAAACTGCAGTGATATTAGACAATTGTGTGTGTAGGATTAATTACCTGTCCAAGAGAAAACTGGCAACTTGAGCGTCACTTTGAAAACCTTTTTCCTCCATCAGTGACTTCCATCGTGTAAATGCCGTGCCAATGTTGATCCGTGTTTTTTGCCGTTTCTTGTCACGCTTGCGTTTATTCTCGTCGTGTTTCCGCTTCTTAGATGACGGGGGTTCGGTGTCCGCCGCTTTTCGTTGTGATACAGAGTAGGCATGATCCTCCATTCGTCTGATGTTTGGCCACACAGTGCCAAACAGTTTGCAAAGTCACTCACGCCTGCCGCCTTGTTCACCTTTCTTGTTACTGAGGCGCAGTATACCTGCTTCTTCTTCTTCTTTGGTTTCAGGCAGACTAAACGCTTCTCAGGCATAATACTGCCATCTACTGTTCAGTACCGTCTCAGTTAATCTCTCTCAACTTGCCGTAGTTATTTTTGAGCGTCATGGGAGATCTCGCAATCGCTAGTTTGTTGCCTCTGCGCTTGCCGTAGCGCAAAGATGTCAGCCTCCATGGCTGCGAGACCCGCTCCTATGTAATTATAAATAACGAATTCTAAGGCAACGCAAATATTATGGTTAAAAGGCTGAGCTCATAGGTGATGATAAATAACATAGTTATGTATAATATATTAAATTTCTGACTTTATATGCCAGTAATTATTACACACTGTAGCTTTAAGTTCACCAAAAGGTCAACACATTTGCGGCTACATATTTTTGCAGCTGAATTTTTTTCTGGTGAATTTTTACCAGATAAAAATTGAGTGTTAGGAATTAAATGTCTAAAAAAATTTAGTGCTTATAATTTGGTGTTAAAAAAATTCCGTGTTTAAAATTTGGTGTTAAAAAAATTCAGTATTTAAAATTCGGTGTTAAAAAAACTGTGTTTAAAATTCGGTGTTAAAAAAAAATTTATGTTTAAAATTCGGTGTTAAAAAAACTCAGTGTTTAAAATTTGGTGTTAAAAAAATTCAGTGTTTAAAATTCGGTGTTAATAAATTCAGTGATTAAAATTTGGTTAAAAAGTTCAGTGTTAAAAATTCAGTGTTAAAAAAAATTTAATGTTTAAAATTCGGTGTTAAAAAAACTCAGTGTTTAAAATTCGGTGTTCATAAATTCAGTGATTAAAATTTGTTTAAAAAGTTCAGTGTTTAAAATTCGGTGTTAAAAAATGTAGTGTTTAAAATTCGGTGTTAAAAAAATTCAGTGTTTAAAATTCGGTGTTAAAAAAATTCAGTATTTAAGATTCAGTGTTAAAAAAATTCAGTGTTTAAAATTCGGTGTTAAAAAAATTCAGTATTTAAGATTCAGTGTTAAAAAAATTCAGTGTTTAAAATTCGGTGTTAAAAAAATTCAGTGTAAAAAAAAAAAGGCAGATTCCAATGAGACTGTTTTTCTTCCATAACATTCCAGTTATTGTTAAAATCCATCTTGTTAACCCCTACTTGGTGCTTCAGGAACCCCTCAGGGGCCCATTCCTGTCTTCTTAGGGCAGTAATCTACCTCTGTAGATAAACATGAAAATTTATTTTTCTTTTGACTTTAACTTAGGGCGACCAGTCGTCCTCTTTTTCCCGGACATGTCCTACTTTTCATACCTAAAAATGTCCGGGGAGAATTTAAAAATTGTGCGGGATTTTGGTCGACTACAGTGCAGCACTTAGTCGAAACGGAGCCAGTGGGCGACGGAGGCAGGGAGCCAGCGGAGGTAACAGGTTGGATGCAGCTATCTGTGTTCAGAGTGTTTTGAGGCTGTTTTTTTTTTTTTTTTCCTCTCTCCTGCTGCTCCCATGTTCCACATCTCAGTCTACCATCATCAGATCTGTCCCTTTGAGACATCTGATTTTCGGTCGCATTTCACCTAAGTACAGAGTAGCTATGCGGAGGAGGAGAGACACAGCAGCACTCAGAGAATTTAAGCAGCAGATACTTCGATGGTTAATTAAAAGTTAGGAGACGGGTTGGTTAAAAAAAATTAGAGATCATGCCGCTGAAAAATCTGTTAGTTAGACATACGGAGCTTTTTCAGCTAAAAATGGCAACGGATTGTAAGTTTAAATAAGTTGGTATTATGATGCAAGAAGGTTGAGAAAACATGGTTTGTTCTTTTTCTAGTTATAAAATCTTGGATTCTCAGGGGACAATGACTCACAGTTACAGGTTAAAATGAACATGTTTTTTCTTACTGTGCAGACAGAATCAGACTGCAGAGCTTCTACATATCTTTAATTTTAGTTTCTGGCATCATTATATCAGTAAAGAGGTTCATAAATGTTTTTAAGCAGAGCACAGAGAGAAGTAGGGAGAGCTGCAGATTTAAGGTGAAACAGATTTACTGGGAAATGCAACATGCAATAAAATATATCTCCAAGTTTACCACAAAGTTTACAAGAAAAAAATGTTATGTTATATTTAAAATGCATCATATTCAATTTTTTCTGGATGGAATTGAAATTGTACTTCTAGGGATGCATGATATATGAACTTTGGAATCGGCTCTTATTATTTTTTTCATGCATTGATGTTTTGGGGCCCTATATTTGTAATGCACTAAAAGGCATCTCTCTAACATCTATAAATATAAGTATCATGTATTTTGGTCTTGTGTTTTCAAAAATAGGAAAGCTTTCAATAAATATGTTTGAGCTCTTTTTTCTTTGGGAAAAAGAACCCAAGGAAAGGGAAGCTGTCGGTGGTTTTCAGATTTCTGCGTTGGATTTTTAGGTTTAACGGTTTGATTATAAAGCTGTTAGACCACCGTTGGCTTTAGATTAATACCATGAGTGCAAATATTTCAGAAGCTACCCCTTTAAATTCTGCCAATAAGGAAACATGCTGCAATGCAACAAACACATTTAGAGCAGTAGGTTGTGTTTCTATAAACGCATGTCATCTGCTCAATGAGGGCAGATATTCTGCTGCAGATGTGCTTTTCATCCAGGCCGCTAATCTTTATTCACTGTGTGACTCTAAAAAGGAAGGAAACAACTTATCTCCATGTCTGTTCAGCGTGTGAGCCACAGTCTTCTGGTGAATCGGCAGGATTCCTACATTTACATCAATGTTTCTAGCTTTGGTACCATGCCAGGATCACTCACCTTGTCATGTCAGTAGTAGCAGCATCTCTTCTCCTCTCTGGATGTTAACTTTTCAAGCTCCAACTTATTCCTTTGTGCATTTTAGATCATTGGTCTCAAGCTTTTTTTCTGGCCTCCAGTGCATCTAGAGACACGTCTTTGCACATGTTAGCGCCGGCTCTGTTCTGCTCCCTGCTCTGGAGGGATTGCAGGGAGAGAAAGGAGACAGGAATGCAGCAAAGAGCCAGTCCACCGGCCTTTGATGAGGCAAGCATAATGTGGAGAGGGGGGGTGTTCAATAGGGAAAGCGCTTTTTTTCAGGATGCTGCATCTTTAGTTTTCTTGTTGGGGGTTTCTGTATTCATTAGAGACTAGTTAAGTTGGATTTCTGGGGGGTTTCTGCCTTTTTTTGTAATTTAAAGAACATCTTTGTTACTAAAACTTTGGCCTAATCTGTTTTTTATTCGGACAGACATAAAGGTTGAAAGAATT
This sequence comes from Cyprinodon tularosa, assembly GCF_016077235.1. NCBI lineage: Eukaryota > Metazoa > Chordata > Actinopteri > Cyprinodontiformes > Cyprinodontidae > Cyprinodon > Cyprinodon tularosa. The sequence continues at coordinate 285,610 of NW_024039231.1, read as the reverse complement.
TGAATGCAATGCAATTTAAAGTTTAAAGTATGCTTTTAGAGATAATCTGTCCAGCTGTTTAATATATCACTCAGTCTGTTCCTTCTGGCTGATTTAGAGGGGACCCTCAGTGACTGAGCTCTCAGTGATGGGGCAGTACCTCTGGCTCCGTACGGAGCATAGTTCACAACCAGCAGTTGAAATAATACTTTTCTCTACAAAGCAAAACTGTGTGTTTAAAAATAAATATGTCTGATCTAAAAAGTGCAGAAAGTCACCTCCTTAACGTAGCTTTGATCATTTGTGAAATATTCTAAAACATATTTCACAGGTGGAGGAGGTGCAAAACCATGATATTAATCATATTCTCCTAATTTAACACATTTTATTGTTATGAGTAGTTTTGCTCCTGAAAGTAAAATGTTAAGCATCTGACTCAACATTTATGCATCCTTCTGATCGATGTCAGGGCCTTCCCCAGAACCACTGGGTCCCATTTAGAAACAGAGGGGTCCCAGTTCCGGCGTGTTGACAGATATGCTGCATGTAACAGAAGCCAACCCACAACTTTTTGTAAAAAGCAGCAATCAAATGAATATTTACCATTGAAAACATGGTTGATGCTTCTGTCCGTCTCCTTCCTTTTAGTCTCCTATTTACTTCCTTCCCCTTTCTTTCTCATTTCCTTCTCTCTTACACTTTAGTCTTTTCTTTGCCATTCTCTTTGCTACTCTTTTTTTAATATATATAATTATCTGAAGTCAAATTAAACACAAATACACCAATTCAAATTTCTAGAGAATTAAGTGTACTTTCCCAGATTTTTAGTTTGTATATTGCTTTGTGGCTTAAAAAAAAGTCCACTGGGACTGAAACTGTGGTTTGTCACCAAAAGTTTGAATGAACAGATATAAGCTGACACAACTTGCTTTTTTAAAGTCCTTTATTAGCTGGGCTCAGACACGTTAAAATGCTTTCAGAAAAGCTCTTCCTGTGTGAAGTACTGTAGAGAAATGAGACATCAGGCTAAAATAGCTTCCCTTTTTTTGGTCTGTGACTGTTTTCCGGAAACTTTCCGTCTTGTTCAATGCATACATTTAGTCTCTAGTTACCTTTAACTTCGCCGTTTTACAAATTTCACTCATCTTCCTTACATGAAGCCCAGAGAATGTGAATATCTACACATAAACAATACTTTCACAACACAGCTGGCTAAGCTGGTTTTTAATCATTATTTAAATACAGGTTTTCTAAGAGTCTTCAGTTAAACAAAAGGGTATAATATTCAAATCACAGAACATATGTAGCAAAAGATGCCTGGATTTCCAGAGGTATTTTATGCCGTTGCAAACACTTTTGTGTGGTACTGTTTTTGTGAAAACTCTTCCCCCCGGGTAAACATCCAGGAAGAGCTTCAGCAACTCCACATTTATCCAGGCTTCCATAGGTCCCTCAAAGTGACATCCATCTGTCGCATGTTGCTCCTCTCAGGGGTTCCATACCTTTCTTTATGCTCTAGAGAGAAAACCAGCAAGTCACTCCAGCATATCTTTGTGAAACATCTGTCCTGCCCGTTGTTTCTCTTACACCATTTCCTTCTGCTTTTTCAGTTTTATGCCAGATTAATTTAAAGACACTTCTTTCAATCTGAGCAAAAGCAGGACAAAATCTCCATTACAATCCCCTCTAATAAAGAGGTTTTAGTTTGGATAGGAGTACATTGATATAACTAAAGGTCTTAAGCACAGTTGGCTGCATCCAAACTTGAGATCTGAAAACAGATTTACAAGTATGCTTGTGACTCCTCGGGGCCATCGTTTGCTTTTGCCTGAGAGCGTCCCAGGACTCCAAAAGCTAAGATGACCTTCTGAGGATAACCATTGGTTTTTAAACCGAAGTCTGTATGACGGTCATTACAACTCTCTCCTCAGCTTCACCTCCTATCTTTATTTCTGCAGCTGATTTGTAGGATTTGTCTTGTGTAGCATTTCCATCCACAGTTTGACCAAAGGTGCTTCCTTGGTGTTTCTCTTCAAAAGTGTCTCTCAGGGGGATTTCCTTCATCTCAGTTGGGTCTTGAAGCAAAGAGAGTCTCTTAGAAAGTCTCTGAGGCAGGAAACTGGTTAAGGAAATTCGGTTGGACGACCTCAACTCAACATTGCCATTGTTAGCGTCCCCCTCTAGAAATGGGGAAGGGCCTGCCCAGGCTGAAGGCTGCTGCTTCTTCTGATGTCTCTGTTTGTAGATGAAGATGAAGAGAAAACCTAAGATCATCAGCAACAACGCTGCACCTATTACTGCTGCGACAATCTTTCCATGGGGTGTATCATCTTTCTTGGCCTTGTTGATGGGGTAAACTGTGGGTTTCTCAGAGGTTGAGGATTGTACTCCATCCCCACCTGGACTTGGCTTGGTTGCTGTCGATTTTGTCGATTCAGGCTTGAACGTCGTGGTTTCTGCATTGATGGTTGTGAACTCTGATGTGGATGTAAATGAGGAGGTTGTTTTCTTCTGTTTAGTATGAGAAGTGGAAGTCCTAACTGTGACAAGACTTTGTGTGATAATGCTCAGCGTCGCAGGTTCTGTTGAACCATTGACCCTGTCACTCATTTCATTAGTCGGAGCTACTGTTGGTTCTGTTGAACCATTGACCCAGTTACTCAGTTGACTAGTTAGTGCCACTGGTGTTTCTGTTGAACTGTTGACCTGCTTACCTCCTCCACTTGTTGGTACCATAGTTACAGATTTCCAGAGTCTAGACTGAGCGGTTGTTGCACCCGGTAGACCTGTGAGAGTTGGTTCTGTCCGTATTTCTATTGGGAGAGTTGCAGGAGGCGTGTTTTGAGTTGGCTGTAATGGCGCAGCAGAGCTTCTTTCCTCCTTCACTGTTATCCCATCAGCTCTTGTGGCAGATGTAGAGTCGGAATCCTGGATCTCTGACATCTGGTTGGAAGTTGATGGCTGTTGTGTCGTCGGCTGGCTGTCTGGGACCGCCATGCCCGTTGTTTCATTGGTGGAGTCGTTAGGCAGCTGTGATGTTGCCGTACTAATTGCTGCCAGCAGCAGCAGGAGGGAACTGAAGATGTCCATACTGGCCTCAGGTCTTCTGTTTCTCGCTAAAACAGAAGGAATTCTGGATCTGTTATCAGGTAATAACATGTTATCGAGCAACAACTGCAACCAGTAATCTCTGCAACTAAAGGTTTTCATTCTTGCAATGGTAAACTACCATTTAACCCGTTAACTGCCATGTCCTATCTGTGTATGGTGCCTCCAAATTTGCAGCCTCATGCTGCCAGAATAGAGCTATTGTCTGTCCTTCCAACAGCTTTAAATGGCATACTAAGTTCCGCCATCAGTTAAAGATCGCCAGCTGATTTTTTTTTATCCCTTTTCAGGCTTTTGGTGATTTTGATGCACCTTGTGCGTGTCATTAAGCTCTGGATTTTTGCCTCACCTTTCCACTGCCTCATGTTCCAACAGTCAGTGCTGTTTAGTCTAAATCCTTATTGAACGGACAGAATCACAAAGGAAGCCAGGTTTGTTTTGACTTGAAGAAATTTTGTAGAAATTAGAGGAAAGCTAAGCTTAATTTTGAAATTTTTCTACCTTTTGTTTTGGAGGGTTTTTCGTTTGGTTGACATAAATCTTGTCCTATAATCCGTGGTGCATGTCGACACACTGACCTCATGCAACAGCAGCAATTCTGTTTATGAAGCTGCCCTATTGCGTCTTGTGCTGCAGTTAATTTTGTCCTCGCTGACAACTTCCTGTAATTGGAAGTCACCGTTATGCACCAGTCCTCTAATACCATCCCTGATTATCACGCGGACAGCTCATGAACGCTGGCGTTCATGGTCTTTGGTTTGCCGATGTCCAAACTAGAATGGTTTCTAAAGGGAACTTCTGTCCACTGAGATGAGCTGGAGCTCCGAGTTCATTTGATTCTCTGTATTTACTCTAAATTATTTTATTTTTAAGTCTCTACAATCAGGATATAAAATGTTCTACGGGGCGATGTAATGATATCATCCAGTTAGATCAATAAAAGGGTTTTTATCTAAGGACCACCAGCTGATTGCATCATTTTCTTGACTTTGCAGGAATTGCTCCTCCTGGTTGAGCATGTGGCGACAGAAGATCAGCAGTAACTGAATAAAGCCTCAGCCAAAATACCTGAAAAGGGCTTTTCTCCATTTCATAAATTATCTTATTGCATTTTGAAGATATTTTCTAGAAGCATCTACTAAACAAAAACCTCCTATTAAAGAAAATATTTGCAAGTAAAGAGCAGAAAGTTGTACTCACAGGCGACTCTGCCAGGGGAATGCAGGTTTAGTTCCAAGAAGCATAGATGGTGAACAGATTTAAGTGTTAAGCAGAATGCTGAGCGAATGAAAGCAGGAACTAGGAGCAGAACACAACCCCACCTTTTTGAAATGTTGAAATCGAGACTTGCCTAACTGACAGGAAATGAGACATTTTTAAGACGTACTCTCTCTTCAAAGCGTTTGCCAAATATAGTTGTTTATATCTTGCATCAGCACCTCAGACTGAATTAGCTTCTTTAGCATTTCATGTTGGTTGAAATGGTGAGCTCACTTTATGTGATGTTGGATATATTTGAATCTGTTTCTGTACTTTGGACTGTGAAAAAAAACAGTGAACTGTCCATCTTCTGACTCTGGAGTCTTTGCTGTCTGTATAAACAAAGCTTGGGTTGGTCCATTAGACTAAGACCATGTTTCTAGTGCTGCTCAGAAAGCCCCCGTCTTTCCCATCCAGGCTCAGATATAAGGCTGAGCTGGGAGGTTTCTTTCCACCCTGAAATATGATGTTACTTTAGGGATGTTTAAAGGAAAAGTCCGGTCAGCAAGGAATAATCAATGGATCATCATCTATGCCTAAAACTAATATGTTTGCGGTGATTTAATGAATTTAGCATTAATCAATAAAAAATAAGAACAATATTTTTCGTTGCGATCACCGAGTCTGGCAGCGGCAATTTTTGCCCAAATATAGAAACCCCTCCCTCCTGCCATCTTCCAGCAGTGACGTCACGGTGCGGTAAGCCTAGCGCCATTCTCCCCGCTTTACAAGCTAAATCAATGGCAACTACTAGACACATCTGCAATCAACAACAATTATTGAAGATTTCCAGAGGACTTCACCATTGAAATTCACCAGAGCTATAGTGAAACTGACAATGCCCACGTGCATGGCAGCTGGATGCTGGAATACATTGGGTAAAAGTGGAAAAAAAGAGTTATTCCACCTTTCTGATTCCTGATCCTCCACGGACGGGTTGGTCGTTGGATCGCCAACTTGAAGAGGGAGGATTTGCCATCGAACTTCTGGCCAGAGAAAAAACCCGTAATATGTAGCCAACATTTGGAAGAAGAATGTTTTCAAGATGACTTGGATAAACACCAGATACAGCACTGGGACTTGATCAACAGCTGATACCGCACCGTGACGTCACAAACCAGTAGGTGGCAGTAGTGTTCTTTGACAAACATGGATGCCTCGTGCGTGCTTTGGTGCCGTAGTGGTTAGCGCACACGACCCATGTACGGATGCCTTAGTCCTCGACGCAGCTGATTCGGGTTCGAATCCGGCCTCTGGTCCTTTGTCCCATGTCTCTCCCCCTTTTTTCTCATACCTCGTCTCCTATCAGCCTACTGTCCAAAATAACAAGTTACTAGTGCCCAAAAAAAAAAAAAAGTCTCCACTAAAACACATTCAAGTAAAAATTTCTCTTGATTAAATACACTGATCATTTGTTGCACAATATGCAATAATTTCATATTTGAAGTACTTTCAGAGGTTTGAATTCTGAATAGGAGCGGACTTCCTTTAACAGTTTGTAATTCAGCATCTCTACCAGTTTTAAATCTCTCTAGTAAAGTTGTTTGGGTCAAAGATGGTTTGATATTCCCAACTGAAGGCTTTAAGGCCCCGTCCACACGAAGCCAACCCCTGGCCTAAACGCACACATTTTTCACCAAACCAGCCTCTCATCCATACGAAGCCGGCGTTTCGGGGGTCTGTAAACGATCTTTTTTTTTATTCAGCCTTCAGAGTGGGAAGATTTTGAAACGCCGTTTTCGCGTTTCCATCTTTAAGCTCTAACCGCATTTTTTTTTTTTTACACGCATGCGTCATAGCGTCGCCTCTAAACACGCATGCGTGACACAGTATCACAACAACAATGGTGCCGTACTGTGTTGAATAGTTGCTGCCAATGCTACTCACCCTGCTGTCGGGCTTACAACAGAATCTTCTTCTTCTGGAATATCTCCAGGAAGAACAGAGCAATATCGACGACATAGTTCAGCAGCTGAATTTGACTGAACCACGAAAATGGACCCCCAGGGCAACCATGTATAAATATTAGAGCGCATGCCCAACATTTCGTCGCCATTTTTGCTTTGGCACCACAGCGCCACTTACAGGCCTGGCATACATTTTGCAGCGTTTTCATGCATTCGTGTGGACGCTCACATTTATTTTACGTCTCCGTCTTTACGACAAACGTTCTGGAAAATATTAGCATTTCGTGTTCGTTTTGACTTCGTGTGGACGGGGCCTAAGTTTCTAAGTATAAACTGGGGAAGATGATAATCTGAAGATGATGCTAATTTACAATCTGTCCCCAGTCCTCGTTTCTCTGCTGGCAGGGATTATTTTTTAGGAAACTTGTTCACCGGTTCTGATACCACTTCATTTCCTCAGCCTTTATTCTGAAAGTCTAGTTTCTTGTTTTTTTTTTTTTTATTTCTTATGCTCTTTGGTGTCTCACTGACAGGGATTAATTACTGAGCAGACATTATACATGAGTATTTAACACTATTTGCTTAAAAAACAACAAATGTAAAAAATTAAAAATAAAAATCAGGTTGAAAGATTCCAATGAAATCAGTCTTTAAGCTCCACTTTTTTAAGGAAAATATTTATACAGATATTTTCAATCAGTGACAAAGCAAGTTCTCCACAGTGTGCCACAGTAAAAGCCTCAACATTGATTTGAAGCACCAGACATGAGTACAATACAAAAGGATTTATTCAGAATCAGGAAATGGAACATTTTGCTTCTGTGTTTGCAAAGAATGAATAAGCAGTAATGTTAAACAAGTCAGCAGTCAACAGATGATCGGCGGCGTAGCAGCAGCACAGAGTTCGTTTGTCTTTAGATCAGCCATGTTTCTTTTTTCTGTGGTTCTATTTTTGTTTCTGCTGAACACAGATGTCTGTTGTTGCACAGCTGCAGAGATGTTCTGGTAAGCACTAGTTGGATCCGCTGCAATAAATTCATCTATACGGCATATCACTGCACCCTGCATATGTCAGATGCTTCGGATGTTTATTTAGGCGCCAAATTAATGGCTGTAATCTGTTATCCGTTTTTATAATGCAGAATAATCTGTTATAAAGGGTAAAATGGTGGTACCGTGGGCGAGCTATTAACAAAACCAAAGCAAGTTGTTTCATCACTAAAACAGCACAAGCTGTTGACGAGATGGAAAGAACCCCCCCCCCCACCACCACCACCACCACCGACCTGTTGCCCTTTAACTCTCCTGGTGAGAGCAGAAATAAAGCCCAGAATGAATGTCTGCAGAATTTTTTTACACCTTATGAACTGTTGACTTTTTGTTAAGTTTTAGTCCCAAAAGTCGCTATTTTATTTGTTTTTTATTTTTGGCTTAAGGCTGTGCAAAATACTGCCTAATTATGTAGGGTCTTGTTGTCACCAGTTAAGAAAAGTGTTGTCTTTTCTTATATCTTTCATAAAGGTTATTAAAGCTGCACACATTGCGCTTTCAAAATATTGCTTTGTAATTTAATCTGGTCTAACTGAAGTTAAAATATTCTGTCTGCAAAATCTGCTTTAATTCGCATCCTCTTTGTGTTTTTAACAGATATCTGTGTTTTTTTCCTGTATTTTGTCCTTGATTCATTTTCACTGAACCAAATCTGCAGCTTTGTATAATTCAAACATCAGACTTTTTTGTGTGATAAAACATTATTCTCCTACTTTTATCTGTTAGCGAGGGAAAAAAGGTTTTGACTGTTTCTAAAACTAAACAATTTTCATCCATTATTAAAGTTCACTTATTTTTTTTGCTTTTTGTTTAAGTGAAAAAATTTAAAAGTTTAAGAAATACTTCCAGATTAAGTTTTACAAGAACTTTAGTTTCTAAAATCACATTAGGAAAGATAATCTGACGGATTTGGTTGTTTGCGCCATGGTGACAGACGTGGGTTACCGTCTCATACAACAAGAGGCATGTCTTCTAAATCCTTTGGAAGCACCACACAGGAATCCCTGGAGCTGGAGCTCTGGAACTGAATGTTCTTTTCTCCAGGATCAGAACAAGTTGTTCCTCCTTCCTGGATACCTGCCCCAGCTTCCTCCAAGGCATCTTGTATCTCACTCTGAGTATGGTCGTCTGTCATCACCTCCTCAAGTATAACGGTGGTATCACAAGGGCCAACCAGCCCTTCTATCTCCGTCTGATCTGGTCCCCAGTAGTGGGCACCACCCATCATGTCTGTGTTGGAACGGTGGGTTCCAGGGATGTACACCCGGCGCTGGAGGACCCAGATTTGGCATGCAAGCACTGATATGGTAATCAGAAGGCAGATGATGAACCCTGCTGCTGAACCAATAGCAATCGGGCCCATCTTGGAGTCAATTAAACACTTTCCACCTGTAGTATTGGTGCCATCATTTGGGTTTTGTTGAAAAGCAGTCGTGAAGGAGGGATCCGTTATAAATGTTGGTGTGTCAGTCAGGTTTTCGGATGCCAGTAAGTACATGGTTGTAGTTGAAGGATCTTGGTCCGCCTCAGCAGTTCGGTGCAGCACCAGAAACAGGACAATCAGGGAGGTTTTCATCTTTCTGTGAAGGAAATAATCCCAAACAAATGTTTTATTACCATTGAATCATTTTTCAACTTTCTTCTTAATGACAGTTTTAGTACTTACCTAAGGTTGCTCAGGAGGTCTGTGTGGCGTAATGGAGAGCGCCTCAAGAGCTGCTCTGAACCGTCGTCCTGACTTTCTCACTACGTCTTCTTCTCTGCTGGGGTTATATCAGGGTCTTTGGTTTGAAGCCACAGAGGCTAAGGTGCTGTTCTTAAAGAAGCAAAAGCATCAGTATTTTTAAACACTTGGTGTTTGAAAGGCTGCTGTGTCTTATATTCGTCCTTAGTGATTTTCTGTTTTAATCTAAGGAATAAACTGAATACCAAAGTTACAGAAGATCATGGCTTTTAATTTGACCTATTTTTTCTCCTCAGGTTCAAAACGGGCCAAATAAATGGAGACCTTCTCATCTACCATGTCCTCCTCACCCTAAAACCTTACTACGCTAAGCCCTACGAGATAGTCGTAGACCTAACTCACGTTGGACCCAGCAATCGTTTTAAGACTGACTTTCTGTCCAAGTGGTTTGTGGTCTTTCCTGGCTTTGCCTATGAGAACGTGGCAGCGGTTTATGTCTACAACTGCAACACTTGGGTGAGGGAGTACACCAAGTATCACGAGAGGCTACTGACTGGCTTGAAGGGTAGCAAACGTCTCCAGTTTATTGACTCTCCGGCTAAGTTGGCGGAACACATAGAACCTGACCAACAGAAACTTCCAGCAGCCACCTTGACATTGGAGGAAGACCTCAAGGTGTTCCACAACGCCCTCAAGTTGGCGCACAAGGACACCAAAGTCTCAATAAAGGTAGGATAGCAGTGAAAAGCTCTTCGCCAAACAAGAGAGAATACGATAATAACAGGCTTTTTTTTCCAATTTTACTCATGGATACTTGTTTATTCTTAGGTGGGCTCTACAGCAGTCCAGGTGACCTCAGCTGAGCGGACCCGCGTTCTCGGCCAACCGGTCTTTCTCAATGATGTTTATTATGCCTCAGAGATTGAAGAAATTTGCCTGGTGGATGAAAGCCAGTTTACTCTCACCATGGCCAACCAGGGAACGCCTCTGACGTTCATGCACCAAGAGTGCGATGCCATCGTTCAGTCTATAATTCATATCCGTACCCGCTGGGAGTTGTCTCAGCCCGACTCGATTCCCCAGCACACAAAGATCCGCCCAAAAGATGTCCCAGGAACTCTTCTCAACATTGCTCTACTCAACTTGGGAAGCTCTGACCCGAGTCTGCGGTAAGTTACTCAAAGGTTTCAAGAGGGTCATCATCAAACCATTGCAATGTGGATTTGATGTACTAAATCAGGATCTGTATAACTAACACTCAGTGTTTCATTAAATCAAAGCAAGCTGTGCTTTATGATGAAATAATGAAAAAGTAGTTTAGTAACATCACTCAATGTCTTCTTCACTTGCAGGTCAGCAGCTTACAATCTCCTCTGTGCTTTAACTTGCACATTCAACCTGAAGATAGAGGGTCAGCTGTTGGAGACGTCCGGTCTCTGCATCCCAGCGAACAACACACTTTTTATTGTTTCTATCAGCAAGACCCTCGCTGCGAATGAGCCTCATCTGACCCTGGAGTTCTTGGAAGAATGCATCTCAGGCTTCAGCAAGTCAAGTAAGTCCATTGAGGTGGCAGATGACTGTTTTTTCCCCCTTCTTGTGTCATTTTTGAACTCCCCTCTAACCTGAAGAGGTCAAAGGAGTTTCTGCCTCAAGTGAAGGAGTTCAAGTATCTTGGGGAGATCGATGGCCAGATCGGTGCGGCTGCTACCTTAATGCATCACTGCGCCGGTCTGTTGTGGTAAAGAGAGAGCTGACCAAAGAATCAAAACTCTATCTTTTCGGTTGGTCTATGTTCCTACTCTCACCTATAATCTGGATCTTCACCTAAAGGGCAACATCCCAGATACAAATAGCTTAAAGGAATAGTACACCCAAAACATGATTAGCCTTCATTTTCTACTCACCCCCATGCTGAACAACACTCTGGAGTACTTTTTTGATATCTCAAATGCATCTGGAGATCTGGGAGGCTTCTTGCTGTCTGCTGGCATTCAAATAATGGAGGTCTATGGTGCCCGAGAAAGAAAGGTCCATAAAAGTCCACAAAAACGTGTCAATATTCCTCCATACTGCTCGTCCAATGTATTCCAAGTGTCCTGAGTGGGTAGCATCCAGAATTTACTCGAAACAAAGTCATTTAGAATGTTTTTAGAGCATAAACAGTAGTGTATAGGAAGGTGGCTGGGCACTTTCTTAGGAATAGGGTGAGGAGCTGGAGAAGCTGGGAGTAGAGCCGCTTCTCATCTACATCGAAAGGTGTCAGCTAACGTGGCTCTGAATTATTAATCAAAATGCTTACAGAGTCCTAGTGGATTATCCAGGACACACTGGAGGGACTAAAGCATCTTTCCCACTGAAAATACCACGTTATGGTTTTGTTATTTTTTTTTTCAAACATGGGTCGACGCGGTAAAAACCGGCATTTGGCTCCCTTCCCATTGGCAAAAAAAGTGTATGGTCTAACCCCTCTCTGGCAGCTGCGTGATCTCTGTCCCTTTAGTGTGACGCCCTCACACTCAGTTAGTGTTGATGATGTCACCAGTGCAACAGAAATTAAGAAAGTAAACAATGGAGAGCAACAAGTAAGGAAGCCTGGGCGTAGTCAGTGTGCCTTGTTGTTTCTCTCTATTATCTGTCTGAATCCCAGTTCAGCTGCTCCATGTTTATTAAAGGAAAAAGAGGTTTTTAGCTCAGACGCAAATGCCGCAGTGTGTTGATGTCCGTTTGCATTCAGTTCTGTCACATAATTTATCGGGTCAACTGGGCTCTGGGGTTCTCACCCCGTTCTCACCCAGTGCCGAGGCGACTTTAATGCGGGTTGCTTGCTGGGCGTTCGACCCGGATACACACGGGTCAGTGAGCTGTTCCCACTGCCACTAAAAGCCGATTGTTTTCAGGTTTAAACGGGTTTCTCAGCCAGTTGGAAGGGGGTACATGTCTCACAGCTGGTCTTGGAACACCTCGGCTCTCCATCAGATCTATGTTTGATTATTCCACTTTATTCAAAAACTCTAAGAATAAAAAATGTTGATTCTACAAAATGTTTTGGTTAAAATAGGAAAATTTCGGCGCTCTTCTGTTATTTTTCTACACAAAAACAGTGCCTGTTTTATCTGAAAACGTTCTTTGATAAACGAGTGAGGTGTCTCAACTGGCATTGTGTCGTTGACTCTGCAGCAATCCCTCAAATCGGGCATGCATGCAGAGAAAGTGGAGATAACAAAAACTCCCTTTTAACAGGAAGAAACCTCTAGTAGAACCAGGCTTTGTTTGAACAGCCTTCTGCAGGCTCGAGAAGACGGAAGCAGACATACAAGTGGAGGCAGTGATGGTTGCTGCCTATGGAGCTAGTTTACGGTCCATAGATGGCTCGATCTAGGAAAGCAGTAGCTCAGCAAATGAGCTCTGAGTCGGTTTTCATGTTAAAAAGGATAAAAGACAGTCCTTAAACCTATACCTCTTTTTCACTGGCTGAAAAAAAACCTTTTTAACCCGGCAACAATCGGCTTTTAGTGGCAGTACGAACAGCTCACTGACGTGTGTCTAACCGGGTCAAACGACTCTGCAAGTCACCCACATCAAAATCGCCTCGGCTCTGATCGGCATGTTGTGGGAACACCAGAGCCCGGTTGACCCTCCAAATTACGTGACGCCATCGAGCGCAAAGTACGGACATCAACGCAGCACGCCAGTCGGCCTGATCTAAAGACCAAAACAAATCTGTTTACATTTAATAAACATGAAGCAGCTCTGGTGAAAGGGATTTAGACAGATAAAAGAGCTAATCAACAATTCTTATTGTCTACGCCCTGGCTTTTTTACATGTTGACTTTCTCCATTGTTTACTTAACTGATTTCTGTCACACTGGTGACATCATCAACGCTGCGTGATGATGTCACCAGACGCACTGCTGCGAGGGAACCGAGGGCACGCAGCTGCCAGCGAGGGGTTAGACACTTTAGCGAGTGCTTAAGGAGCCAAATGCTGATTATTGGGTCGACCCATGTTTCAAAAACACAGTTAAAATGGTAGTTCCAGTGGGAAAGAGGCTTTAGTCACATTCAAGCATGAGTCATTGACTATGTCTAGGAGATAAATGGGATTAAACAAAAAGACAGTCTGTGCATTTGGCCACATTCAGTCTGTAAAACCCAGTTTTGTGAGATGTTGCCCAGCCTGCTGCTGCATAGATGACCTGAGCTGACGCACAGTGGAACAAAGCCCAAGAGGCCATCGCACCCTTATAATGCTTTGAGCCCATGCACTTATTGGCCAGAGATGGAGCCTCCAAAATCCAGTGCTCTAACTTTTTGAAGGAGACCTATAAGCAGTGGCCCAAGGTATGAACAGATGATCATATCTAGAAGGAACTATAGCAAAGTGGACAGACAGTTTTGCTTTGCTAGCTAAAACCCTTCAGATCAGAGAGGAAGTTGTGGGAAGAGAGACTAGGCTTTCAGTGACATTTGAAATCGATTTATTCTTTCAACAGTCACTGAAAAGGAAGGCTTACCACTTGGTCTCTGGTTCTCAGCTTTTTTCTGGTGGAGAGATTGTGGGGCAGTTCTATGGAGCTCCAGCTGACCGCCCTCTCACTGCCACGGCAGCAAAGGCAGGTCTGTGGTCCTGTGTGGGAGTTTGACTTGGTTTACAAGGCTAAGAGATGTAAAAGCTTCTCATCTGGCTTTTTTGGGGTACTTGTCTCTTTAGTCTTGTCCAAGGAGGGTTCAGATAGACCTTCTGTTGGGTCATTGGTCATATTCATAGTTTGGGCCTTCTAGCAGTCATTTAGACCTGACAGATGCATCTATTTTACCTCAGAGTGAGGTCCCTAAGTGCGTTCAGACACACCCATGCTCAGTAAAAGGGCGTAAGCCACTGAACAATACTGTGGTTGTGGTTAAGCCAACATAGAGAAGTCCTTGACAGGAGCTTGTTTATTAATAGGCTAGACCAGTAACGGCTGATGGTGGAAGTCTTCTACAGTCGTAGAAGTCATTAAGCAGTACTCCTCCTGCATCTGGAGCTGCAGGCCAGGGACATCTCAGCTTTGATGCAGCGTGTTTGCATCAAAGCGGAGCACTTCTAATCCGCTTGCTTGTCTGGAGTGTTGATCTTATCGTCATCTTCTAGGGTGACGGTGTCAAGGTAGGGGTTTGTCCTTTGCATCCGAACATGTGCATGACCAGGTGATTCAATGAATGCAGGGTAAGGTGCTTTGATGTCCTCTGGACTTGATTAAACATTGGATTGCAGCCCCTTTTCCACCTTCCTCTATGTCCTTAGATGCAAGGAGGTCTTTTTTTGCATCATCTGTTTCCTAAAAGCATCATCCATGCCCCTCTATGTAGCCGTTGACAAGAACAAAGAACAACAACCTGCACGCAGTAACACCTGATTGATATGAAATGGAGGCGAGCACCATTAAAAATGGAGAAGGGACAGCATTACTTGCTCTTTTGTTTTCTATATTGCCAGAAAACCAATATCTGGAGTATCTAAACTGTATGAATTTTGTCTTTGAAGATTCTCAATCAAAATGTAGGTCTGTTATTTTTGCAGCAGACGGTGTTTGTCTCAAAAACATCAAAACTACCTCTGTAAATAAAGAATCTACTTTGGGTAACTATTAATTTAGAGTTTTAGTGACACCTGCTGGTTATTGTATTATTATACTCTAACAATATAATGTGAGTTTCTACATAGGGCAGAAACAATTAATTGTGATTAATCGATTATTGAAATAATAGTCAACTAATTTAGTAATGGATTAATCGTTAAATGTAGTATAGAGACTCTAAAACATACCTCTAGCTGACAGAGCAACTAACTTAGAACAGTAATTATATGGAAAAAAAAAAGTAATATAAAAACATTATGCATTTGAGATTAAAAAAATAAAAGGTTTCATCTGTCAATCTGCTCTATCCAGAACTCCTCAAGGGGAAAAGTTTAAGTTTCACCTAGTTTAATTTTGTTTAAAAAAAAGCCTTTGGCTATCTGATTATTAATTGATTAATTGAAAAAATAATCAACAGGTTACTCGATTTGAAGAATAGTAATTAGTTGCAGCCCTTTCTTCAACATAACCAGATCTACTTGCTCAACAGGGTCAAAAGGGGCTAAAACGTCAAACTTGAGCAGAAATATCTGATCAATAATGTTTTTATTTTCTGATCAAGTTAAACTGAAGTTTTTAATGTTTCGTTTTAGGTATCGAGCTCAAGCATCTCTGTCTGGAGTACATGACCCCCTGGCTTCTGAACCTGGTTCGATTCTGTAAACATAATGACGATGCCAAACGCCAGCGTGTCACAGCCATCCTGGACAAACTCATCACCATGACGATCAATGAGAAGCAGATGTATCCCTCCATCCAGGCTAAAATCTGGGGCAGCCTAGGCCAAGTGAGTCTTCAGCTCCCAGAAATTGAAAAACCTTTTCTGGACTGAACCAAGGAGCCGTCTGTCTGTAACTCGTCTTTCTTGCCTGCAGATAACCGATCTGCTTGACGTGGTTCTGGACAGCTTTATAAAGACCAGCGCCACAGGAGGCCTCGGCTCCATCAAGGCCGAGGTCATGGCCGATACCGCTGTCGCTCTGGCTTCAGGGAACGTCAAGCTGGTGTCCAATAAGGTAAGAACTCCCCCCCACGCCTCTCTTGTAAGGCATCAGCTAAAGTTTCCTGTGTGCTGTCATCCCTCTGGAGCGTTTTCAGCCTTTTGCGTCTTCTAATTTAAACTGCTGAAACCATAAAAAAACATCAGATCTCTGACTTCATTAGCAAATTGAATTATTCAAACCACAGATGTCTTAAGCCAAGTCCCAGAGGAAGTGAAATTGAAAAACTGATGCAGCAATGCTCCTCGGTAGCTCATATGGACCCAACCTGCTGGTTTGCAGGCAGATAGTGTTGGTCTAAGAAACATGAAGGCCAGTCCATGGATTCAGTTTCCTCATCCTGCAGGAATCGGCTGCATATTCTTCCAACATGAAGCCATCATGTTGCAGGTCCTCACACCAACACTAACCCATCACCTAAACCATCAGTGACCACCTCAGCCTCTCCATATGGAGTGGATGAGGTCTATTCCCCCTGTGGCTCACTGCTACCCAGACGCTATTGCTCACATTTTAAATTGAGAAATCGTCCTGGGTGGGAAGCGAAACATCTTCAAACTTGGAAACAAAGTCCAGTGGATTGTTTTTTTTGGACAACTATGACCTGGATGACTGAGAATCTTATCAACATGCTTGATTATAGAGGTTTATCAATCTTACAGAGGCTGTAATCAAAGCCCTACGGTGAGATTCTAGTGTTTAAACAGACATTAAGAGAAGGAAGTTGGTTTTATTTTATTAGTAGTCTGTAATGGGTTCCAGTCCAGAACCTGTAGGATCTGGAAACATTGGAAATCTTTGTAAGACTAACACTTTCAGCAAACTAGCTCATGACTTTCTGATAGAAAGAAGGCTTATTAAATTTCTCTTTATTGTCACATTGAACCAGTTTAAGCCTGGTCTAAGTTCCTGCTCTGCTGCCCGAATCATGAAACTTTGAACCCAGGAGACATTTGCCATCTTCAGCCATCCATTTAATACTCTTTTCTTTAATAGACCCTTCTTAAGATCCACTTTTTCCACGTTTGCTTCAACTTTCTTGGGCGGTCATAATTTTATGAAGCATTTTGTTTAAAAAAAAAAGCAATGAAAGTATCATTAAGTATTAAAATAGTAAAACAGTTTCCTCTCATTATAGTTGTGGATAGAAACTGAATGCTTGCAGACCTTAGAGAGAGAATGCATTGATATTAGATGCAGATTTTAGTCTATGTTGTTGACCTGGAAATATAAACTTTACTTACATGCTAGAAGTCCAGACCCAAAGCTGGGAGTTCCTGGTGAATTACAGAAAGCGAAAAGACCAACTCATCCACTCACTATCCATCATCTGTGTGCTCTGGTTTCACTTCAGCTCACTGCCCAGATAAACAAATACAACATACACAGGCAGACACAATAGAAATTCTGGGCCTGGCTCCTATTATGGCACACATCAGTGCTGCTGTGAATGGTGGCCATTGTAGGGACTGTTGCCTAAGAAATGTCAGGCAGGGTTTGGTTTGTGCTGCTGCTCCGCTCTGAGGTTAAAGCCTCCGAACCCAATGGTTCTGGCATTAGCATCCATCTCGGAACACCCTGTTGCCCCAGGACGCAATAATATCAGATATAAATCTACTCAATGGAAAGAACTCGTTCAGGGATGTACTAATGCTGAATCCCAAATCGGCCCCTAAGCACTAAACCAGGGGTCACCAACCTTTTTAAAGGAATAGTACACCCAAAACATGATTAGCCTTCATTTTCTACTCACCCCCATGCTGAACAACACTCTGGAGTACTTTTTTGATATCTCAAATGCATCTGGAGATCTGGGAGGCTTCTTGTTGTCTGCTGACATTCAAATAATGGAGGTCTATGGCGCCCGAGGCAGAAAGGTCCATAAAAGTCCACAAAAAACGTGTCAATATTCCTCCATACTGCTCGTCCAATGTATTCCAAGTGTCCTGAGTGGGTAGCGTCCATAATTTACTCGAAACGAAGTCATTTAGAATGTTTTTAGAGCATAAACAGTAGTGTATAGGATTTCCTGAAAGCGCGCACCTGCGAGTTCACGAGCCTACGGAAACCGGCAGACCAAACCAGATGAAAGTGCGCATTCAGCGTCTGCTCTGCCGATAATGCAAGCGTAGAAGAAGAAATGTGCTGTTTACCTGTGCAAAGAAAGAAACAATGAAAGAAAAATGTCTGAGGACTTCAGTGTTGAGGAAGAGCATGAGTTCTTTGCCGAGCTGAATGCGCACTTTCGTCTGGTTTGGTCTGCCGCGGTTTCCATAGACTCGTGAACGCGCTTTTAGGAAATCCTATACACTACTGTTTATGCTCTAAAAACATTCTAAATGACTTCGTTTCGAGTAAATTCTGGATGCTACCCACTCAGGACACTTGGAATACATTGGACGAGCAGCATGGAGGAATATTGACACGTTTTTTGTGGACTTTTATGGACCTTTCTGCCTCGGGCACCATAGACCTCCATTATTTGAATGTCAGCAGACAGCAAGAAGCCTCCCAGATCTCCAGATGCATTTGAGATATCAAAAAAGTACTCCAGAGTGTTGTTCAGCATGGGGGTGAGTAGAAAATGAAGGCTAATCATGTTTTGGGTGTACTATTCCTTTAAGGCTGAGGGCTACTTCATGGCTACCGAGTCATAGAATGGCTACCAATACTGACCTATGAACTGGAGGGATCAGTGTTCACCTACAGTAAATCTCATCAATAAAAACTCATTTTTATTCTTATTTTATTCTTTTATTTATTTCTAATTTTCTTTTTAATGTCATTTTGAAACCCCTGAAATATGATGAAATAGTTAACAACAATGAAATAATACATAAATGATTAAGAAGAAGAGCAACAGAATAAAAAAATAAATAAAAATCTTCTGTTTTCAGAAGACGAAGAGGGGACCCAATGTGGTCCTTGAGGGCCCCTTGGTGCCCGCGGGCACCGCGTTGGTGACCCCTGCACTAAACCAAAGCATTATCGCTCTGTTTGCGTGTTCCTCTTGACGGTCTGCCACAATAAGGACCCTACCAAAAACCTGCAGTGGGTAGGCAGAGTGGACCGCTCAGCCCTTAACAGAGGTGTCAGAAAGTATTCATCTTTATTACTCAAGTAAAAGTAAAAATCCTACTGTTAAAAACACTTTTGTAGAAGTTAGAGAATCAACTGAAACTTTTTACTCCAGCAAAAGTGTAAAGGTACTAATTTTAAAACTACTTAAGGTATAAAAGTAAAAGTATTGCAGGAAAAAATGTAAAGTATAGAAGCTTTGCTGCACTACCCTATTAAAGGTCAATGTTTCTACAATTCTGGCTAATAACTGCCTTAGACTTAATTTTCTTAGTTTTATAACTAATGGTAAGAGTGTCAAATTTAACTTTACATCATCTTGAAAAACTATTTATTTTGGTCTGTGGCGAAGAAGTTGGTGCAGCACAGAGTCCAACCACAAAGAAATTGTCTGGATAAAACTAATTCTTTTGATGGTTTTTATTTTTGTTTTGATACTAGCAGACCATAATGAAAAGTCTGTTTTTTTTTTTTTTATGTAAGGAGTAGAAAGTAGAGATAATTGCAAAACATGTAAGGAGTAGAAGTAAAAAGTTGTCTAAAAAAATAATTACTCCAGTAAAGTATAGGTAGCCAGAATTTCTACTTAAGGTAGTGAACTATTTGTACTTTGTTAGTTGACACCTCTGGGCCTTAAATAGCGAGTCTGCATCGGCGCTAGGGCTGAAAGATTTTGCCAAAATCTAAACTGCGATTATTTTTCACCAAAATTGCGATTTTATTTCCATTTTCCTTTGCTCTAACCCCAAGCTGGTAGATATTTCAACCGAGGCTTTCGGTTTTTAAGAGCTTGCTCACCCAGAATCCTTTGTTACTTGACCTTACTGTAACCATTGTGTAAAAAAGTTCTTAATTTTACTTCCTTTCGTAGATCTGTGAGCTAACTGCAAATCTCTTCCTTTCTGTGTGGCAACAAATGTTTTTTTTTTTTTTGTACTTTATTTTTGATAAGATTTCGCAGAATACAACACCAACACATTTGATTTGACAATTGCATTTTGTGAAATTGCACTTATATTGCAAATACAGTTGACTGCCCAGCCCTAATCAATGCGCGCTTGACTGAAATTTGGCAGAGGGTTTGACAGCGACCTAATGACCTTTGGAATCAAACGAACCCCATTCGAAAAGGTTGGACCCGCTCGTTAGGTTTAATTTGCATTTCTTCTAAGCCAGAACAAGACTTTTTTTTTTTTTTGGTCCACTCTATAAAGCCTGGAACTCAACGCCATTTCTGACATTTTGAATTGAAAAAGCTTCCTGGATGGGAAGCGAAATGTCTTCAAACTTAGAAACAAAGTCCAGTGGATTGTTTTTTAACTTCTTTGGAAAGCCTTACTGTGTTTGGGACAGTCAGGCTACGTTCACACAGCAGCCTGAAGTCATCCAAATCTGATTATTATTATTTTTTTGCCTTAATGCGACCTGGATCTGATCATTTCATGACAGTCTGAACAACACCCATCCAATCTTTTCACATGTCACCCGTGTCTGAACGACTAGGTTGCATTCACCTGACCTGCATGCCATTAAAACTGAACAAAAGTCACTGTTCTGCTATGCAAAATTGGAAGGAAAACAACAACCATGGTGGACGATAATCCAGAGAGTCTTTATTTTCAACCATCTTGAATAGATTGTGTTGTTAATGCACTGGCTGAGGTTGGGAAAGAAATGTAAGATTTCTAGATGCGCTCTAGCACTATTATCCATGTTGTGCATGGATGGTAGTAGCATGCTCGCTTGTTAAGTCATTGCGTCCTCCACTGTGGAAATGTAGGCCAGCCAAGGACCCATCAGGTCGAGGGACACTTAAGCTGTCACATACAGTAGTAGCCAAGCAAAATTTCCCCACTTTCCTTGATGGGTCCTTGGCTTGTCACCTACATTTCCTTTTTAAACGTCCATCTTTGTACTAAAATATTCTTTCTGTCATGATTTGTGGACTTAAGATCTAAAGAGAAGCGCCATCTCCTGGTCTGACCCTGTAATTCAGTGAAAGGGGGGAGTCAGAGTAAAAAAATATGCAAGAGGAGGGGTCACTGCACTGGCTGGAAGTTGGACACTAATGGTCCAGGAGAATGTTGTATAGATGTTCTTTTATTCTACATTTTTAATCAGATTCAGAGCATTTCTCAGGTTTTTACGGCTATAGTGGCTCGTTTTTTTGTATACATTGGGCTGACAAGAAAGGGAGGATGAGAGACATGCAGCAGAGGATCACAGGTCAGATTCGAAACCAGGTTGGCCAAGTCAAGGATCCAGCCCGCGAACTGTTTATCCATACTTACCTGACTGTGCCATCTGTTCACCTCCTGGCATTCTGTGCCTGGCATGCGGATCCCACCTGCCCCTCGCTCGGCAGCGTGTCGCTCTCTATTTTCTGCAGTCCGTCTCTATCACCTGCAGTGCGTCTCTATCACCTGCAGTCCGTCTCTATCACCTGCAGTCCGTCTCTATCACCTGCAGTGCGTCTCTATCACCTGCAGTCCGTCTCTATCACCTGCAGTGCGTCTCTATCACCTGCAGTCCGTCTCTATCACCTGCAGTGCGTCTCTATCACCTGCAGTCCGTCTCTATCACCTGCAGTCCGTCTCTATCACCTGCAGTCCGTCTCTATCACCTGCAGTGCGTCTCTATCACCTGCAGTCCGTCTCTATCACCTGCAGTCCGTCTCTATCACCTGCAGTGCGTCTCTATCACCTGCAGTGCGTCTCTATCACCTGCAGTGCGTCTCTATCACCTGCAGTCCGTCTCTATCCCCTGCAGTCCGTCTCTATCACCTGCAGTCCGTCTCTATCACCTGCAGTGCGTCTCTATCACCTGCAGTCCGTCTCTATCACCTGCAGTGCGTCTCTATCACCTGCAGTCCGTCTCTATCACCTGCAGTGCGTCTCTATCACCTGCAGTGCGTCTCTATCACCTGCAGTCCGTCTCTATCACCTGCAGTGCGTCTCTATCACCTGCAGTGCGTCTCTATCACCTGCAGTGCGTCTCTATCACCTGCAGTGCGTCTCTATCACCTGCAGTGCGTCTCTATCCCCTGCAGTCCGTCTCTATCACCTGCAGTCCGTCTCTATCACCTGCAGTGCGTCTCTATCACCTGCAGTCCGTCTCTATCCCCTGCAGTCCGTCTCTATCACCTGCAGTGCGTCTCTATTACCTGCAGTGCGTCTCTATCACCTGCAGTGCGTCTCTATCACCTGCAGTGCGTCTCTATCACCTGCAGTGCGTCTCTATCACCTGCAGTGCGTCTCTATCCCCTGCAGTCCGTCTCTATCACCTGCAGTGCGTCTCTATCCCCTGCAGTCCGTCTCTATCACCTGCAGTGCGTCTCTATCACCTGCAGTGCGTCTCTATCACCTGCAGTCCGTCTCTATCACCTGCAGTCCGTCTCTATCACCTGCAGTGCGTCTCTATCACCTGCAGTCCGTCTCTATCCCCTGCAGTCCGTCTCTATCACCTGCAGTGCGTCTCTATCACCTGCAGTCCGTCTCTATCCCCTGCAGTCCGTCTCTATCACCTGCAGTGCGTCTCTATTACCTGCAGTGCGTCTCTATCACCTGCAGTGCGTCTCTATCACCTGCAGTGCGTCTCTATCACCTGCAGTGCGTCTCTATCACCTGCAGTGCGTCTCTATCCCCTGCAGTGCGTCTCTATCACCTGCAGTGCGTCTCTATCCCCTGCAGTCCGTCTCTATCACCTGCAGTGCGTCTCTATCACCTGCAGTGCGTCTCTATCCCCTGCAGTCCGTCTCTATCACCTGCAGTGCGTCTCTATCACCTGCAGTCCGTCTCTATCCCCTGCAGTCCGTCTCTATCACCTGCAGTGCGTCTCTATCACCTGCAGTGCGTCTCTATCACCTGCAGTGCGTCTCTATCACCTGCAGTGCGTCTCTATCACCTGCAGTGCGTCTCTATCACCTGCAGTGCGTCTCTATCCCCTGCAGTCCGTCTCTATCACCTGCAGTCCGTCTCTATCACCTGCAGTGCGTCTCTATCACCTGCAGTCCGTCTCTATCCCCTGCAGTCCGTCTCTATCACCTGCAGTGCGTCTCTATTACCTGCAGTGCGTCTCTATCACCTGCAGTCCGTCTCTATCACCTGCAGTGCGTCTCTATTACCTGCAGTGCGTCTCTATCACCTGCAGTCCGTCTCTATCACCTGCAGTCCGTCTCTATCACCTGCAGTCCGTCTCTATCACCTGCAGTGCGTCTCTATCACCTGCAGTCCGTCTCTATCACCTGCAGTGCGTCTCTATCACCTGCAGTGCGTCTCTATCACCTGCAGTGCGTCTCTATCCCCTGCAGTCCGTCTCTATCACCTGCAGTGCGTCTCTATCACCTGCAGTGCGTCTCTATCACCTGCAGTGCGTCTCTATCACCTGCAGTGCGTCTCTATCACCTGCAGTGCGTCTCTATCACCTGCAGTGCGTCTCTATCACCTGCAGTGCGTCTCTATCACCTGCAGTGCGTCTCTATCACCTGCAGTCCGTCTCTATCACCTGCAGTGCGTCTCTATCACCTGCAGTGCGTCTCTATCCCCTGCAGTCCGTCTCTATCCCCTGCAGTCCGTCTCTATCCCCTGCAGTCCGTCTCTATCACCTGCAGTCCGTCTCTATCACCTGCAGTGCGTCTCTATCACCTGCAGTCCGTCTCTATCACCTGCAGTGCGTCTCTATCACCTGCAGTCCGTCTCTATCACCTGCAGTGCGTCTCTATCACCCCTCCCTTCATCCATGCTCCTTTAATTTTGCCTCTGTTGACACTTGTAGTCTGTAGTCTTTTTGATTCTTTGGTTCCTTTTGGTATTGCTTTGCTTTTTGTTTAATAATTTCCTTTTTTAAAGAACCTCTGGCTGAATTCTGGGTCTGCTGCTGTGATTCATCACAACATTTTTACATTTCTTTGTACAAGACGTTATATTTTTTTAAGGAAGTTTTGTTTTGCCTCTGTGCCATAGATTTTGTATTTTATTTTATTCATTCATATTTTTCAGTTAAACGGACTCAGGGAAAAAGGCAGATAAGAGCCATGAGAGAGAATACAACTGATTTTTTAAAATTATCTTACTATTTGAAAGCAGTGATCGGTAGGATCGTAGAGCTGCACAGTATTTCATTTTCCGTTTATAATAATGCACTTTCATTTATGTATTTATCTTAAGTTTATTGATATAATAAAAGTTTATTAATAATATTGATATTAATATAGGTCTTGGTTCAATAGGTTATGTTCATTTCAATATGTTTTAATAAACATTTAACCAGTCCGGCCCTCTGTGTATTTGACTTTAACATCCCTGGACTAAGGCCTCCATACATGGCTTATGTGCGTTATGCACTGCCGCACCGAAGCATGCCCCAGCCTTTCTCAGTTCTAATGGAGGCCTATAGCTCCCGCCAGCAGGGATAAAGGTCAACCTCAGGGCTGAAGGTGGCAACGTATGGCCATGCGGTCAGTCTGTAGAGCAACGTTAGCTAATGGCCCACTGTTTGCTTCACCGGCAGGACAACCTACTGAGACAGAGGAGCTTTGTTTGCCGGCCTTGAACTCTTTGTCTCCAAACACTTGAATCAATTCTTTTTCCTTGTCTGATGAAGAAGTGCTGCATTGTCATGTTCACCATGCAGCCCGCGTCCAATGTCCATCAGTGAGGCAGCAGGGATTCATTTTCAAAAATAAACTATTTATAAATGTTTTATGACTGCTTTTATCTGTGGTTACTACTAGGGATGCACGATATTGGGATTTTGGCCGATATACGATATGCTGATTTTAAAACTCATGTAGCCGATAACCGATATCGATACTGATGTTAAAGCTGGAAAAAAATAAGTAGTCATTGAAAATAGCAGTTTTGTTATCCATTTCTGACACTTTGAAAAATAATATACTCAAATATATTTTCATATGCTGATATCAAATTGATTTTTAAAAACGCGGTATCGATCTATTTTACTTTCCAAATCTCGTGAAATTTCATCGTTCTGTTACAAACTCTCGTGATATTTTGCAAATTCTTGTGAGATTTTGTTAGTAAAATAGATCGATACCGCGTCAATATATCAACATATAAAAATATGGCAACATTTCGTGAATTTTCGGGGGATTTCTTAGCATAACAATGACATATAGCAATATTTCATTAGTAAAAGAGATTGATATGGTGTTTTTAAATGGCAATATATCAGCATATGAAGATATTGTGATATTTTAATGTATCAATATTTTTTTCTTCGTCTTTAGAAGTTTTTAAGTCTGTGAAAAAGAAGTTTTTGAGGAAGAAGAAGTAGTAGTATTTTTATTTTATTTTAGACTGTAGAAACTCAGAAGCTGATCAAATATCGGGTTAAATATCGGTGTGGTGGCCGATGTCCCATATTCAGTTTTAAGGCCGATACAGACAGGGAGCCGATTATATCGTGCATCCCTAGTTACTACATGTTTTGGCGGCAGACATAGAAATAAGAAATACGCTGATCTGGGAAGTGGCAGCCTAGTGGTTAGGGCATAGAGCTAGGAATCCTTGGTTCTGAGTTTGAGCCCCACTCCCACAGACTGCCACTCTGGGTCTCTGAGCAAGACCCTTAACCTCACACTGCTCTCCAGGCGCCCCACGATGGCAGCCCACTGCTCCCCAAGTTAATTTCTTTGCTCTGTACTGTGACAGTCTAATGACAATAAAAGCTGGGGAAAAAAACTTTAGTTTAGTATTTCCTCAGTTTCAGTGAGTCGTGGGAGCCGACATCAACTAGTGTCTACAGATGGTAATAGTAGTAGTAGTGGTCATTGCTCTGGGCACCAATCAGCAACTTTCTTTATGGGAACGGGAGTCCCAAATGGCCATGATGCAATGATGTTGGTTGGATGCCGGAACAGGACGACTCCTTTGACAGGAACAAACGAGATAAAAGATTGACGGGGACCTAGCCAACAGGTTTCTGAGTTCTTTGTCATCTCCTGATTGCAGAATTAATTTCACGTGACAGACAAACAGAAAACCAAGAGACGGTGTTGTGACAGATGAGCATACCCAGTCAGACCAGCATATCCATAATCAATAGCCCTTTATCCCTTGCGCGAAAAATAGACTTTAAACTACCTGAACGGGCGAGTGTCCCTTTAGACATTAAAAAAGATAACTATTTAATTATCTACTTTTTTTAAGCATATGGCGATCTGACCTTTAAATTTTTTTTTTGTTTGTACATCACTAAAGGGTTACATGTTGAGTTAGTTTAAAGTCTATTGTTCGTCCAAAATTAGTGGGATGAACGCAAATCTGGCGTCTTGCTCATGGGTATTGACTATAGGTATGCCGGTCTGACAGGGTATGCTCATCTGACAGAACAGTGGCCGTACCTCAGTCTGCAGTCAAAGGTCAGCTTTTTTTTTGCTGGAGGAATAAATTTACAGAGGGAGACGGTTAATCTCATTCACAAAAATGTTGCTAAAGTTGAAACCAATGAACCTCCAGCTTTTTAACAAGCCGCTCAGCTTTGCAGCGCATCCTGTAAATAAACATCAGACATGTTGTTTATAAAATGGTCTGGATTACCTGAGTGATGCAGTGATGAGTTTATAGACTCAGGAGGTTAAAACTAGTCTATCCAGAATGTGTTTGACTCTGTTTTATAGTTTGAAGCTTGTAGACCTTCCTGCTGCAAATCTTCATTCTCCTCCTCTGATTCTGACCTTAAATGCAGCTGGAAGCTCTGGACCTTCACAGCTATGCTTGATCTTCTGTTGTTTCCGCTGCATGTTTCATCCTGAATCAATGGATTTAATTCAGGATGAAAATATTTAAATATAATTTAATTAAAAATGGAAATATTAAATGATTTTAACTGACATGATAGTCCATTTTTTAAATTAAATTTCTGTCAAATGGAATGAATTTGAATTAAATGTTAAATCCATTTAGATTTTATATACTGTAATTTTTGGACTATAAGCCGCACCTGAATATAAGCCGCAGGTTTTTTATGATTAATTACCATATGGTTCGTGCACAGAGAGGATTGTCTGGAAAGAGGCAACTGTTTGGGGAAGCTCCTATTTATTAAAATTTCAACGCAATTGAATTGAGACAATTCTTCCTGCTGGCGTCTCCAACGTCTCACCATTGATGCCAAGGTTACGTGCAGCGGTTCTATTTCCTTTGTTTACTGCCAAATTGACTGCCTTTAACTTAAAAGCTGCATCATATGCATTTCAACATTTGTTTTCCATAATGAGGGTGTCACACAAACTGTCTTACGCTCGCTTCCGGAGGACGTCCGCATTCCTGCGCTCGCGGCTACTTGTGTGTTGAAGCAAATGTGACGTCAACATGGACGATGGTAAAATCCATAGATTTAGGTTCCGTATTACCCTAGTGGCCATTGGCTGTAAAAGTCCATAGATAAGCTGCATTGTTATATAAGCCGCAATGTCGAAAAATGGGGAAAAATTTGCTGCTTATAGTCCCAAAATTTACAGTAAATGTTATTTTAATTTTGAAGTAGATAATTTTGATTTGCATGAAATTATTTTATTTCAAGGTAAACCATTTAATATTAATTTATATTGAATAGAAACAAAATCTGATTAAAATATGGTCTGATTTAGGATAGGATCACTGATTTCAAATTAAATGATTTGATTTAGAATCAACAATTTGATTTAGCTTTGCAGGGAAACGCTGAGTCATCCTAACGTGGCCCGATGGGCTCTGCTGAGACGAAGCTCCTTTATTCTGGTTTTATTTCTCTCAGCTGTGGAAGAACCTGCATGAGGAAAAGTGCTGCTGGTGTTCAGCTGCTTCTGTTCTCCTGCAGGTTATCGGTCGGATGTGTAAGATCATCGACAAGACCTGCCTTTCTCCAACTCCCACCCTGGAGCAGCACCTTATGTGGGATGACATTGCCATCCTGGCCCGCTACATGCTCATGCTGTCCTTCAACAACTCTCTGGATGTGGCGGCACACCTGCCCTACCTGTTCCATGTGGTGACCCTTCTGGTAGCGACCGGGCCGCTGTCCCTTCGCGCCTCCACCCACGGTTTGGTGATCAACATCATCCACTCACTGTGCACCTGCTCACAGCTAAGCTTCAGCGGTAAGCAAAGCCGGCATCTTTACTGCTGATCACTGAGAAGCTTGAATACAGCAGATAACCTGATTAAAGCAGCCGGGTGTTTGTGATGAAACAGGTTTTATTGTGTTGGTTTATCTCAGAGGAAACGAAGCAGGTCCTGAGGCTGAGTCTGACGGAGTTTTCGTTGCCAAAGTTCTACCTGCTGTTTGGCATCAGCAAGGTGAAGTCCGCTGCCGTCATTGCCTTCCGCTCCAGCTACAGAGACCGCTCCTTCTCTCCAGGCTCCTATGAGAGGGAAACCTTTGCCCTGTCCTCGCTGGAGACGGTCACCGAGGCCTTACTGGAAATAATGGAGGTCAGACAAATATAGAAACATCTTCTCTTCCTGTCTTTGCTGGAAATTGTCCCAGAAATGTTGTTTAAGCAGATGTTTAGCAGTGTGTTTATTGCTAGAGGCTGATTCTTTTACCATTATCACTGGTTGTTGGGTGAATTAGACGTCTGTTTGCCACAGCTGCTTGTTTCATCCTCTGTTTACTTCAGGCTTGTATGAGAGACATCCCAACCTGCAAGTGGTTGGACCAGTGGACAGAGCTGGCTCAGAAGTATGTGGCTATTCAATCATTAAAGCATTTAATTCACCATGCAGGGTTAGCAGCATCTGCGTTTCTTTGTAGGTTTGCCTTCCAGTACAACCCGTCTCTGCAGCCCAGAGCTCTGGTCGTCTTCGGCTGCATCAGCAAGAGGGTGACCCACGGTCAGATCAAGCAGATCATCCGAATCCTCAGCAAAGCCAGCCCTCTGCTCAGCATAGACCGGGTAAGGAATCTCTTTCTGAACCACCGTTTGGACGCGCTCCACTGGAATCTCATCCATTTGTTTCTGTTTAGCTTATCAGCTTCTTTTTAATCATTTTGCCAATTTGTTTACCTAAAAAGAACACATGGCTCTACTTTCTTACATGTGCTTTTTTTTGCACTCAAGTCAGATAAATAGTCCTGAGCCTTGAGTTTGACACGTGTTTGAAACCAAACCTCTAGATAAGGTTCTGTCTAGTGAAACAAAAAAACTACTCTGACTCTGCTGCAGGTATATTTACCCACATATGGTTCTTAGTAATTAGCTAGCCTGGCCAGCCACACTAATTTGCACCGTGTACCACAGCACATTAGCCCGATTACATAGGCAGAGCTACATACGCTGGAAAGGCTTCAGAGCCAATTGGATAATTATGGGAACACTCCGTACACTTTTGTTTTAAGAGCAGGCTGCACAGAACTTTCCATCAGCCTTGAACTTTTTTGTCACTGGGCTCCACATGGCGAATCCAATATTTCAAATTTGTTGGGCTTTTCCGCATTAAAAGGAGTTTGAACATCTAAGATTTTATCCCATCTCTCCTCTGAGTTCAACCCCCACCGTTTATGATGTGTTTATGATCATCTAATTTTCCTGTGGGATCAATAAAGGATATTTGAATGTCTCTTTCATCGCTCTCGTGTTGCTCCTCCTCTGATGGCCGTTTTTTCCCCATGTTCAAGGGTCTGGAGAGCTGCTTGAAGGGACCTGATAACTACAACAGTCAGGTACTGATTGAGGCCACAGTCATCGCTTTGACCAAGCTGCAGCCTCTTCTTAGCAAGGTAGGAAACGTCTCTCCACTGAGTCACATCTTTTCTGTTTTTGAAGATGAAAACCAAAACGTCATCAGGACAATGTCGGATTCTAACCGTATTAAAAGCTGAAGCTAAATTACTTTCTTCTTTTCCAACCTGACTAAGAATATTCCAGGAACATCCCATAACCCTAATCCTCTAGTTGAACCCTCTCCTGATTTCGTGTTGGGAGGTTCAGGAGTTCTGACCCGTCCAGATGTCTCTGAAGCAGACCGCATGCTGTAACGGTTGCTGCTCAACCATCTGCCTCTTGTCTGATGTTTGCAGGACTCTCCGATGCACAAAGCTCTGTTCTGGGTGGCAGTAGCTGTGCTGCAGCTTGACGAAGTCAACTTGTACTCTGCTGGAACCGCGCTCTTGGAGCAGAACCTCCACACTCTGGACACAATGCGCATCTTCAATGACAAGGTAAAGCCTAGGAGGCCTGGGCGCTGCTCCGTGTCTCGTTGCTCTGCTAAACTTTGTCTCCCTGGAGCGTTAGCCCTAACTTTGGTTGCAGGACGTTTTCGAGCATAGATGCATGAAAATAACTGCGTAACAGACTGCCTCTAAAATAGTTTGTTGTATAATTATTTTTTGCCTTTCCTCTCCTGTCAGAGGTAGGTTGGTTTGTTTTTTTTGGTTTGCTTTTTTTTTTTAAGGTCACTGATGCAGTATTTCTATATTTAGGGAGATTTGAAACTTTATTAAAGAAACAACCAGAAAAAGTTCATAGTTGATCTGGTAAAATCGAGCAGATGCTTCCTGCTCTTCCTCCTCTGGAGGATGACTGCTGAATAGAAAAATAGGTTTTAACGTAACCTGAGACATTCACTGTTTACGTTTGCATAAGAAAATTACCCTAAAGCTGACTTTGAACACCAGTTTATTTTTCCCCAAATATGTTTTGTTGTTCTTTTTTGCTTCCTTAGAGTCCAGAGGAAGTTTTCATGGAAATAAGGCGTCCTTTAGAGTGGCACTGTAAGCAGATGGATCATTTTGTGGGCCTCAACTTTAGTGCCAACTTCAACTTTGCTTTAGTGGGCCACTTACTCAAAGGTAAAGCTGTTTGCTTCTTCACCATATTTTATTTTAAAGTCCCTGGTGTGATTTCCTGCTAGATTAACCCTGACTCAGAACACAGGAAGTGCTTTCACACAGAAAGCTAAGAATAATGTCTGGTTTTTGAGGCTTTTTTTCGAGGAAGCCAGCATGTTTACATATCTCCTGTTGGTTGGTGTCCCTGCAGGCTACAGACACCCATCACCCACCACTGTGGCGAGGACGGTGCGGATCCTTCACACCCTGTTGGCTCTGACTAGCAAACATCTGAAATGTGACAAGTTTGAGGTCAACACTCAGAGTGTGGCTTATTTAGCAGGTACAAAACAACATGCAAAACATCCGACATCCTGTTTTAAAAACCGAGCTGAAAGGCCAGACCGCTGTGGTTTCAGACCATAGGGCAACCAGGTCTGCCAGGGGTCTGCACCCCTATCTATCTACGCTGTTTTCAGTTAGACTGACAGGGGGTCCGCGACCCCTAGGGGGTCCACGGAGGTACTGTATGGGGGTCTTGGTTGATTACTTTTTTTTAAATTCCCTTCTGCAATTTTTTGCACTAATTAAAATGTCTTGAAATACACATTAACATGAATTCAACACAATGTAGTAAACATATTAATGGAGGCAGAAGATGTCCTTCAGTCATCAATGCACACATTTAGCGACACACAGGGGCTCTTTCAAACCTGGGCACCATTTCATTCACAACACCTGTCCCATCAACCAGGAATCAGAATCAGAAATACTTTAATAATCCCAGGGAGAAATTACTTTCATTACATGACTCCATATGTAATAGAGTGACTATAGGACCAGTTTGATATAACACAATTTCATACAATATATATAATTAGGGGGTCCCTGCTCCATCTCGCAATCAGTTTGGGGGTCCTTGGCTTTGAAAACGTTGAAGACCCCTGAACTAGACAGTAAGATGATGATATACCATCCTTTGCTGAACACCAGCAGTGCAACCAGGCCTGTTTTAGGGACATAGAGAGCGACAACAAAACCAAATCCCGAGGTTTCACACTGAAAAAACGATCTAGAAATAAGTAAAAATGTATTTAATTAGGTGTATTTACCCTTAATTTGAGTAGGTAAATAAGATAGTTTGCCAATGGAATAAATATTTTTACTCTTAAAATAAGATATTTCGATAATATGCACTTGAAATAAGACAATGCAATTGTGTTTTCTTATTTTAAATGTAAAATGTCTTGCTCCATTGGTAAAATGGCATTTTAAACCTTGCCCAGGGACTACAGTTGAAAATTAGCTACTTAGCTAACACTGGCTCATTTACAGAAATGTTTATTAATGTGCACTGTCCCTGTTCAAATAAACACATAAATAAAAATAAATAAATAAAAAAAATATCTCTTTTATCTCCTCAATCCAAGAACAAATGAACGTATTTTAAGAAAAAATTACTTATCTAGATTTTGATTTTTTTCCAGTGCAAGTTATAAAGTACAAATACTTTGTTTCCTTAAGCCTCTGTCACACCTTAACGATTTAGCCCACGTATGCCTGATGTCCCATAATTTCCTAAAACACTTGAGTAATAAAAATTAATTTTGACAATTCTGAAGAACACCTTCATTCCAGGAAACCGTGTGGAGCTTCTGAAGTAAACCGTTTTTCTGGTCGGCTAGGGGCTGAAATATATCCCACCTCAGCTGGTTTGGCTATCAGGACGATTAGCCATGTTCAGTCTGGATTTTCCCCACAATATTCCCAGTTCAGACCTCAGGATGATGGACAGAACCAGTAGGGGTCATGGTTCCTCCAGGTCACAGAACCCTAGAAAGATGGAAGCTCCACAGTGTAGCTGCACATTGCATGCAGGCAGTGTCTGAAGTACTCAAATATAATACTTGATTAAATGTATTCATACTTTGATCTTACTAGTAAAGTAAAAGTTACCTGGTCAAACATCTACTGGTTAAAGTATTAAAGTACTCACTTTTAAAAACGCTGAAGTATTGAAAAGTACATTCATTAAAAAGTATTTAAGTTTTCAAAAATACAAATAAAATTTTCTAACATCAGAACATTTCTGTATAATTTTCAGAGTAATTTTTACGGACCTTGTAACTTTAAGAAACCACTTGATATATTGCTGCTATAGATTCGACACCACTTGGAAAGAACTTCAGCATAAAAATGCCACAAAATGTAAGAACAGCTGGTTTGATTTTTTCCAATTTAAAAACAAAGAAAAGAAAAAAGAAGTCTTGATTCTCCTCACGCTTTGAATGTGGAATAGAGCAGAGGTCTTCAACAGAGGGTCTGCGACCCCTAGGGGGTCCGCGCAGGTACTGCATTGGGGTCACGAAAGTTTTGGTTGATTACACTTTTTTTTATATTCCCCCCCTGCAAATTTTTCCAGTAATTAAATGTCTTAAAGATCACATGAACATAAATTCAGCACACTGTAGTAAACAGATATATGAAGGCAGAAGATTTCTTTCAGTCATTAATGCATACATTGGTGGTCACCGTTTCATTCACAACACCTGTCCCACCAACGAGGAATCAGAATCAGAAATACTTTAATAATCCCAGGGAGAAATTACTTTATTTACATTTCTCCATCTGTAATAGAGTGACTATAGGACCAGTTTGATATAAAACAATTTCATACAATATAAGCAGTGTTGGGGAGTAATGGATTACATGTAATGACATTACGTAATTTAATTACAAAAAAAGAGTAACTGTAATTTGTTACAGTTACAATGAGAAAATATGTAATTCAGTTACAGTTACTTACGAAAATATTAAGAATTACAAATTTAGTTACATTTAAAAAAAATATAAAGAAAAACCTTTGCGAAATATGTAATGATATTTTTATTGCTTCGCACCCTGTATCGCAGTTTTCCGCTACGGTTCCTTGTCTCTATCATATTTACCACTCTGATGATCCATCCTGTGCTGGTGGAGCCTCCTTGAGGAACAGCAAGCGAGCGGACGGTTCTATTCCAGCTCAAGCAGCGCATCAAAAATGACAGCCTTCCAGCACTGGAAATTTAAGGAGGTTTCTGAACCTGCTTGTGTGGCCCGATGAGAGGAGTCTGAGAAAATCTTCCATGCCTGGTGCTGGCATCTCTTCTTGTGGACATCCTGTGATCGCCTGTCAGCAATTCCCTCTCAGCTTAGTGCTTTTTTAAGGTTCACATTCAGTTCTCAAAAATTAAATGTTGAACAGGGGTCAATACTCATTAAAACCTTAAAGTAATCAAAAAGTAATCAAAAGTAATTAGTTACATTACTTTTTAAAAGTAATCCAAAAAGTTACACTACAATTACATTTTAAACAAGGTAACTTGTAACTGTAACGGATTACATTTTTAAAGTAACTTACCCAACACTGAATATAAGTAATTAGGGGGTCCCCGCTCCATCTCGCCATCAGTTTGGGTCCTTGGCCTGGAAAACATTGAAGATGCTGGAATAGAGGATTAAGGTTGAATCTATTAGAAAATATAACTCTGCATTGAGAATAGGGCTGGGTATTTTCACCCAAGTCCTGAATCAATTCGATTTGATTCATGCAGTTCTAAATCGATTAATTGCGATTCGATCTGTTTTTACAGTAATGAAACTCATTCAGCTTTGTTTCAAAAATACTCGTGTTTTATTTTTTTCCAGTCATATTAAACACAAAGTGCAAACTTGTAAATCAGACAGTTTAAACATGAGATGTGAACAAAATTGTCTCAAAAGCGCAAACTTGTTTGTGAAAAGTGAACAAGTGAAGCCTCACACGAGGAAGTAGCTCTGACACAGCAAGAACACAGCAGACATGCAGGGGCTGCATTATCTTCCTGCACAAACCGTATTTGCAGTGTTGTCTGTAACAACTACAGGGTGTTTGCTGGTTAGCCCGCGTTTGTTAATGTGTTCAGTCAACCTATTGGCTATATTTGCAGCTGTCTGGCTTGAAGTCATCTCGGTGGTCTGTAGGACGAGATACAAGGTGCCATTCATTATCAATGGAGAGGGAAGTCGCCTTAATGCCACATATCCAGCACATTATCTTTAAATCCAAAATGGTTCCAGACATCAGACTTCAGTTGGGACAGCTTGCTGAGCGGTGTGTTACTTGGGTCGGCATTTGCACACGCCTGCTCATTTGAATGTGAACGTCACGCGCATCA
This sequence comes from Cyprinodon tularosa, assembly GCF_016077235.1. Taxonomy (NCBI): domain Eukaryota; kingdom Metazoa; phylum Chordata; class Actinopteri; order Cyprinodontiformes; family Cyprinodontidae; genus Cyprinodon; species Cyprinodon tularosa. The sequence goes on along the minus strand of NW_024039231.1, from coordinate 250,951 downwards.
CTATAAAACTAATCGATCTCATTCATTACGCCTCGATTTTGCTCAAATGTAAAGGACTCAATACAAAATCGATTAAATCGGATTTTTTTTACCCAGCCTTAATTGAGAACTCATCCTATTGAACAACTTGGTCACATGGAAACAACTAACTCCTTAATAAAATGTATAAACTACCAATAATATCTGCTCTGAGTTTCTCACATCTTTGAAATGTCTAAAAATCTCTAAAACAGTGGTGTCCAACTGCCATGATGAAATTGCATTTCAGCAAAGACAAACAACATTGGATTAAAAAGCTTAGCTGGGCCAAAAGGAACTAAAATAACCCCCACCCCCCCAGTAGTGTTCTTTGACAAACATGGAAGCCTCCAGTAAAGCACGTTCAGATTAAAATTACTCTTAATTAAAAACACTTCACTTTTAGTACTTTCAGAAGTTTGAATTCTAAATATAACCGGACTTTTCCTTGAAGTACAGTAATTAAGTAAATGTACTTTGTTACTTTCCACCACTGCATGCAGTGTTTACGTTTCTAAAAGCCCCGTTAGTGTTTAGACCAACAGACTGAATAAAAACATGAGAAACCTTCATGTTCCGTTTATTTTGCTCCTATCTGACCCAGAGGTTGACCTCTGCTGCTACCTTCACCTTTTCTGCAGCTTTGCTGACGGTTTCTGAGGAAGTCAGAAGTCGCTGCAGCCTCAAACACAGGAAGTCTCTGCTGATTTCCGAGCTTTCTATGGACCCCGTTCCCATGGAGACCTATGCCAGTCACATCACCAATGCCGCCTGCAGGTACACCCAGAAATGGGGGCCGGCTTGACATCCATCCAAGATCGATTTAGGCTGAACAGCTGACATGTCTGCTTTGAATGCTTGATTTTTCAGAACTGTGCAAGATCTTCAGCCTTGGACGTCTCCTCAGGTCCCAGACCACCACCTTACCACCCATTACCCTACGATGGGCCAGATCAGCCCACGCACACGCAAATCCATGAGCCTGGACATGGGCCAGCCTTCGCAGGCCAACACCAAGAAGCTTCTGGGTATGGGAGGGGTCCGGTCATCAGCAGTCCTGCACCTTTCATCTAAAGGTTTTCTGATTCATACATTGTCTGTGTGTTGGTCAGGCACCAGGAAGAGCTTTGATCATCTCATATCAGACTCCAAAGCACCAAAAAGACCAGAGATGGAGTCTGGGATGACAACCCCTCCCAAGATGAGGCGTGTAGCAGAGAATGACCGTGAGATCGGTAACAGAACAGATCTTAGCAGATGTTCTCTGAACAGGAAACACACATCAGCAGCGGCTTAAAAAAACAACAACACACTCCTAGGAAAGGAACTGAAGCTTCTAGAAGCCTCTAACAGAACCTTAGCACACTAAAACATCTAGAAATAAGTTAACATTTCTTAAATTAATTATTTACCTTTATTTTGAGAAGGTAAATAAGATGTTTTGCCAATGAAATTAGTAAACTTACTCTTAAAATAAGTTAATTAGATAATATGTACTTGAAATAAGACAATACAATTGTTTTTTTTTCTGACTTTTAAATGTAAATTGTCTTGTTCAATAGGGGGTTTTCAGTGACGTCACTGGCCAGCTCCCAGTCAGCCATCTTGGGTGGCATATTATCGTATATCATATATATCATGTCGCGAATGGATAAGTACGCCAGCATGCTAGAGCCACCAGATCATGGAACATATCTGAGGAAATGTTCCGTGATCGACCATATGGACCCCTATGCCCTCCACGGTGCCTTGTTTAGCACTAATCCAGATGATTGGCCAAATGTAGAGCATGGTGACATAGTTCATTACCCGGTGTTCAGTGAAAACCCTCTGCACACTCTTGAGGAAATGAGAGCGTACAAGGGTCTAGAGGCTCACAACCAGTTCACATCTGGTTGGGTACGAGATGTCGAAGTGATGTACATGAAGGAAATCGGCATCATACGTGGACGGGTGAGTTTTAATAAGATGGTAAAAATGTAAACAATCCGACGCAGGGCTCGCTATGCTAGGTGGCTAACGGCCGGCGTGCGCGAACAGTTCCAAAGCTACAAGTCCTTGGAGTCTCATGTGCAGTTTACGAATGGATGGGTTCAGGAGCTGCAGCTCATAAAGCCAGCAAACAGTGCTAACCGTTAGTGCTAACAACCACTCAGGCATGTAATGTACTTTTAACTAGCTGCTATGTATTTCAAAGGTTTGGTTAGTAACGTTAACTGCCAACCCTCCAGGTTTCTCACATATTTGAGCCTTTTCCCGCTGGTTGAAATCAAGTTAAGGTGAAATTAATCAAATTAAAACACGGCTGAGAGAGGGAGTCCAGTACGCGGTAGTCATAGGCAGTAGTCTGAGTAGCGGCGGCGGAGGCAGTCAACATTGCGGCCACGGAAAGTAATACGTCATGACGCCCAAGCCCTATTATTAATATATTCTTACATGTTTTAAATGCTTGACAGTTAATTACCTGTGACAAAGTGAGCACTGCAGACTCTGGCGTATTCCAGCTTAACACCGTCCAAATCGGACCTGGATATCCGTGTCAGCCATAGGTGAGGGCGTTGTTCAGATAGCTGTTTTGTTTTGTTTTGTTCACATTGATTCATGATTACGGCTGGTATGCGATAGAAAGAGCGTTGATCTCCACCTCCACGGGCCGTGCAACCAACAATTACACACGTTTTCACCATTTTTCACCGTCAATACTGCCTAAGGCTGCCACCCAATATGGCGGACGCGCTGAGTAGTCACGTGAGCGTGACGTCACCTGAAAACCCCCTATTGGGATAGTGTCCCAATTACCTCCTCAATTCAAGAAAAAATGCACTTATTTAAAAAAAATAAATAAATAAAAGACCTATTTATATAAATTTTTTTAGCAGTACAGTAATTTGCCCATTTCACTAAGATTCCTTTAGAACAGAACCTTCATGCTGCTTCCGATGTGGATTTCCCTGTTTTCTTTCTTTTCTTCCCCAAATTTTTTCTTTAATGCCCTGATCTCATTCCCTCCTGTTAAAGAAACCCAAAGAATTGGAAACTCTCACCTTCGGAAGGTCTCCGTATCAGAGTCCAATGTCCTGCTGGATGAGGAGGTGCTGACGGACCCAAAGATCCAGGCTCTGCTGCTCACTGTGCTGGTGAGTGCTCAGGCCCAGTCCTCGTCTCTCCTCCAACCTGTGGCTGTTCTCATCAACCTCCTTTCCTCCTCTGCAGGCCACCCAGGTCAAATACACCACAGACGACTTCGACCAACGCATCCTGTACGAGTACCTGGCTGAAGCTAGTGTTGTATTTCCAAAAGTTTTTCCGGTCGTGTAAGTTCTACATTGATTGATTGACTTTATTGATTTCACAGTAGACAAATGTAGTCGTTACATCAGCTCAAATAGTCAAATGGAAAAGAATAATGTGAAATCAAAGGAAGAAGAAGGTGCATGGGATATATATAGTTTATTGGGGGAAAAAATTATTAAGAAAGTCAGATAAACACAAATCAAATGAACATTTTGCCAAATAAAACAATCCAACGTCCATCAGAGCCAGCAGTACTTCACATGGCTATGCAGAGAGAGGGCTGCTGCCGACAGGCTAACGTTAGCCCTAGTGAGGCCAATCTTTTTTGAAGTATAACTCTTCGTCAGTGGATGTGCCATAAGCCCCATGTTTGGCTGCAGCTCAGGTTTTCAGTGTGTTTCTATGTTTTCTCCTCAGCTATAACCTGTTGGACTCCAAAATCAACACGGTGCTGTCCATGTGCCAAGACATCAACCTCCTGAACCCTGTCCATGGGATTGTGCAGAGCGTGGTGTACCACGAGGAGTCCCCTCCTCAGTACCAGCCCTCATATTTACAAAGTATGACATCTTTTCTGCTTTGCACTTTGAGATGATGCCAGCTGTAGTAAAGTGGAGCTTTCACCTCCTCCTAATGGATTCCTATCTCTTAATGATCTTCTTTTCTCAGGCTTTGGCTTTAATGGACTCTGGAGATTTGCTGGACCTTTTTCTAAGGTATGGAAATAACCTCAGCTAGTGCTTACTGCTGTGACAATGAATGAAGGACACATACTCGTCAAAGTATGTAGATTCTCCACATTAAAGATATTAGTGACAAAAATTCTATTCAGTTTATTTCTAAAGTGCCAATTCACAACACATGTCATTTTAAGACGCTTTACAGAGCCAGTTCAACCAGATCATACAGTCAGAGTGATTAAAAGGTTTCTATCTAAGGAAAACCAGTTGATTGCATTGCCTCAACAGCAATCCCTCACACATAGCATCTTTGTAGTGACCTTGGAGAGGAAAAACTCCCTTTTAACAGGAAGAAACCTCCAGCAGAACCAGGCTCAGTGTGAGCGGCCATCTGCTGAGGCCGACTGGGGTTCAAGGAGACAGAAGCAGAGATGAAAGACGATCCAGCTCCCATGTCAGAGGACACATTCAGTCACAGTCAGAGAAACAGGACTACACTGAAAAACAGGCCGATCTCAAACATCTAGAAACGAAGGTGTTGATGGCAGCAGCACAGCTGATGTTTCTCTCCAGGATGGAGTCACAGCCAAACAGGAACAGACCAGATGAAGCTACTATGAGAAAAAGCAGAGAGAGAAGAACGTTAGAGATTGAACTAACAGATTCTGCAGAATAGGAGAATAGAGATAGAATGAAGCAGAATGATGAAATGGTGGTCCCTATGTCCTCCAGCAGTCTAAGCCTATAGCAGCAGAACTATAGAGATAGCTCAGGATAACCTGAGCCACTCTAACTATAAGCTTTATCAAAAAGGAAAGTTTTAAGCCTAGCCTTAAAAGTAGACAGGGTGCTTGCCTCACGGACTAAAACTGGTAGTTGGTTCCACAGGAGAGGAGCCTGATAACTAAAAGATCTGCCTCCCATTCTACTTTTAGAAATTCTAGGAACCACTAGTAAACCTGCAGATTGAGAATGAAGTGCTCTGTTAGGAACATAAGGAACAATCAGATCTCTGATATCAGATGGAGCTTGGCCATAAGCTAGTGGCTTTTTTCTGCTACTGGAAACTTTGGAGACAACATCTAAAAGCAGCGAACTCTGCTCTCCAGAGCAAGTAGATTGGTAACCCCGCCTCCTGCTCTCCTCTATCTTGTCTGCTGTCATGATTCATGCAGCTATTATTTCATCCAAATGAAAAATGGAGAACAGATAAGCAGATCATGGCTTGTCTACAGTGAAAAGAAGGACTGGATTATTTGCTTTGGCCTTTTTGGAAACACAGGAAGGAGCAATCAGCTAAGTGAGCTTAGTGCTTGGAAAAAATCTTTCATTCCTTTAGAGACAGCATGAAAAGTCAGCTGAGTACAAAACATAGAGAGGAAAACAAGAAGAAAAGGGACAAGAAGAGAGGGACACAACCTAGAACAGATAATGGATGTCTATTTTATTAACATTTCTCTATCTGTAGAATGGTTCTGTTTTATGTTGTCCTTTCAGTTTTAGGGCCCCCTGCCTGTCTTTGCCTAGAGCCCCAAATTTCCAAAACCCACCCCTGCCTATAAGATATTACTGATTTGCGGTTTGCTAAAACTATGTCAGGAAAAGGAAAGCATCCCTGCACAATTCAAACTGCACCTCAGTTTAAATCAACTAGAGGTGGAAGTAGTGAGGCTGAGGAATGATTTCTCCAGGCTGAGTTCTTTAAAGGAGGAACCAAAGTAGAGGTTTTTCTACTCACTGCCGATGTTCTGCTTAATCTAACCCCATGTGTTTGATTTTAAGAGTTGGTTCTTTCTTGAATTCCATCAGAAAACAGTTTGGATCAACAGTGGGAACAGATCTGGCCAATGATTTCTGATTTCATTACGCTGCAGGATTGATGTTGATGTTTTTGGTTCCTGCAGCAAACCCAGATCCCAGATTACGCCGAACTGATCGTGAAGTTCCTGGAAGCGTTGATTGACAGCTACCTGCCCACAGCGGATGAGGAGAGGGGAGAGGAGCAGCTGCGGACGCCCACCTCCCCATATCCTCCCAGCAGCCAGAGCCAGCTGAGCATCACTGCCAACCTGAACCTGTCCAACTCCATGACCTCACTGGCCACATCGCAGCATTCTCCAGGTCAGACCGCTCGGTCCCAGAACCTGAACTTCTTAGGATCTATTAGGCAGTTTTATGTTGCAGTGTTCAGGTCAACAAACATTTATTTCATTAACTTCTGGCCTGTTTTTAATTGTTCAGCAAAGGTGTGGCGGTAGAAGCTTTCTGTACATTTCCTCCACAATGTTTTGTCTTCAGATGTTTTGCTCCTGAAACAAGTTTGTTTTCCACAAGTAGAATAACTGTTTTCTTTGTCTAAAATCTCTAAGAAATTAGTTTTTTAAGATGTTTTTCCTCTGCTGCCCTCAGATCTTAATAAGAAGAAGCACTGATATTTTTTTCACCTTTTTAAAGGCATACTATGCAACATTTTTCAGTTAATTAATGTGTTCCATAACGTTTTGAATGATTAAATGAGTCATTTCAGGTCAAACAAAGGTTTTCTCGGCTGCCCTGGTGGTCTGTAGGGGAAATACCGCGCTTGCAACTGCAGGAGCCCTCGGCCCGCACCCATAGGCTCAGAAGTCTCGTGCATCGCGAGAGTCAGTCTTGCTTTACGGCGAGAACTTGGCTAACTACAATCTTTGTTATTTAGACACATGCATAACAAATAATGTATGGAAACAAAACAACAAAATAGTCACTTACCGCAGTAGACATGGTGATTCGTTGCGTTCGCCTGTCTGCTAAGCTCAAAACAACCGCGCCTGGCTTGACGGAGAAACCAGGAGAACAGCTGAGCATATTTACGACAGTGCGCTTTTACTTTCGCCCTCTGGGGGGAGCCTCGCTGGAAAATCAACACCGGTTGCATAGTGTACCTTTAAATGGCAGTCTGTCTTAGAAGGCAGTGCTTCCCTTCAAGACTGACAATGATTGTTTTCTAGTTTCGACTACTTCAGATCGCAGAGGAAATGTAAAATAAAAGCAGATATGGGGAATAATATGTTTAGACTCTGGAAGAGATTTGATTCTTCAGAAACAGGTGAAATACAGTTTGTCTGGGTGCCGTTGCCAAATGATGACTTCATAAGAAAGGCTCCGAGCAGATATGGTAGCTACACCGGTTAATTCATTTCACTTTATTTCTATGGCGCCAATTCACAACACAAGTCATCTCAAGGCACTTTACAGTTAGACTAGATCAGGGGTCGGCAGCCCAAACTGCTCAAAGAGCCATACTGGACCAAAAAATAAAAAATCTGTCTGGAGCCGCAAAAATGTAAAAGCCTCGTATAGCAACACGCGTTCTAACTGTATTATCACACTATAGAAAAGGACTATATGGGCTTAAATATATAATAAGCATTCACCAATAAATGTTTATCCTGAAGCAAATGTCACATGGAAGCCTGAGGTTACGGAGGAACAGTGAACGCTCCCATCGCGCACCGCTTCATCGAGCGCCGCTTCACCACCTTCACTGCGCGGTTTAAGTTTTCTAGCAATGTTGAAATTATAGAAAAACAATAAAGGAATCGTTCTATGGTGGACGTGTTTCTGTTGGAAGGAGTTTATTGAGTCATGAGGAACCAAGCAGGAAGTGACATCAGAGCAGAGCTCTCTAACCCCGAAATCCCACATCCTCCGTCACCATCGTTCCTTGGTCTGATTAATGTTTTTAGGATTTGGGGAAAAAATGGAAGAAAGTTCAGAAACCTGCATCAAAGCGCTGCCTGTTTGATCTGTGGACGGTTTTCCATCCTTGCAACAAAACTAGCAGCAGTAGTGGAGTTTGAAAATGCAATCCACTTCTTAAATCTATCTTTGCGCTCCTCCGATTTATCCTGCAATCACACTTTTTCTCTCCCTCCCAGCTTGGTGATCGGCTGCAGATTAACCTTCCCTGGAAATGCCTTTCCACATTTTTCTTTTTTTTTTTTTGACACCCTCTCATTACAAGGCGAAAATGCAGGCAATCGTTCAGCACTGATAATGAAACCAAATGAGTCGGCCTATTTGAATCCTCTTTTCTCATCAGCAATCTTCCTTTTTTTCCCCTTTGGGATTCATATTCCGAGACACACCTGCAGCTTTGTTAGCCTGGCACCGCGCCACGCTGGTTCCAAGTTATGATCACTGATCTCTATGGCTTTGACGCAAATTTATTTATAATACAAATGTTTAAAGCATTGGAAAACATAAATTTTTGTTTGCAACCTGCACACCATATTAAAACAAAAAAAAGTAGATTTTCATAAATTTTTGAAAAAGCTCCAGGGAGCCACAAGGGGGAGCTAAAGAGCCGCAGGTTGCCGACCCCTGGACTAGATCATCCAGGCAAACTGATTCAGTTTGATCCAGTTGCTTGCATCTATCTAAGGCTTCATTAGACTCTGTCCTCTGTGTCCCTCCAGGTGTGGATAAGGAGAACGTCCAGCTGTCCCCCAGCTCGGCCCTGTCCAGCGGGGGACGGACTCGCCACGGGTCAGCGAGTCAGGTGCAGAAGCAGCGCAGCGCCGGCAGCTTTAAGAGACCCAGCATCAAGAAGATCGTCTGACCGCCCTCCGATTGGCGCTGCCCTCTCTGTTTCCTCTCTAGTTTCTCCGTCTTCTCCATCCTCCTCGCATCTGCAACACAAGTGGTTCGGGATCTGAATGAGGGAATATTTCCGAGGGCGAGCAGAGCCGCCAGAGTCGCGGCTCTTTTTATTTGATTTTTAAACGGCAAAGGTTCTGGAAACGCTCGTGATCTGCACCGGGCTCTGTGTGAGAGACTTCCCTCGCTGCAGGAAGTGACGCTGCGGACACTTCGGCCTGGAAGCTAAAGCGTGTGTTCGGTCGGATGCTCAGCAGGCGCCGTGTGACGGGACCAACATACCGACCTGCTGGGACACATCGCTGGCTCTCTGTCCTGTACATAGTTGGTCCAGACTGATGATCTACATCCGGTCCTTTGTGCTAAACTTGCTGTTTTCTCCATGGTGTGCCTTTGTATGGTTTTATATATGTACAATTTGTAAAGTTAGAGTCCAACCTTGCTGGAGACAATAAACAGGTACTAATTATGAAGACGGGCTCCTCACATCGACGTACGTCGAACTAAAACTGTCCAGATCTGCCTGCAGTGGCGGTCCGATAACCTTTGACCCCACGCCTGACACTAGTTACTCTGTAGAAGTAGATGATGCTACACAAATCTTCCTGTACTCGAAACACTTTCCAAAAAAACTAGCTTTTTTTTTAACACTTTAACCATGAATATGACTAAACACTATAAGAAATGCAACCCTGTAAATAACTGCAAATCTTTTGCTTTCATTGTTTATCTGTTTTCTCACCAGTTCAGTTTTTTTTAGCAGCGAAACGTTTTATTTGTGATTTATGTGAAGGGCAATAACCTGTAGCTCTCCAGACGCTTTGCCCCTTCGTACAGCAACGGCGTGCGTCTGCCTCTCCTACCGCCGCTCATTATGTGTTCTCCACCCAGATGCTGTCCTCAAAGGATTTCTGTGCCTGCAGAGCTCAGACCGCCGGGCGACCAAAACCATGCATAGAAGTGAGAACGAGTTTGATGTCTGCAGGACTGAATCCAGCAGAACCTGACTAACTTGGAGAAAGATCAAGTGTTTATCTGGCTGGACAGGAGAAGGTGGCAGGCTGCTGACAGATAAGCGTCTGTTTAGGCTGTTTTGATTTCAGGCTCAATCCAAGATGAGACAAACTAGTGAAGCTGGCAGTAAAGGTCTAAAACCCAGCGACCCGAGACCGGTAGGTCTGCCTCAGAACTAACAGACGACTGGCACTCAGGGTGTCAGACTCCGTGGGCAACAGATGAAGCCCCTCCCCCCTCTTAATGAACACTCTGAGATTGAATCATCGAGTCATCGGCCGCTCTGTCACCTACATGTCGGGTTGCAGGCATTTGCTGCCCTCAGCTCAGGGCGCCAGAGAAACTTCTGCAGATTCCTGTTTATCAGAGAAATAAAGACCTTATTATCCTGGAACGAATCACAGCCGCCCCTTTTCCCTCCAGCATACTTGAAGCTTTTTCTTCCTGAAACATGAGCAAGACATGGAGCCGATGAAGCAGGCGGACGACTTGCACTAAGTTCAGAAGGGTCATGGCTTTTTAAAGATGAAAAACCTCCAAATTTGGCATGTTCTTTTGATGTTATGCAAAATCTAATGTCTTGAGTATGGTCTGAGTAGTCCGAGTTCTGTTTTTAATGCAGTATGTGTGACAATTGTAAAGATTTTGTGTGCAATTTGAGATGATATATTTACTACACTGTACATACCTGTGATACTGTATCATTTTGTTTTTGTAAAGCAGGTAGTTTCTGTATCATAATACATATATTACAGTGTTAGTAATAAAAGGTTCTGCTAGTGCCTGACTTGGTCTTCTTTAAAAGTGGTGAAATACTTTTTTTTATGGATGTTTCCACCCGAGTCACTACATAAACTATAATGCAATGCAGCAAATACTCGCAGCTTTGATGTGGGTCTGATCATAGACATTTTATACGTAGGCGACTCATTGGACGCTGGCCGACGTGCCTTAGGTACGGTGGCCGGGAGGTGCAAACCAACATTACAAAATCTAAAACACTTTTACAAGTTCAAAAACAAATTATTTCAGATAAAATTACATAAAAAAATAAACAAAAAAATTCAAAACAAATAGCATTTTAAGAAAACAAACATTCGAGAAGGAAAGGAAAGATCTCGCCCTTACACTCCTAAACACCTCTGGTAAAGGAAATTTAAACATATAAATAAAAATAAAAAAAAGGTAGATGTTAGTTCAATAAGCTCTTTTTTACATTTTTTTTTTCCTAAAGTTCGGTGAACAAAACTGGAGCGCAATGCGTGGCACTTTCAAGCCATCCGGACCAGGGGCCTGTTTCAATAAGAAAGTTCAACCAACTCTGAGTTAAAACTTGAACTCTGAGTTGACTTATCCTGAGATTGGAAACTCTGAGTTTTGGGTTTCAGAACAGCTGAAATGAGTTAGTTCAATCAACTCTAAATTGACTGACTCTGAGTTGAGCGCGTGCACCACAACTATAAAAAGCCATTATCAATGGAGCACAGATATTATGAGTCACCAAGGCAACAGCGTCAGACAAATAAAGGTGTGCATATTACTCACCAGCAGAACTGGATGTGCTTATGCAAGCATATGCAGAATTTGAACATGTATTTAAAAAAAAAAGCAACACGGCTGCAGTGGCGAAGGAGAGAGAGTTAGCTTGGGTGAAAATAGCTGCTAGAGTCAATGCGTAAGTTTACATTTTAATTACTTTTATACAGTGTTGGGTGTAATGAATTAAGTTACTTAAGTCATATAAATACTGTAATTAAATTAAAGACTATAAAACAATAGTGGATTTAATATCAAATTTTAAAAGGTATATTTTGATTTGAACTTTCTCCCTCTAGTTACACACTTTGGTCAATTTAAGATTAATTCATGCAATTGAATATTGTTTATTTGAAAGCATTAGAAGTGCAGTTTCTTGTCTCTCCTTGTATTGTTCAAGTGGTTGAGGTTGATTTGGGATTTAGAAAGTAATTAATAAGTAAGTAAAACAAATTAGTAAGTAGACCAATACTTTCTAGAGACAGTAATTATTACATTAATCTAATTAGACTTGTTGAAGATAAAATTTGTAGTTAGTAATTAAGAACTATTTTAGAGTAACTTACCCAACTGTTATAATATCAGAGGTGAAACTGGAAGAACAGTATTTTATTAAACCTAATTTAGTTTTCATGGATATGCAATCCTGCAGGCATCAAAAGAACATGGCAGCAGCTGAAAATGAAATATAAAAACACAATTCAAGCAGGTAAGCCTTGAGCACATCATGGGAGTAGAGTAGCTACCTGGCTTTACAAACAGGATCATCCATTAAAGGACATGCCATTTCATTCCCTTTGATGCGCTCTACGTGACTGAAATGTGTGCAATGAATACTGTATGTCCCCAAAGAATCAATGAGGTGTTTAAACACCACTTCCTCTTTAAAAAAGGGGAGGAGACCAAAATAAACTCTGGATTTTCTGAAGAAAACCTGCTCCCGACCAGGTTAGGTTCAGAGAGTAAATTGCCATGGTAACTGACTCTGAGTTTAAGTTACCTCTCTTTCAGAAACGGGCTTGACTTACTCTGCTTTCTCAGGTTTAACTTACTTCCCTTTCTGAAACAGAAAACCCAGAGTTTCCCTCATTTCAGGGTTAACAAACTCAGAGTTTTCACTTAACCTCCTTTCTGAAACAGGCCCCAGGAACTGCCATTGTACATTGGGCGAGTAATACGAAAAACAGTTAAAGGGTTGATAGAATGATTCTATCGGGTATCTGGTCCTTCAGGTCTCTAATAGGGTGTGTAACATTGGTTGGGCTGAAAATGGCATATTAGCTGTTCTATGAGCCCTAATGCAGCCTGGTTAAAAGCCCTAGAATGAAACCACAGGTTTTCTTCCTTTTATGGTTTGATCATGAATATTTAGATGAGCTGTGCTCTGATTGGTTGGTTTACAACGAGCCAAGCTGCTGAGCAAAGAGGTATCATAGCAACAAGCACTCACTCACTGAAACATCAAATTGTTGATATGGGAGGGTGACCAGACGTCCTGTTTTTCCTGGACATGTCCTACTTTTTGTACCTAAAAAAATGTCTGTGGGGAATTTCTAAATCGTCCGTGATTTTAGTCGACTACAGTGCAGCAGGACTGAGCTGTGAGCTCCGGTACTGGGCTGGGAACCCCAGCGGACGGGGGCAATTTGTTTTCTGAAATGATCATTTGTTTTGGAACTTGTAAAAGTGTTTTAGATTTGGTAATGTTGGTTTGCGCCTCCCGGCCACCGTACTTAGGTGCAAAGGTGAGTCACACTTCCCTTTGAAGGCCTCTGCCAGCATGCTGGAGAGAAGAGTGACTGATGGTTGAGGAGCAGCAACGCAGATCTGGCTGTGAAACACTGGACCAGTTCTATGGCTGAATGAGTGAATGTAATGTAAAGCGCTTTGGAGTCCTCTGCAGTGGCGGAGCTAGAAGGGGGGCCAGGGGTGGCCATGGCCACCCTTACCCAATCTGTGGCCACCCCTACCATTTTTTCCCTCTAATACAGACGGTGGCAGCAGAACTACGCTCAAGCCGAATGTTCTAATTTATTTAACATTTTAATTTTATATATTTAAACAATTAGCTGACAACAACAACAGTGTGGTTAATTATGCACATCAATATACTAACAATAAAGATAAATACAGAATTCATGCTTTTATCAGAACCAGATTTTGTCTTATCTGGGGTAAAGAGAAAATTATGTCTCTGCAAGTAATCTAGGAATCTACTGAAATCAGAGATAAATAATTACTTTAATAATCATTTAATGTAGATATTAGTACATGTAAATAATAATTTTATGCAGAATGATTATTAATTAAAGTAGGTAGGTAATGACAATGAATAAGATGTTCGCGCCAGGACTAAAAAACAAAGAATTATGTCCACTACACCTTTAATTTTGACAGCATGGATGTTTGAATATATGCTTTTATTTGTTAGCAAAGGTTGTAGGAAATTATAGATTGTCTTTATTTAGAAAATATGGCTGTTGTGATTATTCATCATATTCCTGTTGGAACAGTGTAGATTGACCGTGAGGTTGTGGCACCGCTTTCGGCCACCCCTCAGTGTATGTTGGTTATTGCCTGGCCACCCTGATAAAAATATTCTGGCTCCGCCTCTGGTCCTCTGACCTGAAAAGTAGCTGTACAAGTACAGACCATTTACTATGTGTGGTCAGGAATATCCCATCCTTTAAGCAGAAGAAGGGATTGGATAGATAGAAGCATGGACAGAGGTAATCATCTGAGCAGATTCTTCTGTTCAGGAACAAGCTCAGCTTCTCTCCTTCCTCCAGCCAAACAAACATCCCAGTTTACTTAAACCCACAGGTTTTCTGTCGCAACTCAAATCTTTAAGTTTCTGCAGCAGGAAACACAGCGATAGGGAGTTTCTGGCCTAAGCTGCTCAGCATGGTTCTGTGGACTAACCAGCATAAAAGAAGTCCTTCCTGCTGCTGACGGCTACAGGAACGCTGCAGCTGATGAAAATGGCCGGAGCATTTTTAGGTCATGGTGTCCCACCCTGATAAGTTAAAATTTATCTGGAGACACTCAGCAAACCAGAGGACAGTTTGGCATATTGGATGTTTTAAATAATGAATGTATCGCAAAGGAAATCAATAAAGCATTAAAAAAACCTATTCATTAAAAAGCTTCTTAAATATTGACTAACTGATCATAACGTAACGGTCCTTATTTTTTGTCGCTTTTTATGCTGAAGTTCTTCCAGATGGAGTAGATTCTGTAGCAGGTGGTTCTACGCTTCAATATATCAGTTGGTTTCTAAAAGTTACTCTGAAAATACAAAAATACTCTGAAAATTAAACAGAAATGTACTGATATTAGAACATATTTGTAGTTTTGAAAACTAAAGTACTTAAAAATGCATGTACTTTTGAAAATTTAAGTATTTTTTTAGTGGGTACTTTAATACTTTATCCTGTGTAGATGTTTGACAAGGTAACCTTTACTTTATTTGTAAGATTTGGCTGTGAGTATCAATACTTTTACTGAAGTACTACTGTTGAGTACTTAGTCCACCACTGCCTGCATGCAATGTGCAGCTACCACTGATCCTATTTGAAGTCACTTGCCGCCATCTTGGTACTACCTACTCTCAAGGAGTCGCTCAATAAAAATGCAGAGAAATATGTGTGCTGCAGGAATATGTTTCACATATGTGTGTATATATATATATATATATATATATATATATATATATACACCTTTAGGATCTCTGCTTCCGTCTCCTTGAACCCCAGTCGGCCTCAGCAGATGGCCGCTCACACTGAGCCTGGTTCTGCTGGAGGTTTCTTCCTGTTCAAAGGGAGTTTTTCCTCTCCACAGTCGCTAAAAGCATGCTTAGTGTCAGGGATTGTATTTGAGTCAATGAGGCAATGCAATCAACTGGTTTTCCTTAGATAGAAAACTTTGTATCAATTTGACTGGATGATCTGGTTGAACTGTAAAGTGCCGTCAGATGACGTGAGTTGTGAATTTGGCGCTATATAAATAAATTGAATTGAATTGAATAGGATTTTCGCGAATCTTTTAAAAGACCCGCCCTCCCCACCATAGGTTTGCATAGGGACCATAGGGACATGTCCCTACCAAAATTTTGGATGGACCTACTTGTCCCTACCAATAATTTGATCTGAACAACATTTTTATAATTTGCAATACAGCGTTGGGGCATAATGAGCTATTTAAACAGTCAGACAGTAAGCATGATTAAAGGTTGTGTTATATTTAATCCTTTACTATTAAAAACACACTTGTATAATAGAAACATTATATGATTGTAGGAAACAGATATAATGCTGCAGGGTAGCCTCAGGGTGAAGCAGCTGCCCTTCAGTGCTGCATTATGTTTGGAATGTTACCATAAAATTAGGGCAGCAACTATTGATTATTTTGCTAATTTATCAATCTGTCGAGTATTTTTTCGATTAATCGATTAATATTCAGGTTCATTAAAGAAGATTTTTTACTAAATGAAACCAGGTGAAACAGAAACTTTTCATCTTGAGGAGTTCTGGATGGAGAGTATTGACAGACAAAAACCTTTGATTTTAATCTTAAACGCAAAATGTTTACATATTTTTTACAATCTTGGTATGATTCCGGCTCTAAGTGGGTGGCTCTGTCAGCTAAAGGCACATTTTAGTGGCCCTACACTCCGGTTAACGATTAATCAATTACTAAATTAGTTGACGATTATTTAAATAATCGATTAATATGATTAATTGTATCAGCCCAAGATAAAATACATGAAATGGGCGACACAGAATAATTACAGCCCAGATGTACAGTTCTTCTTATAGTTCCAGTGCAAATGTAAATACATTTATCTGCCGTCCCTTGAATGTATTATTTTGCATGATACAGAGAGAGCAGATTAGATAAAAAAAAATAAGAGTGGGGTTTACCTCTTCACGATTCTATATCTTCAAAAGAAAACACAGGATAAATCCACATGTAACAGACATTTTTAGACTATGTTTGGTTAAATAGGCACTGGTAAGTTTAAATGCAAACCTTTTCAAAGTGGAAAAAAAGTCCTAATTCCAGATTCCTCAGAGCCAGTGATGCTTTAAATATTGATAAACAGCATCTAGTGTGTGTAGTGCTTATAAGCTTTGTATTAATGTAGGAAGAAATGCTGCTGTTCTCTTTTAACAAAATGTGCCCTGATGCTCACATTAAGCATAAAAAACAGATCATGCATATTTCCATAGGACCAATGACATCAGACCAATGAAACTGAAGACCAATAGTGTTCCTACCAAAGTTGAAATCAAACCTATGCCCTTGCTCCCCACTTAAAAAAATTCTAATGGTTGTGCGTGCACATGCGAGAGCGTGCATGAGCCCATTTCTCCTCGTGCACGCTCTTTTCGAAAGTTGTTGCTTGCATCGCTCATTCACTTAACTTTCCTGAAGTTTTTTAATTTTTCACTATGTCAGACTCACCACATAACAGCAGAATGATTGACAGTTAGGAAGACCACTTATTCTGATGATCCACCCGGAAAAAGAACATCCTCCACCTTTAGGTAACAGAGTATTTGAACTTTGTACTTTGTAACTTTACACCTCTGTTCATCAGTAAGATTATTGAAAGTTGTGTTTTACCAAATAAATGCCTTCTTAACGATGACCGACTGCTTTGGTTTCTTCCAGTCAGGTTTCCATGGCAACCACAGTACTAATAAAGCTGTTCAGTGACATCTGGATAAATTCAGACTGTGGTGGATCCACAGGACTCCCCTTATTGCTGCTCGTAGTTTGGCTGCACTGCCACCTGATGGCGCCCTTAGGGAAGGATTCTGCTACTTTTGTTTTCTATCATTTGCTCCTTTTTTTAAGGAGAGGCTCAGAATGGGGCCATAAAAACTCAACAACATAACCTGTAACTGGCCCACTGGAAAAAATCGAAATCTAGATAAGTCATTTTTTCTTTAAATAAGTGCATTTGTTCTTGCATTGAGGAGGAAAAAGAGACATTTTGCCAATGGAACAAGACAATTTACATTTAAAATAAGAAAACACAATTGCATTTTCTTATTTCAAGTGCATTTTATCTAATTATCTTATTTTAAGAGTAAAAATACTCATTGCATTGGCAAACTATCTCATTTACCGACTCAAATTAAAGGTAAATACACTTAATTTAGGAAATTTTAACTTAATTCTAACTCACCAATAACAGCTGTTCTTTGATGTTAGGGAGGGTCTAGCCTGCCATGTAAAACTGCTGTAATGGTGGATGGGGGCCTTATTGTGGCACCAGGAGGCTGCAGATCTGGAGGCACCACATATGCGCCTGCAGATGCGATGTGAGAGTTAAGGATAAATAAAATAAACTGTTACATAAAAAAGAATCACAAGACATTGGTTATTTGCATGTTTCTTTTTATTTTATAGGAAATATATGCATTTCTTTAGTTAGAATTGCTTGGTTTAAATTAGATATTGAGCAAAACAACAAACAATGCTGTTGTGTCAAACTGTCCCAAAGGTAATTCCCAGCAATTTTTCATAGTGTTTCTGACTCTAACTCACTGCACCGAACCCGACATCCTTCTTGATTGTCCAACAAAGGCCACTGGAGTTTGAAGTTTTGGCAAAAACAGAACAAAAAAACATTCTTTTTAAAAAATGACCGACACTAAACACATCAGTCTATCAATTAAGACATCCGGATAAAATTCTATTTTTGTAATCAAGGATCGTACAGAATGTAGGATTAGTTTAGCAGCTGGATGTGAAGTGTAAAAACTGGACAGGTAAGAAAAGTTCCAACATTCAGGAAACGATAGATTCATCCGCTGCTTTTGTTTTAACACTAAGGCACAATCTGTAAGAAATCACTCTTAGGAGATTATCTTTGCAGACACGTAGTCGATCTGAGACAAAAGTTCTTTGGTATAAAGCGTACTGAGAGATTTTTCAAGGACATGAACATGAATCAATATTTAACAGATGAGATTCAGTCGACCTTTCTCATCTTTAAAGGCACTAAGGTACATGTTCTTTTTGCTGCTGTAATCCTGCACAGGCACTCTTTGGAGACTTTAAGACAAATGGTGAACCAAACACGGTGTATTCAGAATTCCTCTCACATCGTGGAGGGAATCCTGGTTTCCACTCATAATATCGGTGACCACCAATCATGTTCATTCCATGGCACCGGGCCTGGTTGCCACGTAAACAAACACCACGATGAGTAGAACCAGCACGGTGAGCGTCGGCAGCACCACGGTGGCGACCTGCTGCCGGGCCTCCTGCATGGCCTGTTTCCGCTCCTTCTTGTCCTTAGACGTCTCTTTCTTAGGTTTGCCTTTAAGCTGCCTCATGACGTCTCAGTGGACCTCTGGCTTCTTCAGCTTCAGCTTCTCAAACCTGAGCAGCAGAAACATAACACAATTTTCACATGAACATGAATCTTTTATGTTCATTGTTCTGGTAATTATCAAAAATAATAAACCAAGACATGAAATATAGGATTGAACACAGCTGCAGCGTGGAGTTGTTATTGGAGAGGGACCTTAATCCGTTTTTGCCAGGTTTATTTAACTAAAATTCAAACATGTCTGTGCAGTCTAGCTGGATCCCTTATTTAAATTTTATCCCAAAATGTTAAACGTGTTTGATTGGAGATGCAACATCATCCTGACATCAGGTCTGCAGGAATCAGAAAAGCCTCCAGGTGTCTTTGGAGCCAGCTCTGTCCTCATCTCGCAGTTCTCTTATAAAACGTAACTAGGTCTATTGCTCTTTTTTTTCCCGTTGACCCATCAAACTGGGACCGAGAAATGGTTCAGATCTACTGCTTCTACATACTGCGATCTAAACAAGGAATATATTTCGATAACAGCATCATCATTATTGGCGGCTCGTAGGTTTAAAAGACTCTTCACCTTGTTCCAGACATGAAATGGTACAGTAATGGCAGTACATGGACATTGTCTGTTTTTTTCAGATTTCCCCAGAAAAGCGAGGACCATTTGGACCAAGGTGAGGACGTTTTGCTGGTCCTTACCTACAGGTTAAGGACTAAAGGGTGGGCTGAGCTTAGATTGAGTATGCTGTGGTTGTGGTTAGCGTCTGGGTTATTGGCAGGGTTAGGGCATAGAAAGAGTTATAAATGAACACAAAAACAAATGAAAAAGAAGGTAGGGTAAAGTTAGAGTGGCTCAGGTTATCCTGAGCTATCTCTATAGTTATGCTGCTAAAGGCTTAGACTGCTGGAGGATATAGGGACCCCATTTCATCATTCTGCTTCATTCTATCTCTATTCTCCCACTCTGCAGAATCTGTTAGTTCAATCTCTAACGTTCTGCTCTCTCTGCTTTTTCTCATAGTAGCTTCATCTGGTCTGTTCCTGTTTGGCTGTGACTCCATCCTGGAGAGAAACATCAGCTGTGCTGCTGCCATAAACACCTTTGTTTCTAGATGTTGGAGATCGGCCTGTTTTCCAGTGTAGTCCTGTTTCTCTGACTGTGACTAACTGGATGTGCTCTCTTCATCCTCTGACATGGGAGCTGGCTCGGAGCTCGTCTGCCTGGCTGTGTGTTTCGTGGACGGGGCCGCCTTTTACAGCTGCTTTTTGTATCTATGCTTCTTTTTCTACGTCTGCTTCTGTCTCCTTGAACCCCAGTAGGCCTCAGCAGATGGCCGCTCACACTGAGTCTGGTTCTGCTGGAGGTTTCTTCCTGTTCAAAGGGAGTTTTTCCTCTCCACTGTCGCTACAAGCATGCTTAGTGTGAGGGATTGCTGAAGAGTCAATGAGTCGATGCAATCAGCTGGTTTTCCTTAGACAGAAAACCTTGAATTAATCTGACTGGATGATCTGGTTGAACTGTAAAGTGCTTTGAGTTGATGTGTTGTGAATTGACGTTATAGAAAGGAACTGAATTGAATTAGCCTGGTCCTAATGAGGCGGACCCATTTTTCTGTGTGTTTTAGGCGGCTGTAGAGAGGTATTGAATGAATGACATTCAGGTTGATGTTATGAATGTACTGGACATGGTTGGGGTTAGGGTAATGTAGCGATTAGCTATAAATGCAGTAATTCAGATGAATGACAGTAAATTTAAAGCCCTAATGTGTGCATGTGAAGGTGACATGAGATGTTAGTATCTGACTGCAGGGGACAGCTGCATTGACAGCCTAAGGAGAGATCAGTTTTCTTAGTCTATTTGTATTGGATTTAATGTTCCTGAAACAGTTTCCTGGGAGCAAACAGTGCATAACCTGCGTGGGTGGGATCTTTAGCAATGGGTCCAGGCTTTTAATTTGCATGTTTTCTGAACAAAAACAAGGCTTTGTTTGGCTACTGTATAAAGCAACTCAACACTATGTCTGACATTTGAATTTAAAGAGCTTCCTGGATGGGAAGCGAAACGTTTTCGAACTTGGAAACAAAGTCCAGTGGATTGTTTTTTTTTTTTTTACTTTTTTGGATTTACTATGATCTGGATGACTGAGAATCTTAACCAGCATTCTAAGGCTTTAAGGCATCCCATAAATAAGCTAAAGTCTGACTTAAAAAATAACCATTTGGAATAAATCAATCCAATAAAGAACAGAATCAGCTGAAAATCTGACAGTATGATTTTAGGATTGCTGGCCAGAGGCAGCAGGTGGTCCAGAAGAAAAAACAACGTCTCTGGAGGAAAACCTTACGGCTGGATGGAAACTTTAAAAAAAAAAGCATCTGAAGCCACCACAGAAGTTTGATCTGTGAATGCAAAGAGCCCACAGCATCCTGAGCTCCCAAAGACCATCACCATCATCTGGGAACGATTCATCACCACAGGCCATCCTGTGAGGAAAGAGAGGAAATTCAACCCTGACATTCTCTACTTTCATCATTAATAAAGAGAATATTCTGGGCTATAGAAAGAGATCTTTAAAGCCAGTGTGGTTCTGACTGTAAGACAGGTGTGTCTGACTGTTTCCCAACTCCTCATCTCACACATGACAAAGTCAATCCCATAGAAATGCTGCAGACAGGTTGGTTCACAGTTTCTTATCCCAGGAAATCCAGCCGGTTGCATCAGGAATGGGTGTTCCTATTCAAGGCTAAAATGGGATTTCCGTTTTTTTATGTTTCCTGTATGAAATAAAAAGAAACTAAAGCTGATAATCTGAGACATAAAATAAACCATCAACCCCAAACAGAAGAAATCTGTAGGAATGCTAAAACGCTAACTGACCCTATAAAGGGTTAACTTCATAGGGCCAGTTAGGTTTTTCATCAGCACTTACAAATGGAGTCCCCTCCGTCCCTCAGTGAGTTCTAGAAGCACAAGATCTATATCCATCCATTCAGCAAAGATCCTGCTACATGGCTGAACATCTTTTTTGTCATTTGAACAATTATATAAGCCCTTCAATGATAGATTACGTACTGGAAATTAAGCTGAAAAAAGTTAAGTCAAGAAAAAGTTAAAAAGCTAATTGAAAAGTTAATAAGCGTAGTCAACAATTACATTTAGGTTTAAAAACTAAATAATGTAAGTGCCAGTATTATCATTAATGCCTCTGAGGTTATGTTGGACCAAAAAAAAAAAACAGTTTTTTTTTCACTCAGAGTGTTTTTCATGAATTTCTTAGAGGCACTTTTCTTATTTTTTCTTAATATATTCTTTGGCGTTTCTTGTTATTACATTGACATTCATTCTTTCCATCAAAATATCCAGATTGTTTGAATGTTACAAAGGTAGTAAGGTCTTTTCCTGGATTCCAAAAACACTTGGTTTAAAATGTAGATTCTGTCAGTGTTTCTCTGAGGGCCTATAAAGGGTTAACGGCTCTATGAGACTTTCAGTCCTTCGGGGTTTAAGGAGGAAAAGTTTTGAGAATGAGTAGAAAAGTAATGTAGATTATAGCAGGTGTTTCCTGTCATCTAGAAATAGAAAACATAAACGATGTCATCTGTTTGTGGAGGTTATAATAGAAAAGCGAAGCGCCGTCAGTCAGAGATGCGCAGACAAACCTCAACAAGTGGTCTTCCCTCCGCGGCAGGCGGCCAGATAAGCGGTGCTTCGGTCCTCCGCGGAGTAATCTCACCTCCACTAGATAGGAGACAAGAAACGTTGCCACTACGGTACTATTTTATTATTATTATTCTATTATTATTATTAAATCCTCCTCCTTCTTTTTCGTCTTCTTCTTCGTCTTCCCAACTTGGTATTCTTCCTCGTCTGTTTTATCTTCATCTGTTGAGTGGCTGGTTGGGAAATTGGCAGATTCGCCCAACACTGCCACCTTCTGCGCTGGAGGTGCAGGTCGGAAGCTTTCTAGGTTTCCTTTTGTCTATTTTTCAGAACTTCCAGGCTTGTGTACATTTGAAGACAGTTTAAGCAGGAAGTTAGAAATGTCAGTTATAAAGAAACTTAAGAAGCAACAAACAAACAAATCTTCATTAATTTACAAAGTGAATCAACCTAATCCAGATAAAATTAGACCAAATAGAGAATATTGACAATAATGGAGAATATTGACAGACGAAAACATTTTTTTTTTATGGGTGATTCTTTAACTACGGGCACTTTTATGTCCTTCATGAAAAGGGACATTTCACACCTTTATAGTTATCTTTACAATGAAACTGTTTAGGACATTTGTTTTAGTAGTCTGTGATGACTTTTTCACCTTTTTTCAGCCTCATTTATATGTAAATATTACCGTTTTGTGCTTGTCCCACACCCAGACTTTTCATCTTCAATGATAAAAATGAATAGTAAAAAAAAACATTTTCTCTAAGGTTTTAAAATATAATTGAATAAAATATCGATAAAATAATCAAACTATAATTGGAGTATTTAATGTCATACAACTGTGTATGTGATTTTCAAAACCAATTGTAGTTGTCCCACACTATTGTCGTAATTTCCACCACAACACTGTAATGTCTGTAATGGAGATGAACAGTGACATCACAGCACAAGTCTGACATGGTGGGAATTTTGACTTCATCCATCAACTCTTGAAGAAAAGCCAAGATAAATATTGCTTGAAAGGAAAATATTTTTATTGTATGTAATTTTCAAACATGCCGTAACATCAACTCAGTTTGGAAATTATTTATTATTTTAACACACATAGATGTATTTTGTTAGCATAAAATGCCAGAGACCCTTTCTTAGCTAGTATGTGATGCTACCATAGATTTTCCCGCCAATTTATGTCAGATTGTAATTTCCACCACATTGCATTCTTTGGTGGAAATGACATTTGCGTGTGTAGGCGTAATTCATAGATACACATACAAGGCCCTTGTTCTGTCACATTTTATTTATCTAATTTATTATTACAACAAAACTTTTTTAGACAACTTTTGACATGTTTCTAACTATAATTTACATGCTAAGCATTTTGCAGTGGTGCCACCCCCTCTCTCCCACCCTTAGTACCACCTATGCACAACTGCAACTAATTTATTATTATTTAATAATGTATTTATTTATCATTATTATTTATTATTATGCTCTATTAAGTTTTTTAAAAGAAAGTTTTGTTGTCTATATGGTCTTCATGGTAATTTCCACAACAACCAGTAATTTCCACCACGCCATTTGTTTTTAAATAAATTGCTGCTAAATTCTAATCACTCATTAAAACCTTCTTCATAACTTAAGAGATAATGTTCCACTTTAATTAAAAACACAAGTATTTACACCTTGAAATGTATCTTGTGATTCCAATGCTTTATCTCAAGTTATGGCGAACATAATGAATTTACCTAATCCATAAGTTTATTATGTGATTTACGATAAAGGCATAAAAAGTTAGATAGATAGATAGATAGATAGATAGATAGATAGATAGATAGATAGATAGATAGATAGATAGATAGATAGATAGATAGATAGATAGATAGATAGATAGATAGATAGATAGATAGATAGATAGATAGATAGATAGATAGATAGATAGATAGATAGATAGATAGATAGATAGATAGATAGATAGATAGATAGATAGATAGATAGATAGATGTACTTTATTTATCCCAAGCTGGGAAATTGCGTGTAGCAGCAGCTTTACACATAGTGACAGTCACAACACAATGAGATAAGAAAAAGTAAAAATAACATAACATCCACATGTATTTACATTATAAAGGTGCAGTGAACAGTCCTAAGGTGCAGTGAACAGATTATAAATAAAGTATTAAAACATGGAGTGCAGTACAGTACAGTGCAGGTTACTGTATGCTGAAACAAGAGTTTATTTTTTATTGTACAATGTGATGGCATATGGTAGGAAAGATTTACCTTAAAGCTATATATGAAATTGTTCTTCCAGTGAAAAAACATTATGTGTATCATAGTATTTTAGAATAAATGACAAATATTTTTATGTGATGGAAATTACATTTGTGCCAGCCGAGTTGAGAAATCTGTAAAAAAACAAAACAATTTGTCTTTAAAAATCAGTGTTTTCTTATGAATCTTCAAACTAGACTAATTATGCTAACCGACTACATTGTGAGAATTAATATTTTATTATACTTTTTCTTTTCAAATAGTGCCTGTAGTTAAAGAATCACCCATATATATATATATATATATATATATATATATATATATATATATATATATATATATATATATATATATATATATATATAACAACTGTTTTCTCACCCCTCGTGGGGTGGTATGTGTCATCCTCAAGCTCGGGTCCTGGGAGTTTGAGGGTTCTGCGCAGTATCTTAGCTGTTCCTAGGACTGCGCTCTTCTGGACAGAGACCTCTGATGTTTTACCTGGAATCTGCTGTAGCCACTCTCCCAGTTTGGGGGTCACAGCCCCCAGTGCTCCAATTACCACTGGCACCACTGCTGCTCTCACTTTCCACATATTTTCTAGCTCCTATATATATATATTTTTTTTTTACAATTTTGGTATAGTGCCAGCTCTAAGTGGGTCGCTCTGTGAGCTAAAGACATGTTTTACAGTCTCTTTACAGTTAACGATTAATTGATTACTAAATTTGTTGACTTTTTAATGATCGATTATTCCGATTCTGATTCCGATTCCGAGCAAGATAAAAAAATAAATAGAGTAACTACAGCCTAGATGACTTGTAGAGTGAAATTAATATTCTAAATCCTCAGTCTGAGTTCCAGGGCTCATGTAAATACAATAAATTTATTTGGCGTCCCTTGAATCTATTATTTTGCTTTGTTTCAATATTACAGAGAGAATATTTAAAAGATAAGGGTGGGTTTTACCTCTGAATAGCTTCAAAAGAAAAAAACAAGATAAATCCACATATAAGAGACATATTTGGTTAAATATATTTAGTTAAATAGGCATAGATCTACATTCTGTCTTAGTCACTGGTAATTTCAAATGAGACAAGTGGAAAAAAGTCAGAATTCCTCATTCATCAGAGCAGATGATGCTTCAAACATTAATAAACAGCATCTGGTGTGTGTAGCGCTTATAAGATTTTACAAATGTAGCAAGAAATGCTGCTTTTCTCTTTAAACAAAATACACCCTGATTTTTACGTCAAGCATAAAAAACCGAGCATGCATATTTTTGCATAGGACCAATAACATCAGACCAATGGTGTCCCTCGAAAGTTAAAATCAAAGCTACGCCCTTGGCTGCTGTCAGCGCAGCAAACAGGTGGGCTGGTTAAGAAATACAGACTGGATGTTAACCTGGCATGTCCTCCTGTGATTTTTATCACCATGGCATCTTTATATATAAATAAGTGGAATGGAGTTGAGTTTTAATGTCCGTCATTTTTTAGCATGAAAAATTGAGGATCTGGAGTGTGAGCGTGTGAAGACACTGAGTCTCACACCTAATGTGTGAGAGCTGAACAATGAAAGCTACATGAATCCAATAAGCTACATGTAAACTGGGGTTTTACAAAAGGACACTTTAGTTAAAGCTAAAAAACAATCTACTGGACTTTATTTCCAAGTTTAAAGACATTTCGTTTCCCATCCAGGAAGATTTTTCAATTAGCGTTGAGTTCCAGGCTTTTATAGAGGAGCCCAATAAAAGTCCTGTATTGGCTTAGAGAAGATGCACACTGAAGTGGAAAACCAGCTCCACTCCTTAATTATGGGAGTCGTTGAGGTTGTCATTGGCCTGTAATACCCGATATTGGCCCATTCCTCTCAAAAGGTCGTTAGGGGTCATTGTTGGCCTGGCTGACCTGGACAAAATATCTCGCCAGGTCAGCCAGGCCAACAATGAACCTCAATGCTACTCCAGACATTTTGAATTTAAAAAGCTTCCTGGATGGGAAGTGAAATGCCTTCACACTTGGATAAAAAGTCCAGTGGTTTGTTTTTTAACTTTAACTTTTTGGAATGACTGAGAATCTCCACCAGCGTATTAAAGGACAGTTTCTCTAGCGATATAATAATATATAATGAAGATATTGTGCTTTCTATGAATTGCATATTTTTAAACGAGTCTATCAACAGAGCTACATTCTTAAGAAATACTGTACACACATTGGTTAAATTTAGCAAATTCACATTTGTGAACAAAACACTAAAAAGATGGTTATTTAGAAGGAACTTTTTGATTTTGTTCTCCATCATTACCCCAAATTTTATTACTTCAATAATAAAAATAATAATACATTTTATTTAAAAAGGCGCCTTTCTGGACACTCAATGTCGCCGTACAAAAGCATAAAAACACAGTGTCAGAAAATTTTTTAATAAAAACATTTAAAAAATACAGGGGCTGTGACAGTGAAATTGATATATAATCTGAAACAGACATTTCTAAATTGTTTATCCTTCCCCAGTTAAAGACACTTTAAAAAATACTGTTAAAATAGAGCAGGAAAAGAAAAGATGTTCCTCTGTTTTTGTCTGTTACAGAAAGTATGCTCATTCTCCCAAATATTAAATTTAGGTTTAAAAAACATCCCCACAGGGATAAATGTAGTTTATTATTTTGAAATGAACTCGTTTTGCCTTGGGTTGGATAGTGAACCTAAGATAATTAGAACTTATATTGTTTTTATTTGTAGAAGTGAATTCCTCCTTTAATATATATATATTTTTGGTGTTATGGAAAATGTATTTGGGTAATGCATATCTAAGAAACTTGTTATATTTTTAATACATAAAGAGTAAAGAGTAAAGTCTTGAATTGACAGAGAGCATAACCTAGGTATCGACTACATGTATAACAACGAGCCTTTAATAGAACATATGGAATTTAATTAATCACTGGAACAAATAATATTATATTTATGATTAAACTCTGAAAAGTCCAATAAGTTTCCTCTGCCATCCATTAGATGTACTATGGAGCATATTTCCTGTTCCATCCAATCTTAATAAAATTAAGATTTCTTTCTACTCAGAATATACCTTCTATAAAGTTGTATTTTTAGGGGAGAAATTATGTTTAAAGATAATTTTTCAACAATGGAGAACTTGTTCATGAAATCTTGATAATTTAGATAAAATCATGACAGGTCTCTCTAGGATTATTTACCTGGCCTGCTCTCTCAATATACCCCAGTAGATCATGAAGTTAATCAATCAGAATAATTTGAATTTTATTTGAGGGAACTGACATCACTATGTTAGCAAAAATGGTATAACAAAATCGGTAGAGGAAGGTGGTCTAAATACCATTTAAATAAATTCAGTTTATTTCTATAGCACCAATTCACAACACGTCATCTCAAGGCTCTTTACAGAGACAATACAACTACAGTCAGACTGGTTCACTTTTCTATCTAAGCACCACCACCAAGCACGCTTGTAACAAAACAAACAGAAAAAAAGCAGAGAGCTCCACAGGCCGGGTCCATAGAGCTCCTATGACTTTCATTGACTTTGTTTCAATAAAAGATGCTATAAAACGATGGCTCAAAAATTTTATCTACCATCTTGATCATTTTTGGCTCAATCTCCCTTGAGTCCGCAGCCTTAATTCCCTTCTTCAAATCTTAGACACAAATTTCCCACTGAGCCTGAACTAACCGCAGAATCTTTCCCTTAATTTTTCAGTCCCGGTTCGACAGAGTTCTGAGCAGCACTGGACTCTTATCACCAACTCTCAATAAAACCCGTTAAACTTTTCCCTGGTCTCTCTGTTTGGTCTTCTTCATGTGGGTCAGAGTGTTCTGTCATGATTTTATCTAAAGCTCTGACCCACATGCAGAAGACCAAACTGCGGACTCACATTTCCAGAAAAAGGAGTCTCTTGTAGAATCCAGTCGGTGTGGGTTGTTCCAGTGAATGACTTGCTCGTTGGAGGGCGGACAGGGTTTACCCAGATTGCGTTTTTTCCTTGAGAAACAGAGGAGCTGACTTAGTTTTCCTGCTGTACTTGAACGGTACTTGTGGAGATGAATCCCCTGCTCAGAGAGAGACGTCCAAACAATCCTAGGGGGAAAAGTTTATCCAAACCACAAGCACGAATCCTCAGCTCAGTTTGGTGCTCAGAGAATCCTTCCAGGGGGGAGAAGGTCCAAAACATCCAGTTTGCAGGATGACTTCCTGCCGAGAGGGAAAGACAAAACAACAAGGTTAAGACTCAGGTTGACAAAACTGAGTTTGACTCAGTAAAACTCAGCTTGGCTAGAGTACCCAAAACTGGCAAACACTCTGGGGTCGAGGTAGTGGCAGTCAGCAGCTTAAAAGTCCTCCGGTAATGAGGTAACCATCCGCAGGTGTGTGAAAGGGCCAATGAGAACCAGGAACCCCCCTTTTGGTGGAGGGAAGACAAACAAAAGCACAACCCACACAGACTGGACTCCTAACACCTTCCATTTTAGAAAAGAGTATTCTATCAAACACTGAAAGGTCTCTTTTTAACCAAATATTTAACTCCATTTGCTGGAAATTAACAGATTATACTTTATACTTCTGCAACGGTTTCAATGTGTTACTTTATTGTATCTGTAATACTATATCTGTTGGTTGTGTTGTTCTTTTTTACATGATGAAGCAGACACAAGACATTTTATCATTGTATCCCTTTTATCTCCTCTTTCTTTCATCTTTTCTCCTTTTTTCCTGTTTTTTTCTTTCCTGTTCTACTTTCCCATTGCAGTGTCCATATAATCTAAAATACTCCCTGCATGAATTATAATAAAGCTATTTATATGCATAGTGGAACAAACTATGGCGATAGCCGTACTGCTCCACTTGTGAGAGTAAAATCAGTTGGGCTCTTTTTGACATCAAGGCAATTATTCTTATTGCCGCATCGCCAGAAAGGACACTGAGTAGAAAAAAAAAGAAAATAAATCCAGAGACTATCAAAATTACTCTACAACTTTAGATATATTAATTCCTAAGAATTTGACTTTGTGTTTAACAGATATACCACACTGACACATTGGAGGGTGGTCATGCATTGATATTAATTCACATTTACTTAGATTTAGGTACAAACCTGAGGCATCTGAAAAAACATGAATGATTTCTTTTGCATCATCTGTTAGCTGACTAATTGCCAGTGGATGACGCATGACATCCAATTTTTTATTTTTGGGTTACCTTCTGTTATCTAGTAGAGTGGCCAGCTCTTTCATTAGATGTAGACAGAGTTAGATTATTTCTGCCTGAACCTTCTCCAGAAGCACCATAGAGAGCGTTCTGACCAGCTGTCTCACTGTGTGGTGTGGAGGCTGCAGCGCCTCAGACTGGAAGAAGGTGAGAACAGCAGAGAGGATCATGGGGGCTCCTCTTCCCTCCATTAAAGACATTTCATCTCAGCGCTGCGTGTCCCGAACCCGTAACATCATCAATGACCCATCACCCCCCCCACCATGGACTGTTCTCCTTGCTGCCCTCTGGGAAGAGGCTTCACAGCATTCAACGCAGCATCAGCATATTCCAAAACAGCCTTTTCCCCACTGCCATCAGACTGTTTAACTGTTGAAAAACTCTAAATCAACTCACAAATCAAGACTCTGCATCACACTGATAACATGATACTTGCACTGCATGGTGTTATATCTATTTTTTTTTATTTTTGCACTGCTCTGAATCTTCCACGTCAATGCCTTTTTGCACCATATCTCTCCCACACTGAGTACATTTGATCACTGCTGCACTTAATGAATGGAAATGTTCTTTTTCATTGGTAAGCTACTGCTCATTCACTGTTGGAACACTGTATTAATAAAGAAATTATTTTGTATACAGTCTGTGTATACAAAATGACAATAAAGTTTGTATAAGTCCTTCTCCTATGTTCCAGACCTTTTGTATATTGTTAGCAGTGCCTCAGTATCTTCTCAGGTGTCTGTGCTAAAGGAAAATTCTTAACATCTAAAACATAAAGCAAAACCTAGCAGCAGGTAAAGAAAGGCCACGGTTCAAGTCACTAACTAAGGCATCCCTAGGCTGGCCTGATATAAAAATAAATAAATAAACTATATCTAGATGTGACTGTTTCCACTCCAGTGTGAGGTTTTCAACTTGGAGTAGCTTTAATCAATAAGAACAACAATCTGTGAGATAAAACATATTAAATATATAAAACAATGCTAATGGTTTGGTTAGTTTTAAAAGAAAGAAACTAACAAGAGTAAAGGTATTTTATTACATAAAGACATCAATAAAAATATCTATGTTAAGTCACCAGGCTACCATTAAAATGTACAAATGTTCAATTTAAATTTTTATTTTACTGTGTAATAGAGTTTTGAATTTGAATTTCAGAAATATACCAATACAGAAAAGTTACAATTAAAATCCCACTCCCCTGCAATTCCACTGTGCTTCCCCTAGAGGGCATGCGCTCCCTTTAGGAAATACTGACCTACACTAAGCATGTAGATTAGTTCAGATTAAAGGACATTTTAAACTGTCAGTAAACATTTTTTTCATTAAACCTATACTACCAGAAATAGTTTTTGCTTCATTAAATTCATTTCTGTATCAGATTTTATTTTTTTTAATGATTGGTGGAAAGGGTTGTTGTGGCTCAATGTTTTAACTCAACCTTCTACTTTAAATTAAACATTCCTTTAAAATGTATTCCCTCAAATGAAAAACAATATTCTCCCAATCACTTTACCATGCTTATTTATATATATATATATATATATATATATATATTTTTTCTTTTTCTTTTTTTTTCAAGCTCCATTCAATATAATCCAAAGCAACAAAGGTCCACTCAATATAGTACAAAGCAACAAAATTAACTCATCCCCTTGGGGAGCAGTGGGCTGCCATCATGGGGCGCCCAGAGAGCAGTGTGGGGTTAAGGGTCCTTGTTTAGGGACCCAGAGTGGCAGTCTGTGGGAATGGGGCTTGAACTCAGAACCTCTGGGATCCAAGCACAATGCCGTAACTACTAGGCCCCACTCCCACAATGTTAAATATTATTATTATTTTATTATGATGTATATACTTTAATATACACTCACCGGCCACTTTATTAGTTACACCTGTCCAACTGCTCGTTAACACTTAATTTCTAAGCAGCCAATCACATGGCGGCAACTCAGTGCATTTAGGCATGTAGACATGGTCAAGACAATCTCCTACAGTTCAAACCGAGCATCAGTATGGGGAAGAAAGGTGATTTGAGTGACTTTGAACGTGGCATGATTGTTGGTGCCAGAAGGGCTGGTCTGAGTATTTCAGAAACTGCTGATCTACTGGGATTTTCACGCACAACCATCTCTAGGGTTTACAGAGAATGGTCCTAAAAAGAAAAAACATCCAGTGAGCGGCAGTTCTGTGGGCGGAAATGCCTTGTTGATGCCAGAGGTCAGAGGAGAATGGCCAGACTGGTTCGAGCTGATAGAAGGGCAACAGTGACTCAAATAACCACCCGTTACAACCAAGGTGGGCAGAAGAGCATCTCTGAACGCACAGTACGTCAAACTTTGAGGCAGATGGGCTACAGCAGCAGAAGACCACACCGGGTGCAACTCCTTTCAGCTAAGAACAGGAAACTGAGGCTACAATTTGCACAAGCTCATCGAAATTGGACAATAGAAGATTGGAAAAAACGTTGCCTGGTCTGATGAATCTCGATTTCTGCTGCGACATTCGGATGGTAGGGTCAGAATTTGGCGTCTACAACATGAAAGCATGGATCCATCCTGCCTTGTATCAACGGTTCAGGCTGGTGGTGGTGGTGTCATGGTGTGGGGAATATTTTCTTGGCACTCTTTGGGCCCCTTGGTACCAATTGAGCATCGTTGCAATGCCACAGCCTACCTGAGTATTGTTGCTGACCATGTCCATCCCTTTATGACCACAATGTACCCAACTTCTGATGGCTACTTTCAGCAGGATAATGCGCCATGTCATAAAGCTGGAATCATCTCAGACTGGTTTCTTGAACATGACAATGAGTTCACTGTACTCAAATGGCCTCCACAGTCACCAGATCTCAATCCAATAGAGCATCTTTGGGATGTGGTGGAACGGGAGATTCGCATCATGGATGTGCAGCCGACAAATCTGCGGCAACTGTGTGATGCCATCATGTCAATATGGACCAAACTCCCTGAGGAATGCTTCCAGCACCTTGTTGAATCTATGCCACTAAGAATTGAGGCAGTTCTGAAGGCAAAAGGGGGTCCAACCCGTTACTAGCATGGGGTACCTAATAAAGTGGCCGGTGAGTGTATATAATATTGTTACAATTTATAAAGTTCTGTATAATAAATTATATAATATATATATATATATATATATATATATATATATATATATATATATATATATCTATATATATATATATATATATAGATATATATATATAATCGTTTTTTTTTTATTATTTTCTATTTTTGTGGGGGGGTGTTCAGATTGCAATAAAGTAATCGGAAAATGTTACTGTAAGAAAGAAAAAAAGTACTCTTTGCTCAACATTTCGACCATCTATCATGATGCTTGTCAAGCTTAATTTGAAGATCCTGTATTCCTGATCTTTTTTATGATGGACTAACGGAGAACTCCTGCAAAGGTCTGCCTCCACACAGTCACGTAACTAGCTGGAGATCAGCACGTTCTGTAGATTATGTACATCTCCTTCTGATGTTTGGTTAAATACTTGAATATGATTGGATCCACTAGGCAGCGGCCAACCTCCCTCACTTCCGCTACTTCATGTCATTGGCTGAGCTTGGTGCCAATTAAGAGGAATATACCTACGTCATAGAGGTGCCTTAGCTGATTGGTTGGTTGTTCAGCAAAATCTCACCGCCGTGTAGGTAGGATTGTGTTCACCATGTTGGATCAAGTGCAGCTCCTGTTTACCTTCTGATCAGCTGGATCATGGCAGCGGAGTTCCAGCGGGCCGCAGTGTGAAGGAGCCGCTGCCTGGCTGCCGACTGACAGCGGCGAGCTTCCACAAACAAGCGGAACAGCAGGAGGAGCAGCGGGAGGAGGAGGAGATGAGGCTACCCGCTCTGTTAGCTAGCTCCGAGCTGTCAGGTTAAGAAGCTGTCGTCTTCACTTTGGCAGCAGGGATATTTATCTAACATTAAAGCTGAACTTTTCTTCGCATTTCAATCTCGTCTCTTTCGGTTCTTATTCCTTTTTAATCAGAGCGGAAGTCCCTAAAAACAAGGGTTCCGTCGGCGGATCTTGTCATCTGGAAGGAACTGAGGGTTTGGGCTGAAATGCGGAGAGAAACGGTGGAGATGACGGAGGTTTGTGTCTGAGCAAACTGCTCCATGGATGGATGGCGGCGGCCTGGGCCTGCCTGCCTGCCTCTGCTCTCCGATTATCGCCTTAGCGGGGATACACCCCCTCTGCACCGGATCTGTGCCGTTAATCACGACTCGGAGATTACCTCTGGTTACGGAATAGCTGGCTGGCCTGCGCGCAGATAGAGAGGACTCCGTTTGGTTCAGCAGAAGCGCTTTCCTGGCTGTTTGGAGCCGCTCTATGGGAGGGTTTGCGGCGCTGGGAAGAACTTTTTCAGCTGAACGCTCATGTGACAGGATTTAGATCCGCGTGTGGAGCTTTCAGTGCGGGTAGGCTGTGCGATGGGGGCATCAGAGGCCACTAACTTCCTTTATTCTGGGGGGTTCGGCCTTATTTCTACTCTGATTTAACTTTAACTGCAGAAAACCGATGGTTTGCAAGCGAGAATTTAGTTTTAGATGAAGGTAAAGCAGATGTTGCATTATGATAAACAGTCCTGCCAACTGTTTTCATGACTTTTTCTATGAAGTTTTAAAGTTTGAAAGTCATTTAAAGCTGTTTGAAGGTTCTGATAAGTTCTTCTAACTGTGAGGCTGCAGCCTGGTAGCCTTCATCTCCATCCTCTGGTCCTTTGAATGACTGAATGGCTCTTTGCAGCACAACTGCCACCAGTGCGAAAATGATGGCTGCTTACAACGGAGGCTCTTCAGCAGTAGGGGCCCATCACCACCACCAGCTGCAGCACCTCCCGCCTCCTCACATGCATCACCACCACCATCACCACCATGCAGGGCAGCATCACTTGCAGCACCCTGGCTCCGCTGCAGCTGTGCGCACCGTGCAGCAGCACACATCCACTGCTGCAGCTGCAGCAGTGATGCTCAATCCGGGCCAGCAGCAGCCCTACTTTCCTTCTCCTGCTCCTGGACAAGCTCCAGGACCTGCTTCAGCCGCAGCTCCAGCCCAGGTTCAAGCTGCTGCCGCTGCTGTCAAATCTCACCACCACCATCATCACCATCAGCAACAGCAGCAAAACACACACCACCTTCAGCCGCAACTGGACATGGAGCCTGATAGGCCCATCGGCTATGGTGCTTTTGGGGTAGTCTGGTAAGTACTCAACGCTAAGTTTCTTTACGTACTGTAAAATACTCTTTAGCTATCTGTCTTCAGATGAGTGTGAAGGTCGTTCTGAAATACTAAAATGACTCTCATAGACCATCACTTCTCTTTAAAACTTAGAAACTATTGTGAACTGTATCAGGGGCGGATTTAGGAAATGTGGGGCCCTAGGCAAAGACAGGCAGGGGGCCCTCTGAATGTAGAAGACAACACATAAAACGGCCCCATTCTACAGATAGAGAAATGTTAATAGAATAGACATCCATTATCTGTTCTAGGTTGTGTCCCTCTCTTCTTGTCCCTTTTCTTGTTTTCCTCTCTATGTTTTGTACTCAGCTGACTTTTCATGCTGTCTCTAAAGGAATGAAAGATTTTTTCCAAGCACTAAGCTCACTTAGCCGATTGCTCCTTCCTGTGTTTCCAAAAAGGCCAAAGTAAATAACCCAGTCCTTCTTTTCACTGTAGACAAGCCATGATCTGCTTATCTGTTCTCCATTTTTCATTTGGATGAAATAATAGCTGCATGAATCATGACAGCAGACAAGATAGAGGAGAGCAGGAGGCGGGGTTACCAATCTACTTGCTCTGGAGAGCAGAGTTCGCTGCTTTTAGATGTTGTCTCCAAAGTCTCCAGTAGCAGAAAAGAGTCGCTAGATTTGGCGCTAGGCATTTTTTTTAAATATAAAAGGGCTAGAGGGGTCTGAAAAGTCACTAAATATGGCAACAAAAGCACTAAGTCAGCAACATTGCTCTTCGTATTGTTTGATTTCAAGTGGTTTTCTGCTGTCTGTTTGGACCTTTCTGAACATGTGCAGCAATACATGGAGTAGTTTCTCAGCATCACCCCTGGACAGGATATTTCTAACTTTTTGCAATATTCTGCAGAGGAAAGAAGGAAATTGTAGAAACCTCTTTAATATGGGATATAAATGACAGGTCCTGATCAAAAACAACACCAAGGTTTTTTACTTTATTATCTGAAATCAGTTTAATCCCATCCAAATGAAGTGACCGACTAATCAGCTTCTTTTTCAAACACTCTGGTCCAAAGACTATAACTTCTGTTTTGTCTGCATTCAGAAGGAGAAAGTTAAGAGTCATCCAGGTTTTTATGTCTTCAGACATGCCTGTAATCTATGTAATGGGTTAGCTTCATCTGGATTTATAGACAGATATAGCTGGGTATCATCAGCATAACAGTGAAAATGAATCCCATGCTGTCTAATAACTCTACCAATTGGCAGCATATATATATAGTAAAGAGAATTGGTCCTAACACTGATCCCTGTAGTATTCCACAGGTAACCTTTGAGCATGAGGAAGATCTGTCATTAACGTGAACAAACTGAATTCGATCAGATAGATAAGATTTAAACCAGTCTAGAGCTGTTCCTTTAATTCCAACAAAATATTTAAGTCTTTCTAAAAGAATATTATGGTCAACTGTATCAAATGTGGCACTGAGATCCAACAGGACGAGCACAGATAGAAGTCTATTATCTGAGGCCATGAGAATATCATTAGTGACTTTCACCAGAGCTGTTTCAGTGCTATGATGAGCTCTAAAGCCAGACTGAAACTCTTCAAAAAGTTCATTATGGTGGAAGTGATCGCAGACTTGTTTGGCAACTACTTTCTCATGAATTTTATTTAACCCATTTAGGCCTAAAACGCCTGGAAAAAACACCTTAAAAACCTATGGCCGATTTTAAAAAATACCCCTAAAACCTGAAGTTTTTCTGTAAATTCAGCAACTGTGTCAACGCCTTAATTATTGATATCTCAGCTTCTGTAGCAGATAGAACTCAAAATATATTTTATCTTTGAAATTCTTCCAAAAAAAAAATGTGAAAAGCAGTAATCAAAAAAAAAAAAATTCAACCTTTTATTTTTTCCATATGTGATCATGTCTTCATTGAGAATGTGCAATATAAAACGTTTTCAAAATAAAGAACAAACATTACATAAATAACTATCTGATGATTACTTATTAACAGTATTATTATGCATAATAATGCATATGTCTGTGTTATAAATTGCATACAACCTACCTCCAGATGGCCACAAATCTGTCCCGGGACATATTTTGGGGGAACTGCGTCCTGAAGAGAGGTTTACATACACAGCCCAATAAATGTCTTCATCTCCGTCACAGTCACGGGTGACCACTTTGCCATCTTTGCTCTTGTTGGAGTTTGGTTTGTTTGGTCACTGTACCTATTCGTCTCGGTAACTAGATGCATCCAAAGTTCTTCATTAAAAATATGCTCAAATGCCTGCAGCGGTGTGGCGTCTGCAGGCAAATCAACTTTCACTCCAGGTGTGCGGTTGAAAACACTCCGTGCATTGCGGTGGTAGTTCGATTGGTTCAGCGCGTTCAAAGTCATCATTTCATCTATACCGTCATCAAAGCCGACACACTCCTCAAAATCACTGCCTTCCGACAACTCTTCTCTGTCAAACTCCTCCATGTTTGCTTGAAAAAAACTTCTTTCTTCTTGCTTGACTTATATGCTCTCCCGGCGTCAATGGTAGAATGACGCAACAGCACCCCCGGCTTGAATGGTAGAAATGCGGTAATGCTTTCCCGGCCTAAATGGGTTAAGAAAGGAAGATTGGATATAGGTCTATAATTGACCAAGTTATCTTAGTCAAGAGACGGTTTCTTAAGCAGAGGTTTAATTACAGCAACCTTAAAAGCTTTAGGTACATATCCCTGTAACAGAGATGGATTAATCACATCTAAAATGGAGGAGGAGATCAAAAGGAATACCTCCTTAAATAACCTGGTTGGAACTGGATCTAACATACAAGTTGAAGGCTTAGATGAAGACAATAGTTTTGCTAACTCTGAAAGTTCAACTGGATCAAAGCAGTCTAAACCCAGTTCAGATTCTATGGCTACCTCAGATGCTGCCTCACCTTCCAGAGTTAAACCAATCATAGTTAGAGGAGTGCTAATGATCTTAATTTTAATCAGATCAATCTTATTTATAAAAAATCACATAAAATAATTGCTGCTAAGAGCAGGTGGAATGGACGGTTCAACAGAGCTATGGCTCTGGGTGAGTTTGGCAACTGTATTAAAAAGAAATATAGGATTATACTTATTCTCCTCTATTAATGAGGAGAAATATGCTGCTCTTTTACAAAGGGTCCTCTTATACAGCAGGAAACTTTTTTTTTAGACTAGGAAGGATTCTCGTAGGCCTGTGGAGCGATATTTTCCCTCCAGTTTCCTAATATTTTGCTTCAGAGTGCTCTGCATTAAACCAAGGAGCAAGCTTTCTATTTTTAAGGTGTTTCTTTTCAAAGGGACTACATTTTCTAAGCAGTACGCAGAGAACTAGCAACCCCATCAACAATATCATCAACCTGTGAAGGGGAATAAACTAATCTTTTGCCCTCTGCAGCACTGCTCAGCGACACAGAGGAGAGAGAAAGTGAAACAGATTCTTTTAAATTAATAACTGCACTATCCGATAACAATCTGCTAAAGTGAAACCTCTTCTCGGAGGATGTAATCCTGAAGGTTATTAAAAAGTGGTTAGAGGGGACAGGGTTATGAGGAAATACTGTTGTTTCTTCTCATTCTATGCCGTATGTCAACACAAGGTCCAAAATATGAAGATTAGAATGTGTGGGACTATTCACATTTTGAACAAAGCTAAGACAATTCAATTCAGTTTATTTCTACAGCTCCAATTCACAACACATGTCATCTCAAGGCTCTTTCCAGTTCGACCAGATCATACAGTCAAATTGATTCAAAGATTTCTATCTAAGGAAAACCAGTTGATTGCATTGGCTCATTGACTCAAATACAATCCCTCACACTAAGCATGCTTGTAGCGACAGTGGAGAGGAAAAGCTCCCTTTTAACAGGAAGAAACCTCCAGCAGAACCAGGCTCAGTGTGAGCGGCCATCTGCTGAGGACGACTGGGGTTCAAGGAGTCAGAAGCAGAGATAGAAAAAGCAGCTGTAAAAGGCGGCCCCTTCCAGGAAACACAGCCAGGCAGACTAGCTCTGACCCAGCTCCCATGTCAGAGAATGAAGAGAGCACATCCAGTTAGTCATGGTCAGAGAAACAGGACTACACTGGAAAACAGGCTGATTTCCAGCATCTATAAACAAAGGTGTTGATGGCAGCAGCACTGCTGATATTTCTCTCCAGGATGGAGTCGCAGCCAAACAGGAACAGACCAGATGAAGCTACTATGAGAAAAAGCAGAGAGAGCATAACATTGAAGACTTCTCTTAACCCATTTAGGCCTAAAACGCCTGGAAAAAACACCTTAAAAACCTATGGCCGATTTTAAAAAATACCCCTAAAACCTGAAGTTTTCCCTGTAAATTCAGCAACTGTGTCAACGCCTAGTAAATTATTGATATCTCAGCTTCTGTAGCAGATAGAACTCAAAATATATTTTATCTTTGAAATTCTTCACAAAAAAAAGTGAAAAGCAGTAATAAAAAAATAAAAAAATTCAACCTTTTATTTTTTCCATATGTGATCAAGTCTTCATTGAGAATGTGCAATATAAAACGTTTTTAAAATAAAGAACAAACATTACATAAATAACTATCTGATGATTACTTATTAACAGTATTATTATGCATAATAATGCATATGTCTGTTATAAATTGCATACAACTTACCTCCAGATGGCCACAAATCTGTCCCGGGACATATTTTGGGGGAACTGCGTCCTGAAGAGAGGTTTACTCTGTCGCCAATAATCTCTTCGTACTGGCAACACAAGAAGTCCCATGCCCATACACAGCCCAATAAATGTCTTCATCTCCGTCACAGTCACGGGTGACCACTTTGCCATCTTTGCTCTTGTTGGAGTTTGGTTTGTTTGGTCACTGTACCTATTCGTCTCGGTAACAAGATGCATCCAAAGTTCTTCATTAAAAATATGCTCAAATGCCTGCAGCGGTGTGGCGTCTGCAGGCAAATCAACTTTCACTCCAGGTGTGCGGTTGAAAACACTCCGTGCATTGCGGTGGTAGTTCGATTGGTTCAGCGCGTTCAAAGTCATCATTTTCATCTATACCGTCAGCAAAGCCGACACACTCCTCAAAATCACTGCCTTCCGACAACTCTTCTATGTCAAAATCCTCCATGTTTGCTTGAAAAAACTTATTTCTTCTTGCTAGACTTATATGCTCTCCCGGCGTCAATGGTAGAATTACGCAACAGCGCCCCCGGCTTGAATGGTAGAAATGCGGTAATGCTTTCCCGGCCTAAATGGGTTAAGCTATCACCTTCAATGTCAGCATGTATGATAAAATCCCCACAA
Source organism: Cyprinodon tularosa (assembly GCF_016077235.1). NCBI lineage: Eukaryota > Metazoa > Chordata > Actinopteri > Cyprinodontiformes > Cyprinodontidae > Cyprinodon > Cyprinodon tularosa. Next base: position 210,705 of record NW_024039231.1, on the reverse strand, counting down.
TGATGACCCTGTCAGTATTTAACACCAAATCAGAAAGGAACTCCTGAAAACTCATTTACAAATTTAAAGTAAGGACCTGGTGGACGATACAAAGTTACAAAAAAAGAGGTTTTCTTGCATTACAATTTGGATGAGGGAAACTAAGGGTTAAATATTCAAAAGAGTTGCAATTATTAACTGCCTCTGGAGTAGAGACTGACACGGGATTGGATTTTCACTCCTGTCTCGTCCCACTCCCACAGACAAAAATTGTGTCCCGTCCCGATCCCGGGCCAGAGTAGAAATCTAAATCCTGTCCCGTGCAACTCCTGGTGAAATTACTCCCACTCCCATCCCGCTCCCATTCAGAATGACTCCCGCTCCCGCACCACTCCCATTCGAGTCAAGTTCGCCACTAACTGTTGGTCCCTCCATTGTTTGTTTTTGAGCGCGGGTGAAAAACTCAGAGCGGAAGCGCTGTTGGTTTTTGGGTGGTGTAGTTTTTTTGACTCGCATTATAGTGTAGGCTTCAATGAAAAAAACTACAAAATGGCGGCGCCAGTACTGGATTTTTTTTCTTTCTATTTTATTTAATTTTTTGGCATCGATCCTAGTTTTTTTTAAATTACTATTGGTTTGCTCCCGCTCCCGTCTGCTCCCGTTAATGTTTAATCCTGTACCGTCCCAATCACGTGATCGTTACTAATACTGACTCCCATCCCATCGGTGATTCCCGAAAAAATGTCAGTCTCTACTCTGGAGTAATCAGTAAGTCAGAGTGAAAGATTGTTGCTACTCCTCCTCCTCGCCCAGAATTGCTGGTTATGTGAAGATTTAAACAACTAGAAGGAGTTGCCTCATTTATGCTCACATAATCCTCTTTCTGCAGCCAAGTTTCTGTAAGGCAACATAAATCAATGTGATTATCACAGATAAAGTCATTAACTAGCAGACTTTTTGAAGAGGTCTTATTTTAAATAAACCACATTTAATCTTTTGAACTTTCCCCCAATGTAAGTTATTTTTGACATTTTTTTTTTGTTTTTGCGGCACTAGTGGCTTGTTTTTCTGACAGGAAAGGGGGGTATGAGAAAGGGGGAGAGACATGCGGCAAAGGACCACAGGCCACATCGACTAAGGCCTGCGTATATATGGGTCATTCGCACTAACCACTTCGGCACCTGCACACCCCAATTTGAGTTGTTTTCATTTTAATTAGATTACAATGATTTACTCCTTTGGGAATCTTTTCTAATTTTTTAGATTTTGGTTGTAGGCAAGACACTGTCTGGATGGAGTAATGAGTGGGTAACAGTAGAGAAGCTGATGAGAAGTATGTTAAACTAAAAGTATTCCTGCTTCATCCTTGGTCAACATTATTTTCTCTATCTTTTGTTTTGATTGAAAAGATTTCTTCTCCACAGCCCCCTTCTCTACAACAGTGGTCAGTTCATGATACTTTCTAATCTCCTATAATTTTGACACCTAATAATACAATGTCAATATACATAGGACAGCAGTTAAAGAATTAATGGAGTTGATGCTGTCATTTTCAATCGGCAGATACTGATATTTGTGATCGATAGAAACTTAGAAACTTCTAATCAATCGGATGATCTGATTGTAAAATGGCTCTATAGAAATAAATTGAATTGATTGATGATCGGCTCCAAAAAAAACCTAACCGATGCATGTCTATTAATAACAGTGAGCATGTTAATTTATAGTTGGTGGAATATTGTTTTACACTCTTTAGTAGTTCCTTATCCTCCCAGATCCTTCAATTTGGATCTGCCGTTACCCCTATCAATCCCATAGCATTTACTGTCAAGATCTTGCTGTTGGCACTTCATGATAAAAGCATAGATGAAAGGTAACATTACAAAATGCTGCTAAATTTATCTCTATGCACTAGGGTTGTCACAATACTAAACTTTTCAACTCGATACCGATACTAAGGAAAATATTCGATACTCGATACCATTTTCGATACCACAAGGATAAAATTTCAACAGAAATATTTTGATTAATAATAAAAATACAATAAATAAATACAATAAACAATAAGAACAACATTTTGAGGTTGTTTGCTGTGCACAGTATTTAGCAAGCTTGATAAAAAACTTACAAAACTAAAATTAAGTGTTCCTTCCTTGGCTATGCTTTGCACACATAACAATGACACGAGCCAAACCGGTTAAGAAACAAAAATAATTCTCAGCAGCTGCAACTGTTACAAAAAAAGTCTGAAACTGAAAAGTGCACAGAATTATTCAATCACAGTGATCAGAAAGTGCATTTTCCTCTATTCTGCACTTTAGATGAATGACTGTTTAGGTGCCACTGGTACTCGATACTTTTGAAAATTAGTATTGTATCCGGATACAACGTTTCAGTATCGATACTTTTTTGAGTATCGATACTTTTGACAACCCTACTATGCACAACTTTTGAATAGTCTTGGAGAGACCATCAAGTTTGGGAAAAGAAGCTGAAAACTTAAACCACTTTGATTCAGTCAGAGATGTGACTGGATGATGGTCGGATTTGTTGGAACGCCTTGTAGAGCTACCCATGCAGAGAGCACCGACGCAGTAGATGGGCAGCAAGAGGCTGGGGGGTCTGTGCTGGAGGTAAGGGAGGATGATGAACAGTCCTTCTAGGGATAAATTAAAATGGCGTCTTTAAAAGCCATCTAAAAACCCCTACAGAGCATTTCTTATTTAGTCCTTTGTCAACATTATTCCCTCTATATTTCATTTTAACTGAAAAAATGCTTTGCCTCAACTAGACTTCAACTTAGGTCACATCCAGTCTCTGATTGGCTACCACAACGGGATCTCGCAGAAAAGTTTAGAATTTACAACTTCAGCTTCGCTCTCTCCATGCGAGGCCGATATTCTATCAAGCACTAGATGAGAGTGGAGCAATGGCTGCCATCACCGTGCAGTATTCTCCCGCTGCCTGCTTCACTGCCCTTCCCTGATCACTTTGCAAAGGGATACTATGTAAATCTACTGCCTCGCCAAGGACACTGGGTCTTGGTTGAATGTACCTTTATAGATCAGCACTAGAAATAAAATTTTATTAGCTTTATAAAAACTCTGCAGCCATTTACTACAAAAAAAATAAATAAATCTGAGCAGTACCAAAACTTTTAAATGAGTGTATTAAAATCTTGGCTTTAATTGTCTTGATAAAACCACTGGTATTTGCATTCCAAGTTTGAAGATGTTTTGATTGATTAATTCAAAATGTCTGCAGTAGCGTTGAGTTCCAGGCTTTATAGGGAAGCCCGACTAAAGCCTTGTTATGGCTTAGAAAACATGCAAATTGAACCAGGCTGGCTAAAATCTTTTCATTGGAATGAACCGCAAATTAAAGTACAACTTGCGTTCCTCCAAAACTGTGTTTTCGCCTTCATGGGTGCTGGTTCAGAGTCCATCTGCCTGGCTGTGTATTTCCTGGACGTGTCCGCCTTTTACAGTTGCCTTTTCTATTTCTGCTTCTGTCTCCTTCAACTCCAGTTGGCCTGGTTCTGCTGGAGGTTTTCTCCTGTTAGAAGGGAGTTTTTCCTCTCCACTGTCGCTACAAGTATGCTTGGTGTGAGGGATTGCTGAGGAGTCAATGAGTTGATACAATCATCCGGATTTCCTTAGATAGAAAACTTGAATGAATTTGACTTTATGATACTGTTGAAGATTCTCAGTCATCCAGGTCATAGTCATTTCCAAAAAAGTAAACAAAAAAACAAAACAATCCACTGGACTTTGTTTGAAAGTTTGAAGACGTTTCGCTTCTCATTCAGGAAGCTTATTCCATACCTTCCCGCTATCAACCCCAACCACTTTACAAGGGACTAGAAGACCTAACCTTTAACGACCCCCCTTTCAGAGACAGACAGGTATTGGGCATTGCAGGCTAACAAAAGAAGCCAAACGACCCCCCGTTCCAAAGGGGTGGACCGTTCATCTGTTTCAAATTGCATGTTTTCTAAATCCTTTGTTGAGCTACTGTATGAGAGCATCAAGCATCAAACTCAACCCTATTTCTGACATTTTAAATTAAAAAAGCTTCCTGGATGGGAAGTGAAACGTCTTTGAACTTGGAAAAAATTATCTGGTGAACTGTCAGCTCAAGTGTCTTGAGATGATATATGTTGTGAATTGGCGCTATAGTAATAAATTGAATTGAATGTAATTTTTGAAAAAAACTTCATGAAGAAGGCGTGTCCAGAGGACTGAGAACGTGTGGGGGGTCGAGGGCTGGGCACGGTCTTCCAGCAATATAAACATGGTGAGCAGAGCAGTCCCACTGATTATTGTTTTTAAACAGAGTGGTAGGATCTTCACCAAATGGGGGAAGAGAGGAAGGTTCTGTGGAGCAGGCAGGTTTTAGCTGCTGGCTCAGTAATAATGGGTGGCTTCCCCCTCCTCCCACATAGGATGGTTCTTATAGGGGACATCAATAAATATCCTAACCAAAAACTTTTGACAAACAGAATTAATCACAAAATTATCACCATTGATACAAAATGAACACCAGATCTCTGTTTTTGATACATTTTGTATTTGTTAAAATAGTTTATCCTATGGGGTTAATGTTTGTTTTTTTTTTATCCATAGCTTTTAAGTTTTGTGACTGTTACAAAATAATGTGAATTTATTATACGAGACTTTTTAAAAACATTTTAAAATGTGTTTTTGTTTGAAAATTTCATTGCAGCTGACAGATTTAATGTTTTAGTCCCTAAGAGAATCGGCTCTCTCCTGGTAGAGGTGCTGACGTCAGTTCTCTGGATGAGGTCACATCCCAGTAGGTGGCCAAAATCAGAAACAGTTTCCCATTTTAACCTGCAGAGGGCAACAAAAATAAAATCAGGATTAGGACAGATGTACAGTAAATTGTGAAAACAGTGCCCAGGGAATGTAGGCAGTTCTTTGCGAAGGCTATTTATACAGTTTATTGGCGAAAACTGTTTATTTAAAGATTGTCCTTCAAAAGCATACAAATGCCATTACCTGCTAATTACATTGTTGATGCATTGAATTGAATCAGATCAGTCTTTTGGATTCTGGCAGCTGTGACAGAAAAATATGTTTCTTCATTACTTTTAAAATTTTGCATGGAGTAGCTGACCTGCTTAGCCCCATTAGGGCCCTGTCACACCTTGCTGATTTAGCCTGCGTAATCCTGACGACCCAGAATCTCCTAAAACGTTGGCATACGCTGAACTTTCTATGTATTTTTTCAATTAGAGTATTCATAACGAGTCCAGAACTTATGTCCAAGAACAAAAAGTAATACACGGGTAGGACGTGGTAGGAGTATGCAACCAGAGTAAGCGACTCTCTGATGAATTTGAAAAACCATATGAGACTATCCCCCTATTAAAATAAATTAATAAAGTACAGCCTAACATTAGATCCAATAAACAATTTTTTAGATGCTAGAACAATGTGAAAGAGCTGCTATTTAGCTTCAAACAAAACAACCAACAGGTAAAATATGGTTTTATTCCTTCATATTGTGAATAGAAACAAAAAAACAGATGGCTCTGCTAGATATAAATCAGCCTCGTAGAAAACAGTTTTTATTCCCTCATCTGTGAACTATAGAAATAATAGTATTTAGGGTGCTTTATTGCTCCAAACTTGTTTATTTGTACAAATCTTTGTGCTCCTCTGTAAGCCTCGGTCTCACTGAGCTCCAAATGAGCCCAGATGTCCTTCAAACACCGTGGAGCACAACCTGAAGCCGCTACATACCCATGTTGCTCCTGAAGCAGGGGTCTGGAAGGGTGACTGTGTTGAGTGTAAGCAGAGGGTGTTTATCTCCCTCTGTCCTTAAGATCTTGTCTGATTTAGTTTTTCAGCTGTTTCCTCCGTCCATCAATGTCCTCAGCCGTTAAAGTCAGGGAAAGCTTCTAAATTGATTTATCATCTGCTAAAATATCAAAGGCGTCTTGCTAAATATCTCCAGCATTTCATGAGATGAGTCTCAGCATGATGGCTCTTCATTGATGAGTTTGTCTTCTGCCCATTTGTGACCTGCTGAAAGCTACAGCTGTTTTCCTCTGTCTAGATGATGTTGCAGCGATGCGCTCTATCAACATGAAGACTAATACCGAGATCCCTCTGAATCCCTCGATGACTGTTTCTTTATTTGAAGCGTTATCTATGGTGATGCAGGCCACTGAGAAATTGTCCAGGTTCCACGACCTCCAATACAGTTTCCTGTAGAGTGTCTCCCGTGTTCTCTGTCCTACCTGTCCAGAGGTCTGTGGTCTGTTTTAAATACTCCAGGAACATAAAATTCCTCCTTGAAGAACTTTCTTAGCTTGGATGTCCCTGTTGAAGAAGATGTTGGAAGTCTAGTTTCTAATTGTTTAAACAAGAATCTTTCTCTGCCAATATTTTCCATTACAATCCTGTTGATTCCTCTTTGCTTTGTGGTGTCTTTCTATCATATTTTATTTGGTGATCAAACAGAAGCACTTTCTGCATTCCGAAGAACAGGAATATGGACTCCTGTTCTCGGCAAGTACATTTTTGACAAGAACACAGGAGAACAGGAGCACCAGAATAATTATGGGTCAATTGGAACAGAAGTGTACTTGTGACGTCACCACATTCAAAGCTAGTCTGGATTTCAACTCCTGTTATATAATTAGTCTCTAGATAATAAATTATTAGGGCTGGGTATTTTGGCCAAAGTCCTGAATCGATTTGATTTTGATTCAATCTGTTTTTACAATAATAAAAGTGGTTCAACTGTGTTTCAAAATACTCATGTATTTTGTTTTTTCTTGTCACATTATACACAAAGTGCAAACTTGTAAATCAGACAGTTTAAACATGAGATGTGAACTAAATTGTCTCAAAAGTGCAAACTTGTTTGTGAAAAGTGAAAAAGTGAAGCCTCACTCGAGGAAGCAGACGTGACACAGCAGACACTAATGAGCTGCATTATCTTCGCTGCACAAACCATATTTGCAGCGTTGTCTGTAACAACTACAGGGTGTTTTCTGCTCAGCCCTCATTTGTTAATGTGTTCAGTCAACCTATTGGGTATATTTGCAGCTGTCTGGCTTGAAGTAATGTTGAGTGCATCTTTCCTGCTTATTTGAATGTGAACGTCACGCGGGTCATTCCCCAGACATCGATTTTGCAAAAATGTAAAGGAAGCAATTCAAAATCGATTCAATCGATTTTTTTTCCAGAGCCCTATAAATTATTACTTTTTTCATTAAGTGGGGATTGATAATTAACGCAGTCAGATAAACACAAATCAAATGAACGTTTGCCAAATAATTAAATAAAAAAAGGCATCAGAACCAGCAGTACTTCAGACATGGCTATGCCAAGAGGGAGCTGCTGAAGACGGGCTAACGTTGGCCCTGGCTGCTGCAGACGGGCTAACGTTGGCCCTGGCTGCTGCAGACGGGCTAACGTTGGCCCTGGCTGCTGCAGACGGGCTAACGTTGGCCCTGGCTGCTGCAGACGGGCTAACGTTGGCCCTGGCTGCTGCAGACGGGCTAACGTTGGCCCTGGCTGCTGCAGACGGGCTAACGTTGGCCCTGGCTGCTGCAGACGGGCTAACGTTGGCCCTGGCTGCTGCAGACGGGCTAACGTTGGCCCTAGCTAGCCTTTGCGGTCCGCTGGTTGCCGCGGTCCTCTCAACATCAGAACTTTTTTTAAATTGCGCACTAAATCAGTAAATGTGCCTTAGAGTAAAGCTCAAAAGCGTAAATTCTGGCCTGAAATTATCTCTGTGAGCTCTTAATGAACTTTATCACAATATGCTAATATTTTGAGAAGGACCTGTATACATTTTTTTATTTAGATTATGTCTCTCACAGTGGACTTATACGTATGATGACTATTTCAGACCCCTCCATGATTTCTAAGTTGTGAGAACTTTCAAAATAACATTTCCCTCACTGTAGTAATCGATTAATCGTTAACTGGAGTATAGAGACTGTAAAGATGTCTTTAGCTGACAGAGCAGTAGTTGCATTAAAATTGTATAAAAAAAAAAATTTTTTTTTTCATTTAAAATAAAAAAAAGTTTTAGTTTCACCTGGTTTAATTTTGTAAAAAAAAATCCTCTTGAAGGAACCTTTAGCTATCGGATCATTAATTGATTAGTCAAAAAATAATCGACAGATTAATTGATTTGCAAAATAAACTTTAGTTGCAGCCCTATTAAAAAAAAAACATCTGTCCCAGAAGATATGCTATTCATTACAGGATATATTTGTATTTGATGAAAACCAAGCAGCTTTGATGAATGTTTTGCATTACATGAGATCTAAGACTAGTGCTTAACAGAAGCAGTGCTGCGGGATCCTAGTCCACTACCATCTGCTTGATTTCACTGATCCGATTTAAAAAGGTTTACTCAAGGTTGCATTGGGAGAACCAAAGGGCTCCTGCTTATGCCTGCTTTGTTCTTCCCTGATCTCAGGATTCCTTAAACCCTCTGGCCGATCTGTGCTCAACGTACTGTAAAAACACATCTTCTAAGAACCTTCAAAACCTTTTATCAATGTATTTATGATGGCATTTGACTGTTTTTTTTTTTTTGTGTATTTTTACTGCCTGGCAAGAAAAGATTTGGGACTCATAGTGGATTTCATCAAGAAATTTAGGAAGTCAATTAATTCTTTCTGTAGATGGATCGAAAAATATTTTAACTGTTTTCTAAATGCGAGCATGTTTTTATTAATTTATTTCCTGGGTCCGCCTGGTAACAAATGCTTAATGGTGTTTTTCCTCTGCTTTAAGGTCAGTGACTGATCCCAGAGATGGAAAGCGGGTGGCCCTGAAAAAGATGCCTAATGTCTTCCAGAATCTTGTTTCTTGCAAGAGGGTTTTTCGGGAGCTGAAGATGTTGTGCTTCTTCAAGCATGAAAATGTAAGTGCAAACTTGTCTTGGATTTACGGTGTGACATTTTCAGATTCTTCCATACAACTTGGAGAATGATTATCCACAGGATGTAGACCACTGCATTACAAAACTCCCAACTGTTTCCTCAGGTACTCTCTGCTCTGGACATTCTACAGCCTCCACACATCGACTACTTTGAAGAAATGTATCCTTTGCCCTGTTGATTCACCTGAAAGATGAATTCACCTCAATACATTTCAGGGTCCATCGGTTCTTTTATGGTACCGACCGAAATGCTTCGGTTCTACCGAGTATCGAAACATGCCTCGTCTTTCGGTACCAAGTTTCGGTGATTGGCTGTAACACTTAACGTGATTGCGTCATCCAGGCAAAATACACAGGTGGTCACGCCTACAGCCAGGGTTCATGTGTATCTGTTGTGAACTGGTTGCGAGCGTCGTGGAACCCCTTTAAAATGCTGCCAAGGTCAAAAGTGCGGCTTCACTTTATTAAGACTGATGCCAATAGTGCGCAAAGCAATACATCGTGCACGGAAACAATTTAAGAGCAGAAAGTTGCTCTGTGTTTGACTGCAAGAAGAGAGGACCGCAGCCGGCGCGACCATCCTCCTCTCAGCAGCCCGTGGGCGGAGCAAAGCCAGAGCTGAGTGAATCATGCAGCTTTCAAACTGGACGCAGCAGGAGCAGCAAAATCACGTCTGCTGCTTCATTTTTTGCTGCTTGTACCAGCTTCTGACGCACGGCTGAAGAAGCTTTGCTGCTCTGGCTGCGCGGTCGAAAAGTGGCTCTGATGCGCGTTGGGCGGAGCTACTCTATCCTTTCTTTGCCTTGCAGCTATATTTGCTGTGATCAGTGGGAATAAAGTAGTTTTATTATGTTTTTAAGTGGGAAAATCCACCTGAAAACTTAATCAGTGCAGTCAGTTCATCCTGCCTTCCAATATTTCCGTCGGAGCCGCTCAGACCCCCACATTCTGACTAAAGACTGATGAAAAGGATGCTTATTTTTTTATCTCTCTTTGTAAAATGATGTTTAGAGTTTCTTAAGAAACATCAAAAACTGTGCAAGCCTCCTTTTTCAGGACAGTTTAGGAACTGTACTGGAGAAATCCCCCCCCCCACACACACACACACACACACACACACACAAAAAAGCAACTGAAGTTGTTCTAGTCTACTTTACATAAATATTCTCTAATTGGCTGGGTACCCTGTTAAATTAAACCCAAAGGTTATGTAAAGAATGGTAAGAGGGGACAGGTTTATGAGGGAATACGTTTATACACAGTGATATAACCATAAGATCTACAGTATGAAGACAAGAATTGGAGAGTGTGCAGATATTTTGGATGAGGCCCAAGCAATGAAAGATGGCATTAAAGTGGAAATTAAACAGTTAAACATCTAATTTCACCTCGCTCTTCTAGCGGGTCAAACTTCACGAGTTGTTTTCCGCAATTTCAGTCATAAAAACAAGACAAGCCGACCTCTGGAGCCGAGGTATTGAATTGCACTCATTGCACTGATTTTGTGCAGTATTTTTGCAGTATTTTTTGATGCAACTTTTCTATTTCTGTTATTTGCTGTTGTTTCTAAAAAAAAAATGCATAATGATATTACAGCTTTCATTGATTTATTTCAAATATTAAACATTGTCTAGCCTGTATGGTGAAAAAAAAACAATTGAATCGTATCGTGGTGTATTCTTAAGTATCGAAAATAATCAAATTGTCGCCATGATGGGTGTGATTTACATCCCTACTAGAGTCCTAAGCTGCTAAATTACATTGCTTATGCTTTTGATCCCAATCTGTCTTGGTTCAGTGGATGTATTTGAGGACCGAAATGCAGAGATGATGAGGCAGAGGTGAGTTTTGTAGATTCAGTAAAAGACTGAGGCAGAAACCCAATATACTGAAAACCAAAAACTCAGAAGATGCCAAGCAGAAACGCACACAGGGAGCCAAATAACAACAAAACAAAAAGAAACCAGCAAAGAAGAACTGCATAGGAAGAGTGTGTAGCGGAGACAGAAAAAAGACACTGGTAATCAGCTGATATGGAGCAGGTGCGGATGGAAGTGACTGGAAGGGAGCTAGAGGAAAGGAGATAGGCAGAAGGAGACAAAAGAGTAACTGGAGATGGTTAGAAAACGATTACAAAGAAACTAAAACTAAACCAAAACAGAGGACAGAATCCTTACTTATTCACCTTGGAAACAGGGAATCACGATAAGAAATAGACCATTACTTTGGAGATTTGGATACGCTATGGTGGCCTGTGGCCGAGGCCACCGCTGCTGTGCTGCATAAACATGTTCATCCTGATGGCTCCTGTTTGAGTTATAAAAAAGTGTGTTTAATAAAAGACTTGAATAGGGATAAAGTTAGAGAACTAATCTCTAGTGGTGGACCTTTGTTTTTGAGTTAGGGGAATAATTGATCATTTAATACCTGCCAACCTAACTGTACATGTCACTGATCTGCCTGCTTTCCGTGTTTTTGCACCCTATCATTACGACTGATTGTTGCCAATGACAGTCAGTGCATTCAGAACAGCCAATCCTTTTAGGCAGTGAAATAAAAGACACTTGGTGTAACTTTAGGCTAGCTCACCAGACTCAAAAGTCTGCTGCTGTACATATTCCTCCCAGTGGTGTTCTGTGGGGCAGCAGAGGTAGTCTGAACCCCGGCGCCATAACTACCTCTTCACTTCTTACTACAGCTTGAGTCACACGCTGAATGGACTCATAAGAAATGTTAAGTAAAATCAAATTTCTAAATTATTAGAAATTAGAAAAAAGTTAGAAAACAAACCACTGGACTTTGTTTTCCACTTTGAAGACGTTCTGCTTCCCATCCAGGAAGCTTTTTCAATTCAAAATGTCTGGATTAGCGTTAAGTTGCAAACTTGATAGAATAGCCCAACAAAGCCGTGTTATGGCTGAGCAAACAAGCTAATTAAACCCAATGACTATGAGCTGGATGAAGCATCCACCAACCCTGTTACGTCACCATTTGGAGTACTGCAACATGGCAGCGTCCCCGCCAGAAAATGATAAAATAAGGCTTGATTTTTTTGTTTACATTTTTCACATTTGTAATATAATTATTGCTAATATTAAAACACAATCTTGTGAATGTGTATTGTGTGAATTGTAAAGTTAGTTTGGTTAACTGTTTCATTTCATCTTTAAAAGCCTCATTTAGGCTACTGCTTTCAGTGCAGGCATGGAATTTAAAACTTGCATCACTTAAATTTTTTTGTGTGACTTTTTTCTTTGAGATTTTCATGAATCCATCCTTTTAAATTCACTTTAAATGCATTTAATTTTTGAAGAAGACACTTTCTCGGTAGGGTTAATTGTGGGTAACAGTGTAGAAGATACAGAGGTATTTTAGGGCTTAATCCCAGTTCTTTATTCATAAGGGAGTAATTCCAATTAAGTATAACAGAACAATTGATAATGAGCAAATTATATAGAGAAACAACTCCTGTACCTCAAGCTTGGTTCTCCTTCATCAGGAGAAGGAAACTTGGTTTCCACCCCTTTTATATATTAGCGCCACACCTCCTTAGGCTCCATCTGCCGCACCCAAAGTTCATGATTGCAGTTTCTTGCTTTTACCCCAAGATCACTGCATGTCCATTAGGGGTGGAACGGTTCACAAAATCCACGGTTCGGTTCGGTTCACGGTTTCGTGGTCACGAGTTTTGGTTCGGTATATGTTGATTGTTAGCCTGACATGATGGTCATGTTGCTGTTAGCATAAACAAAACGCTTGCACACTGTTGCACTTTTCTCCACAACTTTCTTTCCGCCGTCATCATAGGTCACTCTAAATGCAAAGTGGTCCCATACAGCAGACCTATAAAGTGCTGCTGGCGCGTCTTCCAACTCCTGTTCTTTCCCACTCGCCATACCCACACAATTCTCCATAACAACTGATTTTTTTCCCTGCTACACCCGGCTACGCTGCTTCGCTTCTTCTTCTTCTTGTTTACTACTGGTGGTTGGCTTTGGTCACAGTACCGCCACCTTCTGTTCTGGAGTGTACACGCTTCGCCTATGAGAAAAAGGAGCAGCGCATGAACCGAACGAAACACACGCGAACCGAACCGAGACAGTCGAACCGAACGGTTCGGGCGATTTTCATAAACCATTCCATCCCTAATGTCCATATAAGGTAACAGAAATACACAGATTAGCATGCATCTAACTGCACGCAAATAACATTTCTACATCTAGCTCTAACAGGAGCATTCACACTGTTGAAGCCAGTCCAGGAAACTGTTAAGGTTAGAAAATGTACACCTTCAGTTTATGCGGTTTGCTTTCAGGGTAAGATTTTAGAAAGTGCCATAAATGATCATGGCAAGGCAAGTTTAACTATATGGCATATTACTGTGGTTAGACAAAAAGTACACCGCAGATGCATAAAGGTAATGATAATTAAGTCAATATTATTATATTGAAAAAGACAGAAATAATTGAAAAAAAACAAACTTAATTTGTTTGGAAAACACAGTCGAAAGCAATTCTAAACAAAAAGCTGTTTAATCCCGATTTATAGCAGCTTTAGGTGGGGAGCAGCATTCTGGATTAACTGCAGCTGTCTGATAGGTTTTCAAACCTGTGAAGGGGCAGTTGCAGTGATCATTCTACTAACTTGAATTCATTTTATAAGATCCCGCCGACACATCAATTCAATTCAGTTTATTTCTATAGCGTCAATTCCCAACACATGTCATCTCAAGGCACTTTATGGAGAAAATTCAACCATCTCATACAGTCAAACTGATTAAGTTATTTATCTAAAACTGGTGATTGCATTCTACTTATTGACTCTTCAGCAATCCCTCACACTGAGCATGCTTGAAGCGACAGTGGAGAGGAAAAACTCCCTTTTAACAGGAAGAAACCTCCAGCAGAACCAGGCTCAGTGTGAGCAGCCATCTGCTGAGGCTGACTCGGGTTCAAGGAGACAGAAGCAGAGATACAGAAAGAAGCAGATCAGTCCTTGAATCCTGGAGATGTTCTTTAGGTGGTAGAAGGCCGACTTTGCTACTGGCTTTATGTGCCTCTGAATGTTCAGGATCACCTGCACTAACCTTTTTTCGGTTGTTTTGTAGCTGTGTTAACTGAAGCTGCATGCTAACTCTTATTCACCCTTCCTTTGATCCACAAACTATGACTTTAGTTTTGTTTTAGTTTAACTGAACGTTTTTGCACATCCATGCATCAAGTTCTTATTTTGCATTTACCCAGCTTTTGAACAGGTTCAGTCACCTGTTCCCGTTGTAATGTACAGCTGTGTGTCATCTGCATAGTTTCTAATAAATTCTGCTTATCTAGATATGGAGTGGGATGAACCCCCTAAGATGTAGCCTTGGAGAACTCCAGATACTAGGAATTGTTTCTGATGCGATATTGCCCCAGTGCTGGTGATCAAGAGCAAACAATACAAAGAAGAAACTTTGTCTTATGGAGTTTCTGTTGCTGCTTTGGGGTTCAAATGTAGTTTTGTACCTGCTCAGTACTCCACCTAGCACTTTCTGTCTTATTTGGAACCCTGATCCTACTTTTTCCTACAGTCCATTGTGTGTGTTTAAAAAATGTTTTTTTTTTAATGTCAAATCATGTCTTCACGCTTTTACTGCACATGGGACGAACACGCATTCACACTGATAGCAGGCTGCTCCAGAAAATGGACATTGAGTCAGTAAGAAGTGGTTTTTAAGTCTTGTGTAAATGCACTATACTGCTCTCCTTGCTGGTTTGCTCCTTTGGTTGTCAGTACAGAACTCCACTGTGAGGTTCTCCACTGAGCGATTGTATATTTTCTTTATATCCTACCCCCTAACTCCCTCTAGAATAGGAAAAAAGAAAAGTCCCTTTGCAAGCACTTGGTTTAGTAACAATATTTGTACTTTATGTCCTTCAGCTTTAGAAATTCTGAAGTCTGTGTTGATTAAAAAAAGTGGAAAAAAAGCTGATCAAAGGATCATTAGTTTGAAAGCCACAAGACCAGGATGTAGACCAGAATACTGCAGCTAAACCACACCTCACTAAACTGTGGGGCAACTGAGTGTATCCATTACAATTCAGGTTTTGAACCTTAATCTCCAAATATTCAGCTATGTTGTGACTGAACTTATGCAAAGTGACCTCCATAAGATCATTGTTTCACCGCAGCCTCTGAGCTCAGACCATGCCAAAGTTTTTCTCTATCAAATTCTTCGAGGTAAGTGCTTATTTATTATTTTTTTCTCCAGCTTTATTGTCGTTACACTGTCACAAGTACAGAGCAATGAAATTAACTCAGCATTTAACCCCTTGGGGAGCAGTGGGCAGCCATTTGCAGGGCCCCCACTTTCCTTGATGGGCCCTTGGCTGGTCCCCTACAATTCCTTTTCAAACATCTAAAATATTCTTTCTGTCATGATTTTTCCACATTAAGATCTAAAGAGAATAATTATCTCCTGGTCAGACCCTGTAATTCAGTGAAACGGTGGAGTCAGAGTTAAAAAATATGCACGCCCAGGAGAAGGCCAGTGGCTGGAAGTTGGAGGGGATTCTGCTGCCATTCTGCTGCCAGGCTTTGACTGAGAAGGGCCATTTTGAATGGCTGCTACTGTATTTGCAAAAAATTAAAAAATAACAATCCACTAGACTTTGTTTCTAAGTTTGAAGACGTTTCGCTTCCCATCCAGGAAGCTTTTTCAATTCAAAATGTCTGAAATAGAGTTGAGTTCCAGGCTTTATACAGCAGCCCAAAAAAGGCTTTACAAAACATGCAAACTGAAAGGGACGAACGGGTCCACCCCTTTGGAATACGTGTCGTTTGGCTTCCTTTGTTAGCCTGCAATGCCCCATACCTGTCTATGTCCAGTGGATTGTTTTACTTTCCTTGAATGACTATGACCGATGACTGAGAAAAAACAAGAGGTGTTTTCTAATGTAACATAGTAGCAGGATTCTGGTGAAGATTCTCAGAGTCAAATTCTAGTTTAAAAGATCAAGTATCAGATCCATTACTTGAGTTTGAAGTTATCAAGGTTCAAGATGAGATTTTTTTGGGTGTGTTGTGCTTCTGAGGCTCTGATGGCTGTCAGGAGTTCTATTTCATCCCTACTGACCGCCAGAGGCGGTGCTTCAAGCACTGCCTCTGGCGGTCAGTAGGGATGAAATAGAACAGTAGTTACGGTAGTAACTTTCATTCTCCAGGGTTCTAATCACATATAATTATTTTTACTATATGTTTGTTTTTTTCCAACCACCAACTGCAGGACTTAAATACCTGCACTCTGCTGGAATTCTGCACCGGGATATCAAACCTGGCAACCTCCTGGTCAACAGCAACTGTGTGCTCAAGGTGCTTATAAATGCTACTATGATTGCATCCATGTATGCCCCCCTTTTCCACCTGCTCTACTTGGCAGGGCTCTGCTCCATATGGAGTGAATTCTGTTCCATTATTCTTGCAAGTAAAGAAAAGTAAATGAAAAATCAAAGAAGAAAAATACAATCCAAAGATCAAAACTTTGAACAAAGTTCTTAGTAAAAACTTTTTTTTGAAAGAAAGTAACATTACAAGGTTTTTACATATTTTGTCTCTTATTTCAACAATTATTTTTAAGGTTTCAGCATTTCCATCAGAGCCTTTTTTTTTTTTTTTTTCTCTTTCCCTTAACAAACCCTGCTTTTTGCTTGAAACGGTAATTGAACAACATTCACTCCATAACTCCACCCTGTCAGTTTCCATGACTGATTTTCAGTACTGGTGCTGCCTTACTCATCTCTGATCATACCTAATCCGGAGCAGGACCCATAAAAGCTTTTCCCGGTACTAAATATGTAGAGTCAGGCCAAGTGGAGCCGATGTAAAAGGGGCATTTTTCTGTAGAATTTATGTTCGCCATTTGGTCAGTATTCACTTTCAGTTGTTTTATGCTAATTGACCTTTTTGAGAATGTATCTTGAATACTTTATGTTTAAGAAATTCTATTCATAAATTGATTCTTCAAGATGAAAAAAAAAGTATGTTTTTTCCATTGTCATCATAGACCCAGTTGAGATATTATTAAAAAGATGTTTAGTCTCAGCAAAGAAAAACGACAAAGTCAATGAAAAAGGAAAATCTTTGAGAGGATTTACAGATGTTGCTGTCTATCTGTTTAGATCTGTGATTTTGGGCTGGCCCGTGTGGAGGAGTCGGATGAGTCCCGACACATGACTCAGGAAGTGGTGACACAGTACTACAGAGCACCAGAGATCCTTATGGGCAGCCGCCATTACACCTACTCCATCGATATTTGGTCTGTGGGCTGCATCTTCGCAGAGCTGCTGGGTCGGCGTATCCTCTTCCAAGCTCAAAGTCCCATTCAGCAGGTAATCTCTCTAGAGGTGACGTATCAATTCAATTCAGTTTATTTATATAGCGCCAATTCACAATACGTCATCTTCAAGGCATTTACAGAAACGATTCAACCAGATCATACAGTCAAATTGGTTAAAAGTTTTCTAAGGAAAACCAGTTGATTGAATCGACTCATCTACTTGAAAGCAATCCCTCACACTAAGCATGCTTTTAGTGACAGTGGAGAGGAAAACTCCCTTTTAACAGGAAGAAACCTCAAACAGAACCAGGCTCAGTGTGAGCGGCCATCTGCTATTTGGGGTTCAAGGAGACAGAAGTGGAAAAAGAAAAGGAAGCAGAGATATAAAAGGTCAACCCGCTGTCAACTAGCTCCCCAGGTGGCCCTGTTCAGGAAAGACGCAGCCAGGTGGAAAGGCTGTGAGCCAGCTCCCATGTCAGAGAGTAAAGGAGAGCACATGCAGTTAGTCACAGTCAGAGCAACAAGAATACACTGAAAAGAGGCCAAGATCCAACATCTATAAACAAAGGTGTTGATGGAAGCAGCACAGCTGATATTTCTCTCCAGGATGATGTCATAGCCAAAGAGGAACAGACCAGAGGGAGCTTCTATTGTGAGAAAAAGCAGAGAGAGCAGAATGTTAGAAATTGAACTAAGAAATACTGCAGAATGGGAGAATAGAGATGAATGATGAAAAGGGATCCTTGTGTCCTCCAGCAGTCTAAGCCTATAGCAGCACAAATGCAGAAAATAGGATAACCTTAGTAGTATGAAGGAAGTATAAGAAGGGTAGAGTCAGGGGTGTGCTTCGCTGAAATACAAGCTACCAGTACCATGAAAAGCTAGAAAAAAAAGAACAAGCTAGAAAAAAAAGAACGGTAGAGCCTAGGAGAAACTTCTATCCGGATTGAAATTCTCCCCCACTGGATTGGGCTGTTAACGCTCTACCTCCACCTGTCTCCCTACTGTGGTGACGTATCTAGTTTCATATTGATGAAATCATCATGATGATGATGATTATTGATCAATATCTTCAATATGAAACTAGACAATGTTTAGGGGAGTCGCCTTTCTGTGGTGGAGCGAAGCCTCATGTGATTTATTTTACCGTCAAACAGAATATGGGAAACTCAAACAGTTTTGAATTATTTCTGGGATGATTTTTTTTTTTCTTCCCGCCTTTAGCTGGATTTAATCACTGACCTACTGGGGACGCCTTCTATGGAGGCAATGCGGACGGCATGTGAAGGAGCTCGCGCTCACATTCTCAGAGGAACTCAGAAACAGGTAACCAGTCTGGTAATGATGTTTGAATCATTTAGATTCCATTTTTTTCCCAAAGGCTTTTTCTTTGACCACTATGGACGTGCCTTTTATTGTAGACATTAGTGTTTTTGTGCTTCTTTGCTTCACTGAGGTCATTACAATACAGGAATATTTGCCTAAAACTGGAAAGCTTCTTGAAATATGGGGCGTTGCCTTAAAAATTAGTGATAAGCTTTAGTTGTGTAATCATGTATATTGTGGACTTATTCCAACCTACAGGCTGGTTTAGCTCATCTAAGAGTTCCTGAAGTGGTCCAGGTTTCACTCCTTTCTATGTTTTTTTTTTTCTCTACAGCCATCCCTTCCTGTTCTCTACACACTTTCCAGCCAGGCAACCCATGAAGCAGTTCATCTCTTATGCAGGATGCTGGTGTTTGATCCAGTAAGTCATTCCTTTTCTATAATTACACCTTATCAGTAGAATTGTCTCCACCTCAAAGGAAACCTTACCTCTCATCCATACGAAGCCGGCGTTTCGGGGGTCTGTGAACTATCTTTTTTTTTATTAAGCCATCAGAGTGGGAAGATTTTGAAACGCCGTTTTCGCGTTTCCATCTTTAAGCTCTAACCTCATTTTTTTTCTTACACGCATGCGTCATAGCGTCGCCTCTAAACACGCATGCGCGACACAGTATCACAACAACAATGGCGCCGTACTGTGTTGAATGGTTGCTGCTCATGCTACTCACCCTGCTGTCGGGCTTACAACAGAATCTTCTTCTTCTGGAATATCTCCAGGAAGAACAGAGCAATATCGACCACATAGTTCAGCACCTGAATTTGACTGAACCACGAAAATGGACCCACAGGGCAACCATGCATAAATATTACTGCGCATGCCCAACATTTCGTCGCCTATTTTTGCTTTGGCACCACAGCGCCACTTACAGGCCTGGCATACATTTTGCAGCATTTTCATGCATTCGTGTGGACGATCACATTTATTTTACGTCTCCGTCTTTACGACAAACGTTCTGGAAAATATTAGCGTTTCGTGTTCGTTTTGATTTCATGTGGACGGGGCCTTAGTCTGTCAGGTTCCTCCTGGGTTAAGGTAAACCATAGTAATGTAAATCGCCTTATTGTCCAACAATGGGGAGCAGTGGGCTGCTACCAACCCTCCCACTATACATAACCTGATAATGGTTCATACAGGTTGCATGGAACCCCAATCCCTTCATGTAATGAGTTTTTGTGCTTCCCATGAGACACACGCAACAAAAGCATGATGATTTAGTTTACTTATAATTTAATCATTGAATATAAACCTTATTTTTTGTATAGCATAGTTGAACATGGATATTTCACCTTCAAAATTTGCTCACACTCTTCAAAAAATAGAAATCTGTATGTAATTTTTAATTTTTTTTTTTTGAGTTTTTGCGGCATTAGTGGCTTGTTTTTTAGACAGTAGGCTGACAGGAAAGGGGGTATGAGAGAGGGGGAGTGACATATTGCAAAGCACCACAGGTCGGATTCGAACCCGGGTCGGCCGCGTAGAGGACTAAGGCCATAGATGGGTCGTGTGCGCTAACCGCCGTGCGACTTGACACCCCTGTATGTAATTTTTTCCTTAAAATAAGTATTCTTTTCTTGAATTGATGAGGTAATTGAGATACTTTCCCAGTGGAATAAAATTGACATTTAAAATAAGGCAAAATTATGCATTGTCAAGTGCATTTTATCTAATCATCTTATTTTAAGAGTAAATATAGTCGTTCCATTGGCAAATCAGCTTAATTACCTACTCAAATTTAGGGTAAATATTGTTAATTTTTACTTTGAAAACTTTGAATCAACATGACCTATGATCTGGAAAAGAATCTCAGTCATCGAGGTCATAGTCATTCCAAAAAAAGTAAAAAAAACAATCCACTGGACTTTGTTTCCAAGTTTGAAGACGTTTCGCTTTACGTCCAGGAAGCTTTTTCTATATATATATATATATATATATATATATATATATATATATTAGGGTTGTCACGATACTAAACTTTTCAACTGGATACCGATACTAAGGAAAATATTCGATACTCGATACCATTTTCGATACCACGAGGATAAAAACAAAGACTCCAAAATTCTACAGAAATATTTTCATGAATAAATAAATACAATAAAGGTTGTATGCTGTGCACAATATTGAGCAAGCTTGATAAAAAACGTATAAAATTAAAATGAAGTGTTCCTTCCTTGGCTATGCTTCGCACACATAACAATGAAACTAGCCAAACCGGTTAAGAAACAAAAATAATTCTCAGCAGCTGCACCTCTTACAAAAAAAAAGTCTGAAACTGAAAAGTGCGTAGAATTATTCAATCACACAGTGTTCTGAAAGTGCATTGTCCTCTATTCTGCACTTTAGATGAATGACTGCTTAGGTGCCACTGGTGGTGGCACTGTATCGATACTTTTAAAAACGAGTATTGTATCCGGATAAAACATTTTATTATCGATACTTTTTTGAGTTTCGATACTTTTGACAACCCTAATATATATATATATATATAAGTTGGTCAAAAATCGTTTTACAAAACCTCCCATGATCACGCCAGTCATTTTACAAAAGCCTCCTCCATCACGCCTGTTCTGAATCTCTTAAAGGAATGGGAGGGTTTAAAAGAAATATAAACAATTCTAAATATAGAAACTACAGATTTCTGTCCCAAACTGAAATATATTCTTTCTAGCGAAACAAGTAAATGAATGGAACTTACAATTTTAAAAATATGACATAAATAGCCACAACAGGCCCTTAGTGACGCCAGGTCAGAGAGGATGGGAATCTGACAGCCATGAATGAAGCTATTCATGAGGCATAATGTGTAGGTTTTGCTGCTGAGTGAACTGATGTGAACAACAATAGACAGCTGTTCCCTTTTAACAAGAGCTGAACTCTGTCCAGCCTACCATTTTAAGCTAGCACAATCAAATAAAGGAATCCTTTTGTCAACAGAAAATAAATTGAGAGTATTGTAATCATTGTGTAATGACCTCAAGCTTGAGCTCTAAATGGTTCTGATTATACTTGAGATTTTCAGCCATGCAGAATTAATTTATACTTGCTGGCAGATGATATCTTTGGAGGTATTTTAAGATCCAACCTTCAGCTGTTTTTAGATGCCATTGAACACTGAACGCTAGAGTATTTACCTGCACTGCCCACTTTAGAAAAATGATTGTCAAGAATAAAGGAGTCTTAAAATAAAATGTGCACCATCTAATCCACTTTCCCTGGCCCCTGGTTCTATTACAGCTTAACCAGATTTCAAAATTGCACCTGCTTAAATCCAGACAACGAGTTTTGAAATCAGGTGATCAGGGCCTGAAAAAACTACAAGCTACTACCCACTGTAACCAGGAGGAGTTAGTCCTGCAGTCCCAATGACTGGATATGATCTACTGGGTTTCCTGAAGCCCCTGTCAGACCTTCATGTGAATTCATTTGATTTCTGTGTTACTGGTGAGACAGAGATTTTAGGATCCCCGCCGAAGATTATCTGTATTTAAAACCATGTAGAACTTAGAACTTAAAACATGACAAGGTTGTTTTTCCTGTTAAAAGTATATATATATATACTGTATGTAATTAAATGTTGTTGGTCTGCAGATGTTTGAACTGCTTTATTGTATGACTTTCTAGCTCTAAATGAAACGTGTGTAATTCATTGGTTTGTAGTCGAAGAGGATTTCTGCCAAGGATGCCCTGGCCCACCCTTACCTACACGAGGGTCGACTCCGCTACCATACATGCATGTGCAAATGCTGCTACACCACGTCCTCTGGCCGCGTCTATACCAGTGACTTTGAACCGGTCACAAACTCCAAGTTTGATGATGGCTTTGAGAAAAACCTGACGTCTGTGAGACAAGTCAAAGGTAAGCTTTGTGAGGTCTAGGGCTGCAACTAACGATTATTTTGAAAATCGATGAATCGGCCGATTATTTTTTCGATTAATCGATGAATCGGACACAAAATATTTTTTTTATATTAACCTCTTCATTCCAAAATAAACATTTTAGACAGAACAAACAAGCACACAAGTACAGGTTTCTCATTAACTGTACTGGTGCAATATGAAAAATAAATGTTTGTGTTAAAACTACGCAAACTTACATGAGAAATGTAGCTGTACATCCACAAAATATAGGCTACTTTGTTTCATAAAGCGCAAAAAGAGACAGGCATTTTTGTTTTTTAAAGCCCCTAAGGGGTTCAAACAATAGCCCCCCCCCCCCCCCCCCCCCCCCCCCCCCCCATTTCAACAAATGAGGTTTTTTTTAGACTAGAAGAGTTCTGCCTTTTAAGACAGGAAAGTATAGCAGTTAAAGTTGCTACTTGAGAAAATACTAGCCCTGTGATTCAAATTATAAATTGTATTTGGAATAAAAATGAGAGAACTAGGGGTGCTAAAAAACACATCCTCCAAAGACAGATATTTACATGGGAATGTGGCAGATAATTAATTGACATATTACTGATCTTGCTGGATTTTATTCTGCTTTACTTCCATAAATTGCAGGATCTTCTTTACTTTATCTTTGCCAGAAGATTTAAACTTTAAAAGCCTTGCCCTCATAATTTGCAAACTAATTTATTTATAAAGAAAATATAAACGCTGCTTAAGCTAATTCAAATGAAATTAAAAGTAAAATAAGTAGCCAACCTTATCACTGTCTGTAACCTACTAACAAGCTAAGGAAAGCATCAGACGAGCTACCTGAGAAACTAACTTACGTTTCCCCACTTTAAAATGAAAAAAACATGGTTACTCATCCTGCTGATCAGCTCTATTCACTGCCATTGAAGGCTCCAACGTGTTTTCTTTTCAGGTGCTGCGTCATAACAGGTGCCATGTTCATTTGTTTTTACAAAAGTTGCATGTTACGACTTTTTTCACTTTACAAAGCGCAGGCTATTTTAATTATTGTGATCAATTTGCGCCGTCAATCCCGGGGCATGCGCGCTTCATTTGCAGTCTGGACGCTGAGGGTAAACTCCTCACTAAAATCCTGCGGCTCGGACTGCAGCGCTGAGAGGGATTCCTGTGGGAGAGGGAGAAAGGCGTTGGGATGGGGGAGGCGCCCCACGGCAGCAGCTGCCGCTGTAGGAGAAGAGTAGGAACGATACACGCTTTCACGTAAGAGTCTCCAAAAGCCGCCAGTGACACCGTCAAAAGTCGCCAGATTTGTCGCTAGTAGCTTTTAAAAAAAATAGTCGCTGGAGGGGTCTGAAAAGTCGCTGAGTTGGCAACACTGCAACTGCGGCGCTGACTCGCTCCGCCATATTTTTTTTTCTTCCCCGGGATGACGGCGGCGGCGGATGACGCATTAATCGCGCGACACAACTAATCGATGATTAAATTCGTTGCCAACGCTTTTAAAAGTCGATTTTTATCGATTCGTTGTTGCAGCCCTAGTGAGGTCCTGTCAGTTCTGTATTTGGGGCCAGATTCATTCTGGTCTGTTAATAATAATGAAAAGTTGGACAAAATAATTATTTGATTGAAGATGCATTCATTGATTTTAGTTTTTCCTGCTCTGGCTGCCATAAAATAAGTTTTCTGGGATCATAACTCTGTATGTGCATTTATTCAGAACCCTTCAGTGGGTCTCAAGGCAGAGCAGGGTTTTCTCCCACCACTGAGTGTGAGGGCATTATTGTTTGTTTCGTAAAAATATAAAGATATCTGAGAATGATCTCTGCTCCCCGTTTCGGGTTACTTTCAAGTAGGGCTGTCAAACGATTAAAATGTTTAATCTAATTAATCACAAGGTTTCTTGAATTAATTTTGATTAATCACTAGCCAAAATATTATTGAAAAATACACATTTTCTGTGTACTGTTTTCAAAACAGAAAGATAAACAAGATGGGTATTACATTTAGTTTTTATTAATGACAAATCCAAAAAAAGAATTTAATTCTCAACAATTTTGGCATCTTAGCCGTTGCTTTTTTTTTTAGTAAATACAGGATGGGTGAATGGAACGTTTTTCGTTTAAAACAAACAACTTGACTTTTAATTTTTTTTTTTTTTTTTTTGATATACTCTAATAATCCCAGAGGGAAATTACTTCTCTGCATTTAACCCATCCCCTTGGGGAGCAGTGAGCTGCCATTGTGAGGCGCCCGGGGAGCAGTGTGAGGTTAAGGGTCTTGCTCAGGGACCCAGAGTGGCAGTCTGTGGGAGTGGGGGATCGAACTCACAATCTCAGGATTGAAAGCCCTATACCCTAACCACTAGGCTGCCACTCCCCAACAACAACATACATTTTTTTTTTTTTTTTTTTTTTTTTTTTTTTTTTTTTTTTTTTTGTGTGCTGATCGAGGCACTAAGAGACCTTATACTTGATTGGAAATGTTTTGAAGTTTGATTTTGTTTGTTTCCCCAAACAGAGATCATCCATCAGTTTATTTTGGAACAACAAAAGGGGAGTCAAGTTCCCCTCTGCATCAACCCTCAGTCAGCTGCTTTCAAAAGCTTCATAAGGTGAGGAGACACTTTCTTACCAAACACTAACGTCTTCAACTATTTTTATAAGAAAAGCTTTTTAGTCCTTTTTTACTTTAGAGCAGAGTCTCTATAAGCTCTTTGCCCAAAAATGGGAGAAAGCAGATTTACTTTATTAGTGTCTCAGTCAGGCTTTTAGCTAAGAAAATTTCAGAGTTTACACCGTGGTGTATCACATCTTTAGGCTTTGTGCAGCATAGGAAAATTTTGAAATTTATACTCTCTGAAATGCTATTTTAAGGCGGAACATTCCCTGTTAAGGGGTCGGGGTTGCGATGATAGGGGGAAGGGATCAACTCAATTGCTGCATTGTAGGTTTTTGAAAGCTCAAATATTAGTCCACCAGTTTTAGCTTCCAAAAAACCTACAATGCAGCGATTGATTGATCCCTTCCCCCTATCATCGCAACCCCGACCCCTTTACAGGGGAAAAAAAAGACCTCCCCTATTCAGCCAGGCGAAAAATTCTGACCCCCTTTCAGAGACATAGACCGGTATCGGCTGTTACAGGCTAACAAAAGAACCCAAATGACCCCCATTCCAAAGGGGTGGACCTGTTCGTCCGTTTCTATTTGCATGTTTTCTAAATGAGGAGTTTGCTGAGCTACTGTATAAAGCCTGGAACTCAATGATATTTCTGACATTTTGAATTGAGAACGTTTTCTAGATGGGAAGCAAAACGTCTTCAAACTTGGAAACAGAGTCCAGTGGATTGTTTATTAACTTTTTTGACATAATGAAGAAAAAAACAAACTACACTGATTTTCAAACAGTATTCGTTGGGATGAACCTTATTTTTAATGCCCTGCATTTAGTCGTGTTCTTCACCATTCATTTTAAAGGCTGCTGGGGTCAGAGGGAAGGCCTTAACAGGTGGAAACCCAGAGCTTCTTACTATTTTGTTAACTTTAGAGTTCTGCCACTAGAGGTCAGTGTGTGCTCTCTGGTTTATGGAGTAAGAAATGCCTGCGTTAAAACTGTCCCCGGTTTTGCTGCGCATACAGCATGTAATTGGACTGTAGTATGAAAATATACTTAATTTTATTATAGTGAGAACCAAGCTTGTTTTTTAATGGGTAATATCTGACGCTTATATTTGCTTTCTAATAGGGCTGCAACTTACAATGATTTTGCAAATCTATTATAAAGCAGTCTCTGTTCAAAGCAGCAAACGTTGAATTTCTTACATGGACCTCTAATGAGCAAATGCAGCCTGACAGAAACTAAATCAATGTCCACGCGAGCTCACACTTTGCTACAGCGAACAGACGCTGATTATGCTGATTATTCCCTCTGTCTTGTGGTGCTGCTTAATCTGTTAATTATTTTTACAATTAATCGATTAATAATCGGACAGCCAAAGGTTTCTTAAAGAAGATTTTTTTTTCTACTAAACGAAACCAGGTGGAACTGAAACTTTTTCATTTGAGGAGTTCTGGATTGAGCATATTGACACATGAAAACATTTTTCTTATCTTAAATTCAAAATATATATTTTTTTGTTGCAATTTTGGTATAATAACTGCTGTAACTGGGTCGCCTGTCAGCTAAAGGCATGTTTCACAGTCTCTATACTCCAGCTAACGATTAATCAGTTACTAAATTAGTTGATGATTTTTTTTCAATAATCAATTAATCACAATTAATCCGATTAATTGTTTCAGCCCTAATTTCTAAACATTTAATTAGTGTCTTAGTTGAAGCACATGTGAAAGTTGCCATCATCTTCGGTCCAGATGCTGCCATGCGGAAAACGGTCTTTTCCTTTACAGGCTGTAGGACGACTAACGTTATAAACTTTCTGATGACATTAACATCACGGACCGCCATCTTTATGTATGTGTAAAGGAAAAGTCCGGTCAGCAAGGAATAATCAACAGATCATTATTTATATCTAAAATTAATACGTTTGAGTCTGGGAGCGGCCATTTTTGCCTAAACACAGTAACCCTTTCCTCCTGCCATCTTCCGGCAATGACGTCACGGTACTTGGGACTTGATCAACAGCCGATACCGCACCGTGACGTCACAAACCAGTAGGTGGCAGTAGTGTTCTTTGACAAACATGGATGCCTCCAGTAAAGATCATTCACATGAAAATTACTCTTAATTAAAAACACTGATCATTTTCTGAACAGTATTTAATAATTTCATATTTTAATATTTTATATTTAAGTTTGAAGTTTACCATGTTAGCATCATTAGCTCAGAGCTAAAAGTCAGGCAACTCCTTCCCAGTAATCCCAGTTATTTGTTCCCCTGCTTCCCAACAGCTCCACCGTGGCTCAGCCCTCTGAAATGCCTCCGTCTCCTCTTGTGTGGGAATAGCTGCTGCTGTGCGCCATCATTTCCCAGCTGACCAGGTGGAACCGGAAATCAGCTGATCATCATCATCTTCTTCTACGTAGCATTTCACTGGAGAGCAGGACTCGCAGCTCAGCTCTGCTCCAGTGGTCACATGGAGAAGTTGACCAACTTTTTTTGGAGTTTAAAGGTTTGATGTACAAACGATGGGACAGCAGTGAGATAGAAGAGAAGTAAAAGGTCTACTAATGTGTTAGCTACTGATCAGACTTTAAATTATTTAGAACTATGGGTTATAATCATAGATTTCTGCCTGTTGTGAATTGCTTTGTTGACTTTAACAGTTTGGCGTTTTCCTGTTCTGACGTGGGTCCTTCAGGACCCATCTGCTTCATAAGAAGACAATCGGCTCTGACTGTGTCTGAAGAACCAATAGATTCCCAGAACCTGTTGTTGAAGGGTTTTAAAATTTGTTTTGGTTTGTTTTTTTTCCTCACCTAACTTTATTTAATTTACCAAAGATTATGAGCCTGGGGTCAGAAGGACCAAAGGAGGTAGCCGACGGGCCCTGTGTTCGGCAGGCCTTCCCGTTGTTCAGCAGGGGTCAGGCTTTATGTTAAGGTCTGATATTCCAAATGGTTTTAATTGAAGGTGTCTTAAAAGATCCAACCTTCCCTGTTACTGTTTTGTTCTCCTCTTCAGAAATTCATAGGTTCTGATTATGTTGGAGCAAGAACTGCTCTGTTGGTTTACTAGGAGTCTTAGTGTGTTTCTTTTTTTCTGATCTTATTTTTGAGCATTTCTTCCTGAATCACTGTTCTCCAGAGGTGCAAATGTTGCTGGGCTTGTGGACCAGTACTGGACCTGGTTCTGGAGCCTTGTTTTGTTTTGTGTAGAGCAACTTTCCACAGACCCTGGATCAGATTGTTGGTCTGATTGAATCTTAGTTGGACCACTGTAATCAGCTGTGCAGCAGCTTTTAGCTTGTTTGAGGGTTCTGGTGCTTTTGGGTTCAGATCTTGTTATGAAGTGTCTGATGCTCTCAGTCTGGACCCAGACCATAAGCTACAGTAGCCACACTTTTAATTGAGCCTCTGTCACCTGGACAACCTTGTTGGGTCAGAACCACTGCATTACAAGCTCTTTATTCAAAGCATTTTGGTTTTGGTGGCAAACGGCTTGAACTAACAATCCACCGGTTTTTTGAAGAGTGCCCCCTAGCTGAGGGCCCAGAAGGGACAGTTATGCTCTGGGTCAACATGTTTTATCAGAATCTTCATGTTATTACATGATTCTGCAGATTGAAGCTTTTTTCTTTTACTCTGGAAACAGTTCAGTCTGTCATCACTCCTCTTAAAGTTTCCCCCTGGAGTGTCAAACTGCACTAATGAGCCCTAAATACATTAGATAGAGTTAAAGGTGGATTCTTTCTGAATTAAAGCAGTATTTATCCTTAAAGGTCCCCAAATAGTGGAGAACAAAGTTAGACTTTTCCCTAAGAACCAACGAGGATGGTGCTCAGCTGAAAACTCAGCTGATTTCCGGCCTCTGATTGGTTCCTGTTCCTGGCAGGGGACTTTCTGCTTTAGAAGAAATATAGCTCCTTACATGCCAGCTGTGTTCCTGTCTCTTCTGAAGCACGGTCCGGTTAGAGACAACCTCCATTTAGTTTCATGGTTCCTGACCTTGTGGTGCTGGTGTGGGTTTTGTGGACCCACATCAGAACCAAGTTCCTCTGGTTTTCAAAAAGTGAGTTTTTTTTCTCAGACTTCAGTGGTTTTCCATGTTCTGGTGACCTTTGAGCAATTCTTTCTCTAGATGTTGGTGATTTGATCTTTATGGCTTCCATGGTTGGACTTTTAGGCTTCCTATGCAGCCTCGGATGATGAAAATCCATAATTCTGATATTTCAAAGGTTTTATTTTTAATTTTGGTTAAAATTTTTGATTTTCAAGTTGCAAACAGATAAAAGTTTCCTGAATAAAAAATAGTTTTTTTTTTTTTCTCTCAAAAATCTTTCACCCATAAAGCCAAGTTTTGATCTAAACACCAAACATGCGATTAAAGTCTGGGGTTATAGTTACTAGGGATGTTCCCATAAAATTTTTAAATTATCCATACAGCAGTAATACTGCAGCTTTGAGTATTGACAGATACAGAGTCAGACCAATAAGATTTATCAGCATGAATCATACATACTTTCATCACTTATTTTGTAGTGTGGAATATTTTAAACGTCGTTGATCGAGGAACCTTACTTAAAAAGAGAACAGCTAACCCATTTATTTCTGAACAATACATGAAATCAAACAGAAGTGTTTTCATCAGCATCCTTCTAGCTGGGGCCTGTAAGTTAACGTCTTTATAATCTGATCTTAGTTTTCTGGCTGATATTTTTGTTATGCATTTAGAGACACTTTTATCCAAAAAGTCTTACACTGCAAAAAAAAATGTAAATCTAAATAAGTCATTTTTTTCCTAAATATAAGTGCATTTTTTCTTAAATTGAGGAGGTAAGTGAGACATTTTGCAATTGAAACGAGATAATTTACATTTAAAAGAAGAAAAAACAACTGCTTAGATACAGAGTGCATAATATCTGATTATCTTATTCTAAGAGTAAAAATAGTAATTCCATTTGCAAACATTTACCTGCTCAAATTAAGAGTAAATTCACTTCATTAAAGACCGTCTTTGCAGTGTAAAAGCTAGACATAATGTTAAAATGTCATTAGCATGAAGGATCTTGCCTAAGGACCTACACTGGTCGTCCATTTGGTCAGAAGATCTCAAACCTACTGGTTCAGCGTAGAGACACTGAAGTTAATGAAATACTGAAACTTTATTCACTTTATTTATACGGCGCCAGCTCACAGCAGCTACAGTCTCATATGATATGTATGTAATACTTTTTTCCCCGTTGTGTTTTCGTGGTCGTTGGCATGTTTTCATCATACTAAGCCTAATTATTTACACACGGGGAATGGAAAAGAGAAAAGGAAATCTGCTCAACAATCAAAAGAGAAGACGCCACTGTATAGAAACTATATCAGCCTGAACATTTCAGAGGCTTTGATTTTATTTTTTAAATCTACAAATGTAAATGGATATATATTTAGATTTTTTTAAAGTCCTGTAATTAGGGAGTATTTGATGAAACAAATCCTTTACTGACCTGGAGAGTCCACAGTCTAGTAATAATGTATGTACAGCAGAGATGTAAATATATCCAAGGAGCTGTCTTTTTGTTATTGTTTTTAATGATGTCCTGCAGCAACACTGTGTGAATATGTACATAAAGGTTCCCTACTTTGGTCTCTACCTCTTGATCTCAGCGACCTGGAGTGTTTTAGCCCTTCTGGAGATAAACATAATCAAACAGCTGACTGTTCATTCACTTCACTGCCCCTCGGACATTTCAATCAAAGGGTTTGTAGAACAGAGCCCTGCTGCTCTCCAAGGGTTTCCTGACTGTTTTCACTCTGAGGGGAAGGGAAGTTGGGGCACTGTTTCCACCACAGCAGCTGGATTCAAAGTTTGGTCTTTAGAGAACTGAAATTGGCAGGAAATCGATCTGTTCGCTTTTATTTAGCCTCTCACTTTCAGTTCTGGTAGGTCCACAGTTCAACAGCAGCTCATCTGAACAATGAGGCCTGCCTCCCTTTGATCAAATGTTGATTATATTCTGTCCTCCATCAGGAGTCAGCTGGATTTTCAGGGTACCTGGATTTCTAAAATCTAGGCGACATTGCAGTGGTCACAGATCACATTAACATCCATGCATCGTGCACCTCTTTAAATGCTTCACTGGACAGTCGGCATGAATTAAACTCAACAGAGCTTCAGTTTTAACAGTGCTCCATTTTAATGGAACCAACCAATTCAATTCAGTTTATTTCTATAGCACCAATTCACAACACACGTCATCTCAAGGCACTTTACAGTTCACTAGATCATACGGTCAGATTGATTCAAAGTTTTCTATCTTAAGGAAAACCAGTTGATTGCATTGACTCGAAGACAATCCCTCACACTAAGCATGCTTGTAGCGACAGTGGAGAGGAAAAACTCCCTTTTAACAGGAAGAAACCTCCAGCAGAACCAGGCTCAGTGTGAGCGGCCATCTGCTGAGGCCGACTGGGGTTCAAGGAGACCGAAGCAGAGATACAAAAAGCAGCTGTAAAAGGCGGCCCCGTCCAGGAAACACACAGCCAGGCAGACGAGCTCCGAGTCAGCTCCCATGTCAGAGGATGAAGAGAGCACATCCAGCCATTATGTGCAAGAAACTTACATTCAAAGTTTTCGAGCTGAAATCATTCTCCCAGATTATTTGTGAAGAGTAAAGCAGCATGATGACAGGGATGTTGATTATCTCTACAACATACAGATTTATAGACACCAGGGGTGGGCAATTTCAGTTCCTGAGGCCCGGTATCGTGCAACTTTTGGTTCCTCCTTGGTCCAACACACCTGAATCAAGTGACTGGGTTACCTCCTCAGCATGCAGTCAGTTTCTCCAGAGTTCTCTCAATCATCTAATTGTTTTAGGTGTGTTGAACCAAAGGCACTTCTAAAAGTTGCATGATACCCACCCCTGATCTATACAGATAGAAAAGTTATTTAATTTAGTCCCCAATTATTAAATTAAACTATATATGTTTATCACTTATAGACTTCTATCTTAAATTCAATTTCTTAGGGGGTAAAAAACCACTAAATTCTTGGAACTCATGGCTTTTTACCGCTGATAAGCCAACTGACTCCAAACCAATTCAATTCAGTTTATTTCTATAGTGCCAATTCACAACACACGTCATTTCAAGGCTCTTTACAGTTCACCAAATCATACAGTTAAATTGTTTCAAAATTTTATTTCTAAGGAAAACCGGTTGATTGCATCGACTCGTTGACTTGAAGGCAATCCCTCACACTTGTATGAAGTGTGAGGGATTGCCTCAATTTTGAAGGCAAGCCACTTTAGTTGAAACACACAGAGGTTGCGGTTTAAAAGTTTCCCTTCAGGCTGAAAGCCAGTCGAACGTTCTCCCCTTTCCAGCCAAGTTCCCTCCAAAGTCCAGCCGCTGTCTATGTTGACTGTAACTCCACCCACTTATTGAAACACCCTGTGTTTCAAGTTTACTCTCAGGCAGCTTAGTGGTGAGGCCTTAATGACGACGTAATCGCTGGGGATTACATTACCTCCCACAGACCTGTTGGTTACCAGTGGAGGACCTGCTTTGGACCCATCATGGAAGCGGAAACTTTTAAACGCTGCAGAACA
This sequence comes from Cyprinodon tularosa, assembly GCF_016077235.1. Lineage (NCBI taxonomy): Eukaryota > Metazoa > Chordata > Actinopteri > Cyprinodontiformes > Cyprinodontidae > Cyprinodon > Cyprinodon tularosa. The sequence goes on along the minus strand of NW_024039231.1, from coordinate 178,014 downwards.
CGTCTTCTTAAAGTTCTCTATGGGGTCCGTTCACTCAGATCATCCGGACAGATTTAAAAGGTTTGCATCGGGGGAAACCTAGCTTGTAGCATCAAGTAATTGGCTTCAGGATTCTTTCCTCCTGGATGAACATGTAGTGACGTTGAACACAGACACCTGCAAAGGTGTTTCCTTCATGGGGAAGATGGTCGCTGACTCGCTCCACTGAAGTAGTACTCTGTAAGCACACATACTTATAGCTTATGGAAAACACCCATCAACAAGATCCCTTCAAGAATTGTGGGAACTTGGCAAGTAATGGACTGAGGCTGGAGTTTGCACATGAAGAGCCATTAGGACTTTACAGATGTCTCATTCCTGTGTCAAGCCGCTCCTAAGCCAACAATTCTCACTGACCAACTGCATCAGCATTGAGATGGACAAATGTTATAAAGGCTTCATCTCTAAGCGTCTTTGTAATTTTTACGACATCAATAGCTTTCTAAGAAAACATGTTGCTTGTTTTTAACTGCTGAACTTAATTCTAACACTGTCACTATAGGGCTGGTGTTCAATTTAATTTAGTCTATTTATGTAGCACTAATTCACAACACGTCATCTCAAGGAACTTTACAGTTCACCAGATCATCCAGTCAGATTGATTCTAAGATTTCTATCTAAGGAAAACTAGTTGATTCCATTGACTCATCGACATAAAGGCAATCTCTCACACTAAGCATGCTTGTAGCGACAGTGGAGAGGAAAAACTCCCTTTTTACAAAAGGCAACTGTCAACCAGCTCCACAGGCGGCCCCGTCCAGGAAACACACAGCCAGGCAGATGAGCTCAAGGCCAGCTCAAATGTCAGAGGATGAAGAGAGCACATCCAGTTAGTCACAGTCAGAGAAACAGGACCACACTGAAAAACAGGCCAAGCTCCAACATCTAGAAATAAAGGTGTTGATGGCAGCAGCACAGCTGATATTTCTCTCCAGGATGGAGTCACAGCCAAACAGGAACAGACCAGATGAAGCTACTATGAGAAAAAGCAGAGAGAGCAGAACGTTAGAGACATTAGTTCCTCTCCTGCTGTTTGGGGTTGAGGTGTCAGATAGCCGCTGGACAACGACAACCCATCACCACGGAAAACTAACCTGACATGTTTAGATTATGGGGGGATTCTACCCAAACAGAGGAAGATGAGAACATTATGCAGATGATTTTCTGCAGTGGATTGCAACTAGTGTCCTGCCTTAGGAGTCAAGAGGAGAGATGGTGAATAATTAAAAGCTGCTGTCAGCGTCCTCAAGTTCTGAATGGACACTGGAAAGTCGATGACATTCCTGCCTCTCCTCTTCTGGCTGCATCCAAACCCTCATGGCCAGAGCTGTTTAATGCTAGGATACAGGAGTTTCACTTTCTTTTTTTATGTTAAGGTTTCCTCCCAAGCACCCAATGACAGGAAAAACAAAAAAAACACTTGAAACTATAACACTTATCCCTTCACTGTTTCTGGGAGCAGACTGTGGTTTTCTGTTGACGTTCTTCTGCACATGTGGGGATGTTTAGAGCCGCAAGCAGATCACAAATATAGGCAAGACTTTTAAAAGTTATTTGAGCAACCTCACAAAAATAAAATGTATGTAGCCATCTTTTAATTGTACCACAATAACAAAAAAAAAACACTAAAGTTTAACTTCAACACTGAATATACGTTTCATTTATTGGACCTTTTTAAATTACAATTAATTTAGTTCAGAAATACTTCATAACGTTTGGAGTAAAGTGAAATCCCACAGTGGGGTTCCACAGGAATCTGTACTCGGTACCCTGCTTTTTAGACAACATGATTCTTTCAGGTGAAGCTACACGTTTAATTCACATTGTCTTTAATGATGAATAAAGCATCTTTTTTGTTAGATTTTATACTTTGCACATGTGTTTTGTTTTGGCACTTTTAAACCTCCAAATGGACGCTAATCTCCTAATCTTCAGTGAGCTCTGTTGAACATTGGTGGGGGATGAAATTGAATGGAACAGAGTGGGAACTGTTCTCAGGGCTGAACCTGGCTAGAGGTGGAACAAGTCCTTCGCTTCCTTCCTCATATAAACTCCAGTTGTAGATCTTGCTTTCTCATGTTTCATAGATTTTGCTATGTGGGAATGTGACGTGTTCCTGTTCTTTTCTCAGCAAGCTTCTTAGAAATGGTTTATGAAAGACTAACCACTAGTCAGCAATTAGAAAAACCTTCCAGTCAAAAAGGTTTTATAATTGGGTTTTAATCAGATAACTTGTACCTTCAATACAATTTGCAGTTCAGGTAAATAGATGTTTTCTTTGCACTGTAATTTGAAGTTATGGTTAGATTTCCACATCTCTGTCATTTAGAAATGTCATATTTACAGAAACATGTTCATCTAGGAAATACTGGTAAAATCATGACTTTTTAATAATGTCAGCTCCTCATGTCACCCATTCTGTTATAGAAATAAAATCAGTCCTCACTTTGTACAAAGCAGCCTTTGTTCCCTGATTGACTCACCAGACGGATCATTTCACTCATCCAGAGTTTATTCTAGCATTTTGTAAACTGTAGTTCAGCCCAGATGAGGGTGAGACCCCTCAGTTATCCAGCATCTCTTCCAGATGTTCATAATTCTTTCTTCCAGCCAAACATGACAGTCTTTGTTCAGATGTTTGTAAGATTATTGATTAGCAATAGTCTTCAGATCAGCAGTTACTGTTTCACTTAAATACAGAGAACTGATCCAAAGATTGATTATTGTTCTTTTAGCAAGACACAACTGGCATGTCTAAAATTTTGCCGTCAATAAGCACTACTCTCCAGGGTGCAGGAGTCGACTTTTCTCAACAGCTGGATTACAAAGATTTCGTTTCCTGTGGCGTCCTGCTCAGGTTCCTCCTCTGACGCCTTTGGTCTCATCTTATTCATCACAGAAAAATGTCCTCCATTCTCGCTGACAGCTGAAAAACAGCAGACAGAGGTTCACTTATACAGCACTTAATGTTTGTGACGTATAATGTAGCAGCAATCCACATGAAGGAAAAAAATGTTAAAAGACGAATCAGAAAATTGCTTTGGATCGGTAAAATCCTTAAACAGAGACCAGAGGAATCGTCTAAATAAAACCAAGAGCAACCAAATGCCTTCAGGCCTCCCCTGGATAGTGACCAGAATCTGCTACTTGAACCAAGTATTAACAAATGTGTTTTTAGTTTCAGAACATCACTGAACACAAAGAGCTGGTGAATGTAAGAAGAGTTTAGGTTGAAACTACAGAACAATTTCCATATATGATGATGAGGAGGATTTTTTCGTCAGTTCTGGCTGGAAGCCTGTCTCTCTGTGGCTGGATAATAAAGTGACACAAACTGGACTATCATTATTTACTGGTGACTCAGAAAATCTGGACACATTGTTTTTCATTTATCTAATTTTCCTTCCAAAGGGAGCCGCTAGGCTTTGTGATTGGTGGCCTGGAAAAAACAAAAGTAATCTAGGGCCAAACACTCTTTGGCCCTAGATTACTCTTGTAAGAAAACTTGGTTTGAGGTGAAGATCCTGGATCTTCCAGTAAGATAATGACCCAAAGCACAGCTCCAAAAGCACGCAGGCATGGTTGAAAGGGAAAAAATTGACTGTTTTAAAATGGCCAGTAATGAGTCCTGATCTCAATCCAATTGAAAATTTTTGGGTAGAGCTGAAATCTGCCATTGGAAAAAGGAACCCTGCAAATGTACAAGAGCTTGAGCAGATTGCAAAAGAAGAGTTGCCACCTGAGAAATGCAAGAAGCTTCTAGATGAATATAAGAAACGTTTGGAGGCTTTCATTGCTGCCAAGGGCTGTGCAACCAAATATTAGGGAGGGATGTCAATATTGGTGCTCATGCTGGTTTTCTGTTTTGTCCTTTGGCATTAAAATATTTGTGTTGAAATGGTAACTGTCTTTGTTCAATTATTTTAGACCTTAAATTGAAAGATGTTCCTGATATAACTTTTGAACATTTCCATTGATTTCTGAAGATATTCACTCAGCTATGCAAAACATGAAGAGGTGCCAATAATGGTGAGCAGGACTGTAATTTCCATGTAATGCCATGGCAATCCACTGAAACTGAAAGAATATGTTAACTAAAATGTTGAAATATTCAAAGGAAACATAGAAAATGTTTTCATGACAATTCAAGGAAACATTTACATTATATATATATATTTATATTTTTGTTTTTTGCTGCAGTAGTGGCTAATTTTTCATACAGTAGGTTGACAGGGAATGGGGTATGAAAAAGGGCGAGAGACATGCGGCAAAGGAACACAGGTCGGATTCGAAACTTGGTTCAGTCGTGTCGAGGACTAAGGCCTCCACACATGGGTCGTGCGCACAAACCACTGCACCACCTATACGCCCACATTTACATCATATTTAAAATATAACGGGAGGGAAACATACAAAGATCTATGTGCCTTTTCATTTGGGTCTTTATTCAAAAATAAACTATGCAATAAAATATTTTCTTTTGATATAATTTAGGGACTCCTTTTGGTAGAAATTAAAGAATTTTTAGCATCACCTCTTGTGAGCTGGAGGAAATAAAATCTTAATAGTTAGATTACATGTTTTTTTTAAACTTGGCAGAGGATGATCAGCCCCATATAGTTTATTAAGTAGCGAGAGCAGGAGGAGCCATACTGCTGAGAGCAAACCATCAGAGTGGAGCATAAAGCACAGACCTAGAGCTACATGCATGCAAAGAATCATTTCTGCGCGATAACAAATAGAAGATCAGAGCAGTTTGTCAGAGTTGAGCTTGCAGAGTAGGTTTTCTGTCGACACCTGGAACATTTTGGATTATTTTCACCCTAGCGCTGCTGCAACAACCCATCTGTGATCATGCAGAACGCGCAGTGCTGCACGCCAGGTGGGCTGTGACTAAACAGGACGCAGCAGCAGGACTGGTAATGCTTAGCAGATTACAGCACAATGATGCATTTTAAATGTCTGACTGACCACCGGCTTATTTTGATTTCTCGTTGACTAAAAATCACACTCATAATGCTAAATTTTCTTCAACATCTTAAAAAAAGTCATAAAAATAAATTTGCCATCCTCATTGTTGACAAAAACAGCGCTGGTGGCTACCAAACATATTTTTCAGTCTCCGTCTCATTACATCTATACAACTTCTACCCAGTTGCCAATGGCAACTATAAAATAACATCATAAGGTAGGTAATTTAAATTCTCATGACTCATATCTTTTGGATTGGCCATTTATGGTTAAAGGAAGGCCTGCACAGGGCAAACCATTAGGTAGAGCCTTAGCGCAAACGTTAAGCAGCTGTTACTTATAAAGTCAAGTTGTGTGCTGGTTAGCATGAGCATGTTGGGTTTTTTAAATCTGAAATTGTGAAATATCAGAATTTGAAATAAATCTGAGAATTGATTTTTGGAAATGATGTCTACACTTTTATTAGAGATTATACATAATACTTTATTAAAAAGACCCTTGAAGACCTCATTCAGGGTCAGACTGCTGCGCCCTATTACTGTAACTCAACCTCTGCTGCTGTTCGATTCTACAATCTTTGCTTTCCCAACAGGCCCAATATGTGCTTACAGAGATCCTACCTGTTTTTCAGGCTCTTCATCTGATCAGGAACACTGGAAAACACTGTTCTTAATCTCTTAATATCCACCTCATTTCTGGGAAATTCGCCTATTTTGCATACTCGAATGGAAAAGCAAATAACCGAGGAACTGTAAGCCCAAAGTACATGTTTGATACATTATTCGAAAGGTAGCACCTTCTAGTTTCTCAATATATAAATGGAAATTGGGTGAGTAAAACACCCAAGCTGCATCAGTTCAAACATGACTCAAAGTAGTTTTTCTTATTCTCAAAAATAATAAGTCTTTTTTTAACAGCAGTAATAAAGACATGCTTGCTTTGTCATGCTACATCTCGACATGCTGCTATAATTGTGTCTTGGTGCTCGCTATGTCCATAAAATGAACTAGGTGGTTGAATTGTGGATAATCTAAGCTTTCCAACAATGTCTAACATGTCTTTATTGGTAAACATTTTACCAGTATAATTTTCATACATTCTGAGTTATTATTTGTAAAGGCGGTGGGTTTTGAGAGGTTAACCCCTGAAATGCATCATACAGAAGAAAATGAGCATTTTCCTACTATTGGACCTCTTTCAATGATTTGAAAAAATAATTTTTGGACATTTTCAGCAATGTTTATTGCACAGGTTTCACAGTTTTCTGTTAACTGGCTGCTGTGTTTCTATTTTTCTCAATATTTTACCTAAAAAGATGCATTTTTTTACCATTTAAGATTGTTAAAAAATTGAAAAATACGTAGATATTAAAAAGTTCCTATTGTACAAAAATGACAAATTGATAATGATGTCAAATGTGGTTATTGTCCTATTAAAGGAATAGTACACCCAAAACATGATTAGCCTTCATTTTTTACTCACCCCCATGCTGAACAACACTCTGGAGTACTTTTTTGATATCTCAAATGCATCTGGAGATCTGGGAGGCTTCTTGCTGTCTGCTGACATTCAAATAATGGAGGTCTATGGCGCCCGAGGCAGAAAGGTCCATAAAAGTCCACAAAAACGTGTCAATATTCCTCCATACTGCTCGTCCAATGTATTCCAAGTGTCCTGAGTGGGTAGCGTCCAGAATTTACTTGAAACGAAGTCATTTAGAATGTTTTTAGAGCATAAACAGTAGTGTATAGGATTTCCTGAAAGTGCGTTCACGACGCTATGGAAACCGCGGCAGACCAAACCAGATGAAAGTGCGCATTCAGCTCGGCAAAGAACTCATGCTCTTCCTCAACACTGAAGTCCTCAGACATTTTTTCTTTCGTTGTTTCTTTCTTTGCACAGGTAAACAGCACATTTCTTCTTCTACACTTGCATTATTGGCAGAGCAGACGCTGAATGCACACTTTCATCTGGTTTGGTCTGCCGGCTTCCGTAGCGTCGTGAAAGCGCAGGTGCGCGCTTTTAGGAAATCCTATACACTACTGTTTATGCTCTAAAAACATTCTAAATGACTTCCCTTCGAGTAAATTCTGGATGCTACCCACTCAGGACACTTGGAATACATTGGACGAGCAGTATGGAGGAATATTGACACGTTTTTTGTGGACTTTTATGGACCTTTCTGTCTCGGGCGCCATAGACCTCCGTTATTTGAATGTCAGCAGACAGCAAGAAGCCTCCCAGATCTCCAGATGCATTTGAGATATCAAAAAAGTACTCCAGAGTGTTGTTCAGCATGGGGGTGAGTAGAAAATGAAGGCTAATCATGTTTTGGGTGTACTATTCCTTTAAAAGAAACATATGTGGGAGGACTGTTGAGTGTAGATCCTTTCCTTTTGTTTCCTGAAAAGTCTGCCTTCTAAATGACTTCCAGGCTTTCTTCCTTGGTCCTTGCTCTCTGTTTTTCCAGCTGTCTCCATTGACTAATCTAATAAATTCTGGGATAAGAATTATTTGGGCAAGGTTCAAGATTGTATACAGAAAGCTGCTGATACTGGATTGTGTTCACAAGCATTCAGCTAACCTACGAACCTAATATCCAAACCTGATGAGCTCCTACTCGGTCCGATCTGTTATGTCATGTTATATCATACACTGTACGATTTTTTGTGTGTGCACTTTTTGGGACAATTTTGCAGTCGTACAAGAATTTTTCAGTCGGGCCGACTTTCAGCCTGGTCGTGTGTCCTGCGTCGAGTAGTGTACAGGGGGGTAATGAGGGGCTATCAGCCTCTCAGGGCCAGTGGTCGTCAGTGAAACGGAGTTCTTTCTTAAAATTGACGGACTGTAGTAGCCACGTTTGCTCAGCCATGTCTTTGTCCAAATACGTCATCGCTTTTTCTTTTCAGGACTTTTATCACAAAATTTCACAAATTGCCAAGGCAGTGTGTTTCACTCTAGTGAGCTTCATATTCCTCTTCCACTCCTTTTTCTTCTGGATAGATGAGTCCATGTAGCGCCATCTTACTGTGGTGCTGCGTCCGGTGTGGTTTTCAAACGTACAGTGTGAGCAGGTGGATCGTATCAGAGCGTCGGGTCGCACAGTGTGAGCAGTAGATGCGTACAACAATTGAAAAAATTGTACAGTGTATGCCCGGCTTTAGGAAATATGTTGCAGGGAAATCTCAGAGTGCTGTTGTTGGTGCTGAAAGAAGTTAAGAAAGTTCTGGTCAAACCTGTCTAACGGTGGTTCTGGAGTGACCCAAGTGCGCTGAGTGGAAATCAGAGCCTGTGTCCTGTCCATCCTGATAGTTTGTTTGGGTTTTCCTCAGAGAGTCTGGCTTGTGTCTCTGCTTGCGTCTCTGCTCTTCATGGAAGAAGAGTGGAGACACTCCCAACTGATGAGCAGAAATCAAGTAAAATCCTTAGAGACGTTGCTAAATACAGACGCTGAATAGCTATATTTAAAGTGACCCCACCTACCTGTTGGTAAAATGTTCTCCCTTGCATAGACATAGAGGTGAGGGTGACTTTGTCTCCACTGTCTCTGATCAGTTTGACGATGACCTCATGTTCCAGGGTCTCAACAGGTTCTCCGTTAACAGCAAGTAACAGTTCACCATCCTCCATACCTGCATCCTCTGCTGCACTCCCTGCATCCACCTCCCTCAACACATGAGCTGGATCCCCACACATTAGGAAGAAAAACAGTGAGGTAGTGAGATAGTGGGGCAGTTTAACATTTCGATTCAGGTGTTGCAGGACACCAACCCTTGAGAATTGAAATTTGAGGACAGTTTTAGAACATGAATGATTAACAATGAGTTCAGTCAGCCACCTTCTGAAACCAGCCACCACTTTAAATGCAATTGTGTCAAACCATTATGTAGAACTACTGATACAGACAGCTGTTTATCATCTGCATAGAACATTAACTCAAAGGGTCCAAAGTGGCTAATTGCTCTGAGTTTGCCATTAATACATCCATATTAATGTTCAAAGACACAATTGGATAGATTAGAATAGAGCAATTTCTCAAGAGCTTTTAAAGAAAGGCCAAAGTTAAACCATTTCAGTTTTATTTTCAGCAAGACGGCATCCATGAAAAGGATCCCAGCACATTTGGAAGAAAACGAACCAACAATTACATACAGTTATTGGTTGGTGGATTTCTCAGCATGAAGTGTTTGATCGCTGAAACAATGATATAAACAAACTAGTGTCCATTTTGTTTTTACAACAAGACACAGTGGCCGTTTCTCAATTCTCATGAATGTGAGTACGGACTCATGTCCTTGCCAAGTATGTTCCTGTGAGAAGAACCCAGGAAAGTCTGGACTCTGGGAGAACGGGAGCATGCATCGTAAATATGGGTCAATTGGAACAGAAGCGTACTGATGACATCACCACACGCTCAGCTCATCTGGAGCTGCATTATACCTCCAGTTAACAGTCTCTAGATAATAATAAATTATTCTTTTTTCACTTAGTGGGGGAATAACAATGAACACAGTGAGATAAAAACAAATCAAATTAACATTTTGCTAATTAAAACAAAAACCTGCCATCAGAGCCAGTGGAACTTCTCACATGGCTATGCCGAGAGAGGGCTGCTGTAGACGGGTTAACATCAGCTCTGGATGCGGTTAGACTCGGAGGAGCGCTGGTTGTCGCGATCCTCTCAACATCAGAATTTTTTTTAAATTACTTATTAAATCAGTAAATGGGCCATATAGTGATGCTTAAACGAATAATGTTCATGCTTCAAATGATCTTAAAACTTACTTTTATTGAAAAATGGCAAAAGAGAAGAGAACTTTTAACTTAATACTCTGAGCTCTGTGAGTGTCCATTGAAAGCTGCTGCTGCTGCAGTGCATGCTGGGACAGCTGTCCATCTCAACAACAGACAAGTCTGCTCTGATGCATGCTGGGTAAAAAGGGAGGGGTGAGAACAACATCCGGGGACTTTGTCCGTTCTCGGTCTGCTGTTCTTGTGAATTGGAAGAATATTAGGGCTGAGGCTGACGACGTTACACATAATGAGAAACGGCCAGTTTTTCTGTTTTGTTCAATTATAAGCCAAGATGACCAAGATGGCGTCAAGCTCATGGACGGCGAAAATGTAAAATAGAACCTCTCTGTCTGTGTTTATGCCATTACTACTGTGGTAAAGGATACAAGGGACTTTCATCTTCTACCTGCTGTGTTTCAATTCAAACTTATAGTTTATTCATATAGCACAAATTCACAACATGTTATCTCAAGGCACTTCATAGATACAATTCAACCTGATAGTACAGTCAGGTTGGTTCAAAGTATTTAATCTAAAGAAAACCAGTCGATGCCATTGACTCGCATGCTTGTAGTGACAGTGGAGAGGAAAAACTCCCTTTTAACAGGAAAAAACCTCCAGCAGAACCAGGCATAAACAGATGTGAAAGTATTTTAATTGCAATCCTTTAATTGTTTGTGTTTCTGTACATGTCATTAATGACAATCTCGGAGATGGACTTATGGAGGGGAGACCCTTTTTCCAACTTTGTGTTACTCACCGGTCTTTTTTGGTGCTTCCACCCTCTCTTGTCTTAGCAAGAAACCATATCCATTAGGTCTTTTCAGCAAATGCATATTCTTAGCAGAGTAGGGAAGGTTGAAGCTTTCTGCGAGCACAGGAAGGATGGGCATCTTTCTCCTGAGATAAGAGGACTCACTGGTACCGTCGATAACTAGCACTGTCACCGAGTTCCCACTCTTCCTCACCTGAGAACCACAAACACTGCACACACTTAGAAGACTTGTAGTCCACAAATGAACTATGTCATATAACCCTGAGGGCAGTATGCACCTACAGTTTTGTTCAGAGTGGTGTTTGTCAGTGTTGACACAGACACACCGTTGATCCAAATCAGTATGTCTCCAAAGCGAACTCCCGCTTTCTCGGCTGGACCATCAGTTACAGTGCTCAGCATGTATCGACCCCTCTGACCTGATGGCACGACCTTGCTGTTATTATTTTGATGAAACTGGATGATATGGTACATCTGCTCTATTTTGAACTGTAGGTAACATTACTCTGGGAGGGTCATTTTTTAAAACAGGAAATTGCTACTTAATGATTTAAGACTTATTATAGAAAAAAATACTGTCTTTTTAAAATAATAACTACTGGAGAAAAACTTAAAGAAGAAAAGGGACATTAAAGAAAAGGCATGACACATTTAGGCTACGTTCACACTGCAGCTTGAAGTGCCCCAAGTCCAAATTTTTTGTCCACATGTGACCAGTATCGGATCTTTTCATGACAGTCTTAAAAACACAGATCTGATGTTTTCACATGTGACTCAGGCCTCTTGGCTATGTGGTCCTAAACCTAATATGAATTTGATCTTTTAAAATGCGACCTGTGTCTGAACGTCATTACCGGTAATACTCAACAAAGGTCACTATCCTGTGTCATGCTATGCCACAATGGCGGATGATCAGAGGCGTGCACAGACATTTTGGGGGGCAGGTGCTCAGGAGGGGGAGGAGGGTACTTTTTAGCGCACGTGGAACAATTTTCAATTATAAAAAAAAAATACACACGCATGTTGAATGAAATTTGACTTTTATTTGTAACATTCTCTAAACATGAGTTTTCAATGGAAAAAAGTCACACCACCAACAGAACAGACTAATCTTTCTTCTTCTTTAATCTAGCTCATCTCCCTGGTCTCCCTCATCCATCTGTTCTCCCTCATCCTGGTCTTTTTCTGTCTCTGTGTCTTCCCTGAACTCTTCCTCATCTCCTGTCCTGGTAGATGTTGACGGTATAGAGCTTCCCTGCTGTGACTGGCTACAATATAATAATAATAACCATCATGATAATAATAATGATAATAATAATAACAATGATAATGATAATAATAATAATAATAATAGCTTTAACAAATATGCCACATTAGTTTAAATAATGGGCTATTAGGGCAACATGACTGGAAGTCTTGTCACGTGGACATGACTTATGGTAGCCTACAAAATAATAGCCATTTTAATACCTTCTGATTTTGTACAAACCACTTAAAAATAAAATGTGAACAGCTTTTAAGATTTTTCAATATGATTAACCCTCCTTTCTTGGCATTGTGTTGCAATTACTAAATCAATATACAATTAAGACAATAAAGAGACCAAAATGTATTAATTTATGTTGCCTAACAAAACCTATACAACAGAAAACGTTTGTCTTAACACATAGATTTGCAATTGCAAACTCTACCGAAATTATTTGTAGCCTATGTGGCCGTTCTCACGTTATCTGTCATTGACTTGAGCTACAGTGTAAAACTTTATCTAGCCTAACTAGTTTATCAGGTGACCAGTCGGCAAAAATACTTGTTTGGTGCTGCTGAATGACACATTTTAATGCACAACAAAATGATTTTGCTTGATCTGTATATTACCTGGCTATTGGGGCACGGGAGAAGCAGCCTGTCAGCGACCGTTCCTGCTATCTGAAGACGCTTCCTGAACTGCTATGATGCTGCGCATCTGGCATGCCCTGCGGGTGACCGCGCGAGTTCACGTGACAAAGGAAGAGAGAGAGGCTGGTCGGGTGTGCGCAAGGAGGTGGCTCATTTCGGGGCATTGTTTCGTTTTTAATGGCTCAGGTTTTCAAAAGATCATTTCAAAACCGACCTCAGTAAAATCTTAATAATATTAATAATTAAAAAAAAATAGTTTCAAAAGGGCATTTCTGTTGATAAAGGGCAAACTTCCTAGTGCTTTAGCACCACCTAGTGTCTATGTATGCACGCCCCTGCGGAAGATAAAGCTGTGAGCAGCCTTTATTTTCAATCATCTTTAAGGTTGGGAAAGAAAGATTGCATGATGCGCTCCAGCACTAAAATTCATGTTTACTTCCGTAAACAAAGAGCAAGCTCGCTGCTTGCAATGTCGCTGCATCTGCTACTACACATGTCCCGCATGTGCAGTAGCACATGAGCATTGATGGCTGGGGTGTGAACGTAGCCTCAAATCAACCATAAAGGGAATGAAGGACTACAACATGGATGCAACATGATTTAATAAAATAAACACTAATGACATAAGGAAGAACTCATGACAAACAAGTAACGGCAACAAAAATACAAACAGGAAGTGACAGGTTGCATGGAAAACAAGTGTATACCAGGGCTGTCAACTCTCACCCATTGGGCGTGAGACTTATGAATCTTGATGTCTTCACACGCTCGCACTCCATATACCATATTTTTCATGCTAAAAAATGACGGAAATTAAAACTCAATTCCATTCCATGTACTTTTATATAAAGATATTCACAAATCGTGCTATTAATGTGCACACAAAATTGAAAATAAATGACACAGATATCGAAAGAGTAAGTGAAAATTTCTTGGGGTAACAATACAAATTAAGTTAAGTTGGAAACCACATATTGATTGTATCAGATGAAAGTTATCTAAAACATTGGCAGCGTTATATAAATTTAAAGGCCTTTTAAATTGTTCATTAGTTTTGCTGTACCTGTACTGTATTGAAGTGTGGAGAAACACCGATAAAACTAATTTAAACCCTTTGTTCATAATTTAAAAGAGAGCTATTCAAATTGACAATAAAGCAGATTATAAGAGAGCATACAAACCAACTTTTTGTACATTTAAAAACATTACAATTTAAAGATTTGGTCTACTTTAAGACCGCTCAATTTATGTACAAAGTAAAAAATAATTAGTTGCACATATTCAGGGTCTGTTTTTGATCAGGAACAGTGCTTTTATGATGGAGGGAATAAAATGTTCCGAAAACCAAAAGCAAGAACTAATGTAAACAACATTGTATTTCTTTTGTTGGGGTTGATGTATGGAACAAAATAGACCAGGAGCTAAAAGATAATACAACATTAACAAGGTTTAAAAAATATAAAAAATTATGAAGCATGTGACAATTAAACAGTTAAGAGCAGTAAGATATTGGGTGCGTTACCTTTTTTTTTTTTTTTTGTAAAATTTTATTATTGTAGAATATTTTTTCCTGAAATCATACCTTGGAATGTATTATAAATGGTGGCCATCTTTTTTTCTTTCTTTTTTTTGTTGTTGCTTTCTAGTCCAATGTATATTGGCTTTTGAGGGTGGCCATTATAAGCGCCTTGCTTCTGCCAATACTCCCTTTTTCAGACTATTTTAATTTATGTTATATGGACATACTGTCTTTATTATATACTTGTAAATCTGAAATAAATACATTTGACAAATTTGACATTGAATATGTTTAAAAACGTAATTTCCATCTTTTTTTTCCTAAATTAGATTTTCAGAGAAGTGCTGTCTTGTGTCATAAGTTTTTATAGAATCTACAATGTCTGAGACAATGAATCGGATTAATCGTAATTAATCAATTATTGAAACAATCATATTTAATATTAAGTAATCAATTGTTAACTGAAGTATAAAGGCTCTAAAACTTGCCTTTAGCTGACAGAGCAATTATACCAGAATTGTAAAACAAATATGTAAACATTTTGCATTTAAAATAAAAGTTTTTCATCTATCAATATGCTCTATTCAGAACTCCTGAAGATACTGAGTTAAGATTTTTAATCCGTAGTCTTTTACCTAATATTCCTACACAGTGTAGTTTGCAAGGGATTTCATTGCACTGGTTTGTGTATCAGTGTCAGTAATCCAGTAATAACCTATTAGTTCCCCATTGTTTATTTTACTTGAACTGCATAGACTAATTAATAAAGTTGTGAAATTCTTAGTTTACAGTATATTTAAGATGCAAATATTTTAGCAGGGCCCATTCTTATTTAATTCAATTCTCTGAAAAATCACCAGAATATAGAAATAATATATACTGTATGGAAAAATTTCCACATAATTACAGATCACTTACTGTAATTCAGTAAAATTTATTGTCCTATTAAAAATTCCACATTTCCCACTTTGTTTCAGGTAAATCCCCTGAAAACCATTCCTCACAGCCTTTCAATCCGACCCTGACAAGGGTTTCCTTTCCAAACAAATTGTCCAAGGTTTGATGAAAATTTTGGCAGCCCTGGTATACCATCAGCAGAAACACAACATGTAACATATGGAGAAAAGAGAAGCGATACAGATGGTACAGCCTACCATCCCAACATCTACTGACATTCAGACTTGTTGCCTTAGAAAAACACCAGAGGACTAACTAAGAATAACCAATAAATGTAAGGTACCTGTTATTGGTATGATAGTCATCCCCAGGCCATGTTCTGGATGTTTGACGATGTGACACAGTCTGGGGCGAGTCCACCCGTCTCCTTTGGAGGCTCTGGCGAGCTGTTGGAGGTCTACATCCATGAGCACTGCCTGGAAGGCCACCGCAGGATTCAGCAAAGGGAAGAATACCGTAAGATCATCCTCACTCTATAGTGATAATAACCCTCTCACCAAGCTTTTTCTGCTCTCTTATTTATTTAAGGAAAAGACCGGACAGCAAGGATCAATCAATGGATCATCATTTATACCTAAAACAAATATGTTTGCGGTGATTTAATGAATTTAGCTTTAATCAGTAAAAGAAATCAAAACAATATTTTTCGTAGAGATCACAGAGTTTGGGACGCTCCATTTTTGCCCAAATATAGTATCACCTCACTGGACTATGAACTCCACCTCATTGGTCAAAAGGTCACAGAAGCGCATCATATTTCCTGTGGAGAATGAGGAGAGCCCACCTGCCCCCACCCATCCTCCCCACCTTCTACAGAACCACCATAGAGAGCGTTCTGACCAGCTGTCTCACTGTGTGGTGTGGAGGCTGCAGCGCCTCAGACTGGAAGAAGGTGAGAACAGCAGAGAGGATCATGGGGGCTCCTCTTTCCCCCGTTAAAGACATTTCATCCCAGCGCTGCGTGTCACTATCATCAATGACCCTCACCCCCCCACCATGGACTGTTCTCCTTGCTGCCCTCAGGTAAGAGGCTTCCGCTGCAGGTCCAGCAGATTTTGCACCAGCTTTTTCCCCACTGCCATCAGCAGCTGAACTGTTGAAAAAACTAAATCAACTCACAGACTCTACATCACACTGATAACACCAAACCACAAAGAACTTAATGTCGTGATTGCGGCCGTAATAGCTGACCTAATTGTTCATTTCACTCACCTGCCTTGTCCTCTGTCTGTTACCAATTCATTTTATCCACCTGCTCCTGCTTTCTGTTTTGGCTCAGCAGAGGGAGCTAGTTTAAAGTTCTGCAGTTTTGATGATTTTAATTATTTTGTATAATAATTGAGAAATTTACCCCTGCATTTAACCCATCCCCTTGGGGAGCACAGGGCTGCCATCGTGCGGCGCCAGGGGAGCAGTGTGTGGTAAAGGGTCTTGCTCAGGAACCCAGAGTGCAGACTGTGGGGATCTGTAAGGTTCTGTCTCTCAACTGCTGAGCCTGCCTGTCTCCATCTGAGCGTGTCTTTCCGAGCTCTCTGTTGGACTCATGGAGTCATGAACCTGCCTGAACGCTCTGTGGATTCCTGGAGCCCTGGATCTGTCTGTTCCTGTTTTGATCCGAACCCCTGGCTGGGTTACGGACTCCTGGATCTCAGAAACATCCTGTTCTGAGCTGTTTGCCTGACCTGGCTCGGACTCCTGCCTGTTCACTGGGGCTGCTGCATCGGGAAAAACAGGGCGGCTCCTGCCGCATCTCGTTGGGGGTCCATTGGCTGGGTTTATTTTCACTCTGAGAGCATGGACTGAACTGTTAAACCAGGTAAGTGACTGACATGGATAATCATCTTCCACCAGAATATGGGCACCACCCATCACTGGCACTGGGTCGCTTCTGTTCTCTTTTATTTTCATTAAACTTTTTTAACTTTCCCACTGTGTCTCGCCTGAATTCTGGATCCTACATTCTGAGCACATTACACTCAAAAAAAAAGAAGAAAAAAATGTTTTTCTAATGCATATTTGCCACATATATACTTTTCTTGAAATGCTCTGAGCTTCCATATTAATGCGTTTTGCACCATGTTTTTTCTCCCACATTGTTTACATTCTATCACTTCTGCATTTTATTGAATGGAAATGTTCATTGCAAAGCTGCTGCTCATTTACTGTCTGAAAGCTGTACAAAACACAATTTCGTTTGTATACACTGTGTACACAAAATGACAATAAAAGTTTTCGAAGTTTATTCCCATTAAGTAAAACGTTTTAAAATTGAACATTTCAAGACTGTTTACAGTTTATCTTCATCATGCATACCTGCTCATACTCTTCTTTCCTTAGCACCAGAAGAAACAAGTGTAAGCCGCAGGACTGGATCTTTCTCACCACCTGTAAGTAATTAGATGGATAATGGAAAAAGCACCAAAAAATATGCAAATACATTTAAAATCATCTGACGAAGATTTGTGACAACGTGAGGAGTTTTTCTGTTATCAGAAAATGTATAAATGTATTGATAAGGTATCTGCTTCACCTTCTTTCTCACCTATAGCCTCTACACATGACAGCACAGCTTTGCTGAGATCAGGGCCTGCTGGCCCAGTAAAATGGCTCACCAAGACCAGAGCAGCTAGCTGGGCCTTGTGAAGCTGAGCTTTAATTCCTCATAAATTTATGTTCTGAGGTCAATTAACATAAAACTAAAAAACCTTAAAGGTTAAAGACCTTCAAGTCATGATCATTTCTTTTTTGTAGCTTCAATTGTATTTCATGGATAAAGTAGAAGAGTCAAAGTGCATCAGATGCATGTCACTCTCCAATTTGTGAAGGGAGGGAGATTTGCCAGTTTTGCCTTTTATGAATCTTTATTGAAACTGTAGCTTTCTTTAGTGTTGTGTTGAGAAGGCAGGCCTGGATGAACAATTAGGATTTAAGGCTATTCTCAACTTTTCTCCTGTCTTTTTATGTTGATCGACCCTTTTCCTTCAGCGTAACCTGTTTTAACAGTAGTGCTCACATCTACAGCAGAGGTTGAAGTTAAGGATTTTTACCACTTGCCCAAAGGGCAAGTGACTTTCACATTTCACTTGCCCAGAAACAATTTTTACTAGCCCAGTATAATGTTTGATAAATACAGTTCCTAATATTCATTTT
This sequence comes from Cyprinodon tularosa, assembly GCF_016077235.1. Classification (NCBI taxonomy): domain Eukaryota; kingdom Metazoa; phylum Chordata; class Actinopteri; order Cyprinodontiformes; family Cyprinodontidae; genus Cyprinodon; species Cyprinodon tularosa. Next base: position 159,913 of record NW_024039231.1, on the reverse strand, counting down.
TGTGTATATATCAATGAAACATGTTTGCTTTTTAAATGTTTTTTGTAATTCAGTATTTTTTAAGTTTACAGGTTCCTGGTGTGTATATGCATGTGTCAGATAATGCAGGCATCCCCAACCTCGGTCCTCGAGGCCCACTGTCCTGCAGGTTTTAGAGGTTTCCTTGCTCCAGCACAGCTGATTTTAATTGAAAGCTAATTAACAGACAGTTGGTCTACTGCAATCATTATAATCAGCTGTGCTAAAGCATGGAAACCTCTAAAACCTGCAGGACAGGGGGCCTCGAGGACTGAGGTTGGGGATGCCTGAGATAATGAACTCAAGCCTACATTACCGTGTTAACATGCTTTTCAATCCTTCCTGCACATTCTTTTCAAACTAAACTTTGCTTTAAACTGTTGTGTGTTTGGAAAATATAAATTGTAATGTTAAAAATCTAAAAAAAAACTTGACAGGTTAAAAATTTAAGATAAATCACAAGACAGAAGTCAATGTCACAAATGAATAACTTTTATTTCAGAGTCTATTTCGCGAGAGTTTATTTCGCGAGAAGGAGACATCGAAATGAAGCAAGGAGACGCAGAGAACGCATCTTTTCACTCAGTATGAATATTTTTGGAATGAACGAGGAAACGATCATCAAAACATATCGTTTATCCAGCATTGCCATTTTGGAGCTGTTGGGGGAACTCCGAATGGATTTGGAGCCAGCCACAAGGAGGACCCACGCAATACCAGATATCACAAAACTCCTTGCAACATTGGATCTACCAATCTAGTTTTTCAGAAGTGCTGTCTGACGTTCTTAATGCCATGTCACCCTGACGCCCTAACGGAGAACCCCGACCTGCCCCCTGCGCCTGTGGAGCAACATGCCAATGCTGCGGGGATGCGTACGCGCAGTAATCTCATCCACAGTCACTTCTTGTGAGCCATTTGGTATGTGCATTTTTCTACAGGCCAATACAAAACACCTGTTTTTTTTTTGTTTTTTTTTACTGCAGTGAAGTAGAAATTCAGCCACGTACCACCTTAGGGAATAAAGGTTGCCAAAGTTTTTTCTTTATATATATATATATATATATATATATATATATATATTTTTTTTTTTTTTTTTTTTTTTTTTTTGGCGGGGTCACTGTAAGATTTAAATTTCTTAATGCACTAGTTTGTACAAACTACACACTACTTTGCCGCAAACCAAAAAACGCGCAAAACCATCATTTAAATAGGGCGTTTCCAACAGTTTTGCACCTGCCACCAGTTACGCAATCACTCTTGTTAAATCACCCGCAAACCATGGTTCAGCCCCTCGCGTAAAAATCCAGTTTGCGAGCGCAAATTACTGCACGCAAAATTGGATCTTGATAAATCCGGCCCTTAGACACCCTGTCTGTAAGAAGGAGCGCTACCTCAGGTCATTCATGCTGCCACCAGACTCTATAATAATGCCTATGACCACAATAACTCCTGTAAAAACCACTGTGCAGTTATATTATAGTTCTTTATTTATTGAATGTACAATATTCTGTGCAATACGCTGAATGTGCAATATATGTGAATAGAATAGTCATACCACTACCTCACCATTGTTCCTTACCTACTACATTTTAACGTTAAAGTAAATCCACCTGTATATAAGCCATCCGGATTGTACATATGTCACCTCAAACCTCTGTGCTGCTACCTTGTATTTTTTTTTATTTTATTTCTTATTTTTATTTTGTTTTTCATTGTGTGCGATACATGTACACTTGCACCTTAACCCTTATTTATCTTGATATACTGTATATACGTGGCTATACTGTATATATATATATATTGTTTATTCTTCTTAATGCATCTTTTTCCTCCTTGTTTGCACCTTCTTTTATTACTATGCCAATATGTGACCAGTGAATTTCTCCGCTGTGAGATCAATAAAGCTCATCTAATCTAATATCATCTAATTAGTTTTCCCTGACAAAATAAATGCAGAAACAAGACAATAATAATAACATAACAGGTCACCGATTTAACATGTTTAGCTCTATAACATTTAAATGCACCTCTCCAATGTCTAAGAGAAAACAATGTAATTAACATTTTTTAATGTATGACCTGCATGACTGTATAGAAGACTGCCATATGATAGCCATATTTACACTTTGCGCATGACATACAATTATGCCAATTTTCCTAATTGCTGACCGATTATTTTTAATCTAGGATTATCTGGGTGGTGGGTGAAATGGGTGGAGCGAAAAAAATGTGTCTGATTCGCACCAATTCCCGGACAAAAATCACGACATCTGGCGGAAAATCACCAAGCTTTTTCAAATCACGCGAGAATGTGTACAAAACAACAAAAATGGCGCCGGCAACGCTTCTGGGTCATTTTCATTGAATGTTGGTGATTTTAAAGTAATTTTGAGTGAGAAATAATTTTTTTTTGCGATCATTGCACTTGCCCGGAGGGCAAATGCAATGAAATTGGTCCTCTCCCAACAATAAAAACTATCTGCCCCGGGAGATTGGGCGATGGTTAACATCAAGCGCTGTCCAGAGTCATCAAACCCAGGTTGAGTTAAGCTTCAAGTACCACTAAATTCTATTTTCCAGGATGCCATCAAGAGGATCCTTAATTAAATGTCCTTCATTTTTTTGGGACAAGTCAGCAGGCAAAACAATGAGCAGAGACCTTTATGTTGCCATTTTCTGAAGGAAACTCTGACCTTTTAAAACATTTATTTTAGTTTTAATAGATCAGCATCAGCTAATATTAAAACTATCAGCTAGTTTGAAATGGCTTTGGACACTTACCTTTAAAAAGTCCATATTGCCGACATATGTCTCATTGACCTCTAGCAGTCGCTCCCCCCCCCTGAGACCACTACGCTGGGCAGGACTCCAGGGTTCTACGTCTCCGATTACGATGCCATGCTTGTTCTGTTCCATGTGTAGCTGAAAGCCAAAGCTCTGACCCTCCACACGCTTCAGCTGACATAGGCGGGGCGCCATGCACACATCAGGTTCTGGACATGATGGATAAATAATTAACCCCGATCTAGCAACAATATAATAATATATCAGAAAAAAATATCAAAAACTCACCGAAATCATCAGTGATGATCAGAGCAGGATTATCAATACCTTCCTTTGGGTTGAAGGTAAAGCTAAAGGATAGAGAGATTTGGTCAGGATGACCATGTTTAGAGGCGAAGCGGTTTATATGGAATTTATATTTAACAAAGTCTAAACACAATTCTTAGGGATCATATGAGGTGAGAGACCAATGTTTCCTATAATGTTTGCATATTTCGAGTGCACAAGATAATCTCTGCATCGCATAAAATACAATCCAACATAACATGTAAATCAATAAGTGTAATAACATTTACTCTGTATCATTTTGAATCTAGCATTTGTTTTCTAACAATTTTACGACTTAAAACCAAAAATGAAAATACAAGAAAAAGAAGAACTGGAACTAAAATACACAGACCAAACTGCCCCCCCATTCTGTTTTGTGTATATAGTAGCTTAGTTTAGTTGAATGTCGTTTTTAACTGAAATGACTTGCAGTTGAATTTTGTTAATAAACTCTTACATTTTGAATAGAATTTGTGGTGAATTTATTGCATATATGTGCAAATATTTCTGTTTGGTTTTTTGATTATTTCAGTACAAATGTTAAATGTTACAACAGTGTTTAATGGCATAATGCATCCATCTGCAGTTTCTCTACTGTTTCCAACCCAATACCATATTTGGACACTGTCTTGCCCTCTGCCAAAATAAAACAGATTTAAAAAATAAACGAAAATGAGCAAATTAAAATAAAATGTTTAGATTTAATTAATTTAATGCAAGACATTAAAACTTTTAAATGTGTTTTATTATACATCTCTCTCTCTCTTCAAAAACTTTTATTTAATAATTACATTTGAAATGAGACTGATAAATTTAGTCCTTTTGAATATTTAATCCTTAATATTTGTCATCCTAATTGCAATGCACCAAAATTAACCCTGTTGTTTAGTTATCATCCATAAGAATGTTGTTTTTTAGATCAACCCCTAGTTTGATTTTGTGCTGAATATAAAGAAGTTTGTTGTAGTAGAGGGGTAGTCTAAATTAAGCCTGCCATCTTAGACTCAATTAACTTTGCTAGGACAAACCTGCCCATGTTTGCTTACACACTTTGGACCTTGTGCTGATACACTGCGTTGGCACTAATTGTTAACAAATGGCAATGATTTCTCATAACCCTGTGTAGTTTAATAAGCTATAACATTTCAGTTTCAGTCTTACTAGTGGTTTCTGGAATGTCTAAAAAATGGACGACAGAACTTTCAGGCGCTGTGGATGAAGCAGCCTGTTACATCAGCTGCATGTTCTTGGAATGTTTTTTTCATAAGTGAATAATAACATGAAGGGACCAAAGGAGAAGGAAACAAACATAAGAAGGCAACATAGAGCAACACAAGAACTAAATAACTCAGCACTGGTAGAACTACAATACACAGAACACAAAGAAACTAAAAATAAATCGAACAGAGGGCAGAACGGAGAGCTGGGCCCCTGGCAGCGCAGAGCAGGACAGAAAGAGACTGAACAAACTGGTTAGAAAGGCCGTTTCTGTCCTAGGCTGCGCTCAGGACTCAGTGGATGAAATAGCTGAGTGGAGGGTGCTGTCCAAGCTTCCATCCATCATGGACAACACCTTCCATCCTCTGCACCAGAGTGTAGAGGAGCTCAGCAGCTCATTTAGTGAATTCATCCCGGCTGCCACCAGATTCTACAATGTGACACTGCAAGGGCAATAACTTGTGGAATGTATAATGTGCAATTACTATTTAATACCCTGTGCAATAACATGTTTCTTTATATCTGACAACCAGTGCAATAGCTATATATATAAATATAGATCTATATAAATACCCATGTAATCACCCTGTACAATAACCCTGTATGATAATCCTGCTAAAAAAAAAAGAGAAAGCTGTCAAATGTTGAGGCATTGTACTTTATATATCACATGCACCTTTGTCTTCCTTTGGCACCTTCTTCTTCTCTTTTTGACCATTTGAGCTGATGTAACTCAGTACATTTCTCCATTGTGAGATCAATAAAATCAATCAATCAATCAATCGATCTGTTGTCAGGCTCCTCTCCTTTCTGATAAAGCTAATAGTTATAGTATCTGAAGTAATCCTGAGCTTAATAGTTATGCTGCTATAAGCTTAGGCTGCTGGAAGACAGAGGGGGCATTTTCCCTCACTCTACTAGTCTACTTATATATTCTGTAGTTTCTACTTTGCTTCTGTTCAGCTGTGACACCGTTCTGAAGAGAGTAACCTCATGCTTAATTTCTGTAGATGATAAACTTGATCCCTTCTTTCAATGGTTGCCCCCATACGTATCTCTCTCAGACAAAACAACTGGCTGAACTTTTACTTTGACCAACTGGAAGGCCTTTTTTTATCTCGTAGACTTTGGTTTACTGTTTAGCTCCTAGGTTTAAATGAACCCATAACAAGAGCTACAACTACTTTAACTAACAGAAAATACTCATGGATCTGTGGTTCTGGATTCATTTTCTTGGTCTTTGCAATGTTTGCAACTCCTCAAATCAGAATATGTCTATTTGGAGCTAAAAAGTGACTGGCTGATCCTTCTTCCATGCCTGTGCTGGAATATTGTAAAATTTTAGACTTTCCTGCATCTCATAAATCTCTTCTCTCACTGTTTATTGTAACATACACTATATTACCAAAAGTATTTGCTCACCTGCCTTGACTCACATATGAGCTTAAGTGACATCCCGTTCCTAATCCATAGGGTTCAATATGACGTCGGTCCACCCTTTGCAGCTAGAACAGCTTCAACTCTTCTGGGAAGGCTGTCCACAAGGTTTAGGAGTGTGTTTATGGGAATTTTTGACCATTCTTCCAGAAGCGCATTTGTGAGGTCGCACACTGATGTTGGACGAGAAGGCCTGGCTCTCAGTCTCCGCTCTAATTCATCCCAAAGGTGTTCTATCGGGTTGAGGTCAGGACTCTGTGCAGGCCAGTCAAGTTCATCCACACCAGACTCTGTCATCCATGTCTTTATGGACCTTGCTTTGTGCACTGGTGCACAGTCATGTTGGAAGAGGAAGGGGCCAGCTCCAAACTGTTCCCACAAAGTTGGGAGCATGGAATTGTCCAAAATGTCTTGGTATGCTGAAGCATTCAGAGTTCCTTTCACTGGAACTAAGGGGCCAAGCCCAGCTCCTGAAAAACAACCCCACACCATAATCCCCCCTCCACCAAACTTTACACTTGGCACAATGCAGTCAGACAAGTACCGTTCTCCTGGCAACCGCCAAACCCAGACCCGTCCATCAGATTGCCAGATGGAGAAGCGCGATTCGTCACTCCAGAGAACGCGTCTCCACTGCTCTAGAGTCCAGTGGCGGCGTGCTTTACACCACCGCATCCGACGCTTTGCATTGCACTTGGTGATGTATGGCTTGGATGCAGCTGCTCGACCATGGAAACCCATTCCATGAAGCTCTCTGCGCACTGTTCTTGAGCTAATCTGAAGGCCACATGAAGTTTGGAGGTCTGTAGTGATTGACTCTGCAGAAAGTTGGCGACCTCTTCGCACTATGCGCGTCAGCATCCGCTGACCCCGCTCCGTCAGTTTACGTGGCCTACCACTTCGTGGCTGAGTTGCTGTCGTTCCCAAACACTTCCATTTTCTTATAATACAGCTGACAGTTGACTGTGGAATATTTAGGAGCGAGGAAATTTCACGACTGGATTTGTTGCACAGGTGGCATCCTATCACAGTTCCACGCTGGAATTCACTGAGCTCCTGAGAGCGACCCATTCTTTCACAAATGTTTGTAAAAACAGTCTGCATGCCTAGGTGCTTGAATTTATACACCTGTGGCCATGGAAGTGATTGGAACACCTGATTCCAATAATTTGGATGGGTGAGCAAATACTTTTGGCAATATAGTGTATTAAGATTTATAACCCATTCAATAGTTTTCTTACTTTGGTAAATTGTACCCAAGGGTTGGGTGGAGATCCTTGGTCACATCTTTATCACATTTTTATTTCTTAGGCCATACTTGGACTCTGTCTTGATATTAAAGTCAGAGGTCTACAAAGTAAAAAGGAATGGTGAGAGTTGTGACTTTACTTTCTGATATAGCATACAGTTAAATTGGCTAAGGATATCTTAAGCTATTTCTGTAGTTATCTGACTTGGTTTTAGGATGGACTCAGACCTGAACCTTCAGAGGCATATAAAGCCAGTTACTAAGTCAGCCTTTTATCACCTGAATAACATTTCCAGAATTAAAGGACTAATGTCCAAGCAGGATCTAGAAAAACTTATTCAAGCATTTATGTTTAGTAGAATTGATCTCTGCAACAGTTTCTTCATAGGTTTGCCTAAATCAAAAAACTGCAGCTAGTCCAAAGCTCTGCTGCCAGTGTTCTCATTAGAACTAAGAAAGTAGAGCACGTCAACCCAATTCTGAAGTCCTTCCTCTGGCTCCCTGTAGCTCAGAAAATAGACTTTAAAATCCTTCTGTTAGTCTAGAAATCACTGGATAGATCAGCACCTCAATCCATAACAGATCTGTTGTCTGGATCAATCTCCCAGACCACTCAGGTCTTTCAGTTCTAGCTTACTCTGTTTACAAAGAACAAGAACCAAACATGGGGAAGCAGCATATGCTCCACTAATCTGGATCAAACTCCAAATAGACTGTAAAAGTACTGAAAGCCTGAGTTCTTTTGAGTTAAATTAAAAAACTTATTTGTTTAAAGCTGCCTTTCACTGTTGAAATTAAACAGTTAACTGAGGTATTATTAGTATAAGTTGTGGTCTAGCTGTTTCTATCATGTTTTATCTTCATTTATTGTAATTCTGCTTTGAATTGCCTTTGTTCTGAATTGTGCTTTATAAATAAACTTGCCTTTCCTTTCCTTTCTTAGGCTGCTGGAGGACACAGGAACCACATCTCATCCCTTTGCTTAATTTCTTTTCTATTCTCCAATTATGCAGTATTTGTTAGTTAAACTCCTAACTGTATGATCTTTCTGCTTTTTCTGGTCATATTAGGTTAATTTAGCTTGGTTCTGTTTGGCTGTGACATTGTCCTGGAGGGAAATATGAGCAAATATCAAGAACTTCTATTACAGATGATAGAGCTGAGCTTTATTTGGTGCTTAGATCTGTTTCTCTACTAGACATAGCTATGGGCGCAGTTTTTTCAGTGACCAACTGTATTTTTTTCCCCTTAAAAACTGGTTCATATCTTCTGCTTAACTGTTTCTTTCCTAGTTAGAGCCACCCTCTTCATGTTAAAAGGGAATTTTTGCTCTCCACTGTTTCTGCATGCATGCTTTGTGTGAGGGATTGCTGTAGAGATATTAGCACAACGCAAGTAAAGGTCTACTGTTGCCACTTGCTCGTCCAGAAGAAACGAGTTCTGCAAAGTCGATGACTCGATGTGATCAGCTGGGTTTCCTTAGACAGAAACCTTTGAGGTAAACTCACTGTATGACTCAATTGAATTCTCTCTTCAAAGGCCTGTGGTATGACATGCATTTAATATAAACTGAACTGAATTGAAATTGTTTTGCTACTGTTACCTGATTTCAACCCTTCAGTCTTGCAGACTGTGGTCTGTTTGTCAGGTGGTCTTTGATCCAGGGGGATGCTGAGGCATTACTACACATCTTTTTGAGTTTCTGACAAAGTAAATCAGGCTGAACCATGTTAAATGCACTAGCAAAATAAAAGAACATGATCCTAACAATGAGGTCTGCCTGTTTAAATCGCAGTGACTTTGTTATAACAGGTGTATGATGACATCTTCAACTCTACAGCAATAAGCAAACTGCAGGGGGTCCTGATAGTTGCTTGTTTGCTTGCTCAGGGGGACCAAACAGAAGTCTCTCCAGGACCTTCATGATGTGGGATGTCAGGGCAACATGTCTACAGTCCTTGAGCACTGATGGGTTAGTTTTCTTTGATACCAAAGCAAGGCAGCAGGTCACAAGGCCACATCACTGGATCTGTCTCATAGGTGAGGCTAAGGCTGAAAAGGTGCTGTAGAATCTCACAGTGCTGCTCTGCAGAGTCCTTCAGGACTCATCTGAACCTGGTGCATTATACCCACTCATGTTCCTGTCACCTCTTCACTTCGAGAGACAGGCAGGTGGGTGGGGAGGAAGCAAAGCATATTCTTATTTGGCTAAGAAAAGAAAAAAAAACACATAGAAGCAGGAGGGTCCATGGTAGGGGTGATAGAGAAGCTTTGGGTAAATGGGGGGCTTTGGATATACATTTGACTGGAGAGAAGGATGTCATATACATTAGACTACGCATTGCTATGAGGCTTTTCTATTAGAAGGAAATAACTTTTTACGGAGGTATTAAGCATATATATATATATAGTATTACGTTTATATGCCTTTATATGAATGTTTTTAGACTGAAGAGGACTGTTTAGCCTCTTTGGTCAAAAACGGAATAACCCAACAGAAAGTTGCACTGTTGTGGAAGATATCCTGCCTTGGTTTGATAGCAAAGAAAGCTCAGCAATCTTTAATGAAAATCATCTCATGTTTAAGGTGTTTACTTTGTGCTTCTGCCCTGCATGGTCGCTTCTATACTTTCAGCTCTCTCTAAATAAACTTGCAATCTTTAAAAAAGCTTGACAAAAACATGCTTCATACTCTGTCACCGACTGTGGGGTCAATGCATTAGCCCCTCACAGCAGACAGTGGGGGCACCACTTGAGGGGTGAAATTTCACCAACAATGGACAGATAGAGTAGAAAAATAAACAGAAGAATAAAAAGAGATGTAAAAATAGATCAAATACAGGACACACTGGGATCCTCGTGCAAACACTGAAGGCATTACCAATAAAACACACTTGGTCTAAACCTCAGCCTGGGATCTTTCTGCATGATGCATGTTCTCCAGGTGCATGTGTAAGTTCTCTCTGGGTACTCTCATATTTTCCAAAAGCAATAAAAAATAACAGGTTGACTGTGATGGACCCTGTGATGGACCGGCAACCTTTCCAGAGTTTACCTTGCCTTTTACTAAAAGACTGCTGGAGATCAGCACCAGCCCTCTGGGACCCTCATGGATGGATTAGAAAGAAACAATCATCATTCCTAGGAAAAGGTGAACTCTTTAACCCAAAAGAATGACTGCAACATATATTTAAATTGAGATTTAACCGCTACTGGGGTAATTAGGTAGCAGCAGATTGTTTCTTAACCCTTTAAAATCAAGTTTTTCATATTTAATGCATGAGTTTTTGAGCCTCCTGCATAATCATTGTGATATTTTTATTCCTGAAAACAGACACAATCAGACACATGTAGTGAAAAGAAAATCTATAAAATATTGTACATTAATTCCTAGTGTATCACAAATGATGTAAATAAATGATATAATTTAAATTACAAAAAAAATGCATGTTTTTTTTTTGTTGTCAGAAAATTCAACGAAAACTGTAATTTGAAAAAATAATAATTTTCTGAAAAGTATTTCATGGTCCAGACTTTAAAGGGTTTGAATAATGAGAGATTAATAGAAAGAAAAATGCAGACCTACCCGTGGACTGTCCACTCCATTCTGCTGTCCTGTAGGGTAACAGTGAAGCAAACATTAAAAGACACATTTTCCCAACAATATTTTCTGCAGCTATGCTTATTATAGGAGCCAGTTAAAGGGAAGGAGCTACATCCCATGTCCAGAATGTCAGTCCAAGTAGCTATCAGCACAGAGTGGAGGCTACTCTGGGTGCTGTTAGAAAACAGAAAAGTATTTACCGTAGGCCCTCTGGATTCTAGTTGTTGTTCTATATTGATTCTGTTCTAAGAAGACCCAAGAATCTAAAATATAATAATATAATTCTACATGTTTATGTAGAATTACTATGGAGAACTATAGACACATCTCTCTTCTTCCAAAAAATTCAACAATTACTGAGAAAAAAACAGAAAAATAGAAAAATAAAACAATATGGTTTTAGGAAAAATCTACCATTATACAGGTAAAAGCCAGTAAATTAGAATATTTTGAAAAACTTGATTTATTTCAGTAGTTGCATTCAAAAGCCCTTTGCAGGTGTTTTGAGTTAATCAGCTGATTAGTTTGTGGCACCAGGTGTCTTCATAATGTATCCGTTACACAATATTCTAATTTTGTGACACACGGAATTTTGGATTTTCATTTGTTGCCACTTCAAATCATCAAAATTAAATGAAATAAACATTTGAATGCATCAGTCTGTGTGCAATGAATAAATATAATGTACAAGTTACACCTTTTGAATGCAATTACTGAAATAAATCAAGTTTTTCAAAATATTCTAATTTACTGGCTTTTACCTGTATATATTTATCCACTGCCCTGGATAAAGATACATGCTATTGTAAGATAACTTCTCTAAAAAATATAGGTGTCTGAAATTGTAGCTTTATTGAGGTGATGGAGGAATATAAATACCTGGACAACAAACCCGACTGGAGATGCAACTATGAAGCCGTCTATAAAAAAGGGCAGAGCGGACTGGAGCTATGAAGCTAAGGTCCTTCTGTGTTTGAAGTAAGATGTGGCAGATCTTCTATCGGTCTCTCATCTCTTCCTCTGATCTCTTCTTCCATCATCTGCTGGGGTAATAGCATCAGAACAAATACGTTTAAAAAGCCAGACACTAAACAAGATCCACCCTGCCCACACATAGAACCACTTGTTAAAAAAGCCAATGGTTTATTTCCGAAATAATTTTTTATTTGGCATTAATGTTTTTTTTAAACTTAATTTTCATTTGAATTTTTGCAACATATATAGATATATACATACAAGCCCCTTTTAGCCTGCTGTTCTTCACTTACAATATACTTAAAAAAAACTTTGAAAGTATAAGCATCGGTTTAAACTTACGAGTAAAGCAGGTTAAAAGATTAAACATGACTAACATACAGACATAGATATAGTTGGTAATAATAATCATAATAATAAGCAGTGCAAATGGAGATAAATGAGTGAAATAAAAATCATAAATGAAAATATATAAATAAAGATAAGGAAGGAGTGTGACATATATAAAAACAAAACTTAATATAGTATTTTTGAATTGAACTGAATTGAATGAGAAAATTAAGTTTATTTCTTTAGTGCCAATTCATAACACAAGTCATCTCAAGTCACTTTACAGACACAGTTCAACCAGATTATTCTGTCCAAAGGAGGAAACGGAACCGATGATTTAACTTTATATGTTTGCTAACAGTTCTTTTCAACACATTTTACTGTAACCATTGATCAGTGGTTCTGTTTTTGTGTTTTTCCATCCTTTCAGGCTCTAAGCAAACATTTGGTGCATTTTGGTCTTTGCTTGGTCGGAGCAAAGATCTGCTTCTTTCTAGAGCCAAAGGAGACCAACAGGCCTTTCATTTAATCCCAGCGCTGTGTGCTCAGAGCCCGTAACATCATCAATGACCCCTCACCCCCCCACCATGGACTGTTTCCCTGCTGCCCTCTGGTATTCAATGCAGGTTCTGTAACGGCTTCTTCCCCACCGCCATCAGACAGTTGAAAAAGCTCTAAATCATGTCACAGACTCTGCATCAAACTAACCATAGAGAAACAAATCTGACGTTTTCTTCACCATTTTTTTCTCCCACAATTTCTACATTTGATCACTGCTGCACAGCTGTACAAAACAAATTTTTATTTTGTATAAAAATGACAATAAATGTTGTCTAAGTTGATTTGGATTACATGAACACTGTGAACTTCACTGCTTGAGGTCAGCCCTGGAAGACCATCTGCTGATTGATAAGTTACTGCTCAGTACAGAATGAGTTTGGGGTCAGTAGGGCTTTCTCACAACAAGCTGATTTGATAAATCAAAGTAAACAAAAACATTCATCAATGTCCTTTATTTTAAATGTCTCTCTTTACTCAGCACAGTTTGAGGATTTAGAAGTGAGCCGTATAAACAGAAAAATTACATTGAACATATGATTTTTCTTTTACAAGCTTTAATCTGTTATATGCAAAAGCCTCTAAAAAAACAGGGTAATTTAGTTTAGATCAGTTTAAATTTTAGGAAGACTCTCCTAGAAACTAAACAGTAAAGCTAGTAGACTTCATGTCACCATCTAAGTGCTTCTTTGGTCCATAGAACTGGATCCGTAGCTGAAAACTGCTCCTCAGAGCCTCAGTTTGACAACAAAACAGCTGACCGTGTTCAGCAGCACCAAAGACCTTCATGCAATGATTTGTTAATAGCTCATCAAAGATTCATTTAAAGAAATACCAGACGATGACTGGCTATGCTGTGGAAGGTTGCTGAAGTAGGAAAAAGGAGAAGGAGGAATACAAAAAGAGAGAAATGCCTACCTTCAGAAGATGACATGGAGATCTCTGTGCTTTCAGCAGCTCATAAAGAGGAACCGTGAAGGGACAAAGTTCACACCGACACTTTAGCTCAATCAGCAGGTGAGATAGTAACTCATTTCTTCACAAGCCTCTAGTTAAACATTTACATCTTCTTAGGAATGATTTAAAACTCAGTTTGGCACCTGATGGTAAAACTAAGTGATCCGGCTTCACACAGTCAACTGTTATGGTTCTGATTTCTGCTGGGAGGTTCTGAGGAGTTCTATGGACTGAAGGAGAGGTTCTGGTGAGAATACAATGCTGGTCTGGACACTTTTAGGGCTAGGCAGGCATTCTGTTCATGTTGAAGAATCATACCTGAAGATGTGTTACCTGACAGCATTACAGAGGACATGTGCAAATATTTGGAGGACAACAATATATTATTTATAATAATTATTATTATTATACTGCCTTGTTGTTCAGGAAAAGCATGGAATTTAGTGAAAGAACAAACTGGAACCTCAGAGACGGAAGATGATCCATGACTGCCCCCCAAAGTGAAGACTAATCGATTATATACAGTGCATATTATGTACTGTACATGTTATACACAGTAGTAGCCATTAAAAATTTCCCCACTTTCCTTGACTGGTCCTTGGTCGTCCCTCAATTCCTTTTTTACTCAAATATTCTTTCTGTCTGAATTTGTGGACATTAATATCTAAAGAGAAGCGTCATCATCTCCTGGTCAGACCCTGTAATTAAGTTAAAGGGTGCAGTCAGAGTAAAAAACTTGAAGGCCAGTGGCTGGAAGTAACAGCTGATTTAGCTTGGAGCTGCAGGGAAGTGGGCTGTCATTAGGCTGGCATTTGACTGTGAAGGGTCATTTTGAATGGCTGCTACTGTATGTATATTATTGTGTATATGTGTGTGTATATATATATATTTATATATATATTGTGTGTGTGAATATTGGATAAAAACAAGTTTAACAGAAGGGTTACTCTACTTTAAGTTAATTTAAGTGCAATTAGAGGGAGAGGGAGTATAAAAAATAAGTTTCACTTCTTCATAGGCCTACCCCTTTTCAGACAATTTACATTAATCAATATTTCTCTGGTTGTATATACATACAAGTTGATTTGGTGGAGGGTTTTGTTTCTTTTTCTATGTTCAGGTGACTTTAGTTAGTTTGGAAATCGGTGTTTGCTCTGGTTGATATTAACTAATGTCTTTTCTGTGTATTTGGCTGAATAATTTATTGTTGTTTGTCAAACTGTCTGTCCAAAAAATTACCTGAAATAAATCCTTATTCATTCATTCATTCATTCATTCATTCATTCATTCATTCATTCATTCATTCATTCATTCATTCATTCATTCATTAATTCATTCATTCATTCATTCATTCATTCATTCAACGTCAGATATTTGGGACTGCCATGGAGGCTGATTTCCATCTGCAGCCCCAGAGCAGGTTGTTTACAATCAGGCCTCAGACTGTCTGTCTTACATAGAGTGGATAAGAGGAGCCCGGGGTCAGCCGCACCCATGATGTTATTGACATGCTCAAAGTGCCATTACTGAACCAAATGCACTGCTTCCTGTTTTTCCAAATATGACTTAATCCACTGTCTCAGAACCGTTAGTGAGAAAATATACTTTGATAGTTTATTTATAAGGATGTCATGTTTCACTGTAAAAGGATAAGAAATCTGCACCGATGTAAAAGCTGTTTGAAAGTGTAACTGAAATGTGTTGCGATGTGCTTGGATCTGGATCAGGCAGCTTTAGGTTTTAAATTCTTAATGGAACAGAGTTTAAAGTAAAATGCCTTAAAACAAAAAAAGGTTCTGAGACACACTGAATATTATACACGTTCTGATGGCATTTTAGTGAAAGGTTTATAATCAAAAACATACTTAATGTATATAAGTATGATTATTAATCATTATTAATTATACATGTACACACGGTTTTATGGGGCCCATTGGAACTTGGGCCCAGAGGCAGCTGCCTAGTAATATTCTAATGGTAAATCCCCCCATTGCTTTTCACAATAACCAACAGATGCTAGAACCGACTGACTTTTAAGATCTGTTAATGAAACTAAATTTCCAGATAATGAGTTGGTCATTTTGCTCAGCTTTACTCACTTTGTTAATAATTTCCTTTAGGCGCTTATTAAAAGGCATTCATAGCCAACAAAAGCTAATGTTTCAGAACATAAAGTCTCAGGATGAGTATTTTCCAACACTGCTCCTCAGGGCTCAGCGCCCTGCAGGTTTGACATGGTCCCTGATTTCAAATCAAGGCATTTAAGTGGTTCATGGTTTACTCGTTTTTTTTCCTAAATGTTCCATGTTAAAGCAGAAGATTGTTTCTTAGCCTTGAGAACCGAGGTTGAAAAACTGTGCTTTAGATTACTAGAGATGCATTTGCTGCTGAAAGGCTGTGGTGCAGCCGACGGATCTGAGAAAGCTCCTCCTCCATCTGGATAGTCACCTTTCCTCATGAGCTCTGCCACTGAGACCAGTAGATCCTGAAAACAGCCCATTGATGAGCTGGGAGGTCTTCTGGCATTAGAAGCATCTAGATTTACCTTTGTGAAGCTCTATACCCAGCAGCATCAAAAACATGTTTTTGTGAATTAATGACTGCATAGAAATTCAAGCATAAATGATTCTTTATTGTCATACCTTCTCAAATTTGCATGTTTGTGGTACAAAATATAGCCTTCAAAAAATTTGAGAAAAAAAGAAAGATGAAGCAGAATCAGTGCAGCTCAGGGTCAGTGGTCTTAACAGCTGTTTTGTTTCTGAGCCTGCTGGTCTCGCTCTGGATGCTCCTCAGCCGCCTGCCTTACGGGAGAGGCTGAACCAGTCTGTGTGCAGGATGGGTGGAGTCCTTCAGTGCACCTTTCCCCTGCATCTGAATGAAGCCTGCTCCCTGCAGTCCTCTGTGCAGCTGTCATGCAGATAGCGCTCTGCACCACACAGCAATAAAGTTTCCTCAGAACTGAGGTCCTGAGTCCCACTCTATGCAGCTTCCTGAGGAGGTAAAGACACTGATGGGCTTTCCTGACCAGAAGGAAGCATTAAGGGTACTGGATAGATGCTCATCCAGCCACCTCTACAGTCGCTCCTCCAAGGTATAGAGGCTGAAGATGAGCCTTGTCCCTTTGAAATGTACCACCAACTCTGTTCTCCTTCAACCTCATGCAGAGGTTATCGTCTCTGGACCAGCTGTTCAACCGTCTGTGTATTTGGACTGCTTGTTATTTGTGATGCAGTGACGACTGCAAATTTTAATTTATGAGAGCTGGAGTGTCTTGCAGAGCATCAGATGTCAGCAGAGTAAATAGGAGGGGGCTTTACATGCAGCCCTGAGGCGAGGCGGTGCTGAGAGTGATCGAGGAGGAGAGGCTGCTTTGGATCCTCACAGTTTGAGAGCTGTTGGTAAGGAAATCCATGAGCCAGTTCCCCAGTGTGGGACTCGGTCGAAGAGAGAAAATCTTCTGCACCAAAGTCTGTGGGATGATGGTGATGAGGGGTGATGCTGAGAAACTAGCCCATGCATTTGTTACTTCAAGGCTGGACTATTGTAATTCTTTACTATCAGGAAGTCCACAAACTGTAGTTAAAAGCCTTCAGCTGATCCAAAATGCTGCAGCGAGTTCTGATGAAAATGAAAAAGAGAGATCATATCTCTCCTATCCTGGCTTCTCTTCATTGGCTTCCTGTTAAATCAAGAATAGAATTTAAAATCCTCCTTCTCACATATAAAGCCTTAAATGGCCAAGCTCCATCTGATATCAGAGATCTGATTGTTCCTTATGTTCCTAACAGAGCACTTCGCTCTCAATCTGCAGGTTTACTAGTGGTTCCTAGAATTTCTAAAAGAAGAATGGGAGGAAGATCTTTTAGTTATCAGGCTCCTCTCCTGTGGAACCAACTACCAGTTTTAGTCTGTGAGGCAGACACTCGGCTCAGGTTATCCTGAGCTATCTCTATAGTTATGCTGCTATAGGCTTAGACTGTGCACGTTTCATCTGCATATTTGGACACAAACCTACTGTGATAGAAATGCATATTCTTTATACTTAACATCAACACCTTTGTTCATAGATGTTGGAGATCGGCCTGTTTTTCAGTGTAGTCCTGTTTCACTGACTGTGACTAACTGGATGTGCTCTCTTCATCCTCTGACATGGGAGCTGGCTCGGAGCTCGTCTGCCTGGCTGTGTGTTTCCTGGACGGGGCAGCCTTTTACAGCTGCTTTTTGTGTCTCTGCTTCTGTCTCCTTGAACCCCAGTCGGCCTCAGCAGATGGCTGCTCACACTGAGCCTGGTTCTGCTGGAGGTTTCCTCCTGTTAAAAGGGAGTTTTTCCTCTCCACTGTCACTACAAGCATGCTTAGTGTGAGGGATTGCATTTGAGTCAATTAGTCGATGCAATCAACTGGTTTTCCATAGATAGAAAACTTTGAATCAATTTGACTGTATGATCTGGCTGAACTGTAAAGTGCCTTGAGATGATTTGCGTTGTGAATTGGTGCTAAATAAACAAAGTGAATTGAATGGAATTGATGAAGGCTGAGGAGGATCCAAGCAGAGCAAATGGAGGTAGGAGTATCTGTTCTAAGGTGGTTGATGACCTTTGGACCACCGATGAGATGAAGTCAGCAGTGGATCATGACCATCCTCTCAAAGCACTTCATGACTACTGATGCTCCGGCTGTAGGTCGTGGTTTTCAGGCCCATCATTGTGCAGCACACAGGGGACAGGGACAGTAGTGGCAGACTTTGAGTAGGTTGGAAGAGACGCTAGGGACAGTGTAGTGTTAAAGATGTCTGCCAGCACCTCAAACAGCCGGTTTGCACAGTCCCTTACTATCTGCAAAGCCAGATTTTGATCATCTTGCTTAAACACACCTGACCTCCCTGCATTTCTAGATTCTCTGTGGTTTCTTTAACACTCAGCAAAGGATGCGAATATCTATTCCAGCACATAAAATGGACCCCTACCCTAAAAAAGTTATTTACATGGGTTTATGTTTTGGTTTTTAAATATCACCAAGTTATTTCGTGTTTGACTTCATGTCAAAACAGGATTTTCCTCTGAAATACAGAAGAAAAAAATTTAATCTATAAACATTATTTTTTCATCCCATATTTTCTCTCAAAAGCTTCCAGATTAATCTTTCATTGTGTTTCCAGGGTCCAGTGGATTTTGTAAGGAGCCACCAAAGCAATATCTCCATGGACAGCTGATTCCAGAAGGGGGCACTGTTGCTTACATGAGAATTTATAAAATCTGTTGTCAATAGTTTCCTCAATCATGTTTTCAAAGGGAATAAAACCTTTTTTTTGAAAGAATCATCTCTGGATAAGCTTGGATAACGGCTCTTTTCCTCCCTCATCACCTGTGCAGCTCCTCTGGGTGAGAGGCTGAACCGTGTGGATGATGGATGATCTTATCAAACTGGTTCGATTTCATCTGTTCCCTTTATTTTGACTTCAGGCTCTGATTTCTAACGCAAACACATTTTGGAGAAAGACTTAAAAAATAAATGATTCTCTTCAGCTTATTTAAATGGAGCCAATTTAAATAAACGTCTCAAGGTGCTTTAAATAAAAACGTAGTTTTATTGTATTCATACAGACAGATGACAAAGCTCCCCGTGAGAAGCTCCAGACCATCTATTGACAGGATGCTTTTAAGGTTTAGTTTTTTTTATCAGAAGAATATCTAGCCCTAAATATACAAAAATATCCTCTTTCTTAACAAACTCTTTAACTTTGAGATTAGCAGGTTTAATGTTGAACTTTGAGGCCCGAGGTAGCGTCTAAATGCTGTGCCTGGATCTGGATCAGGCTGATTTAAATTGGAAACTTCTAACATACCGTAAATTCTCTTATATTGGCCTGTATTCCATTAGCGGCCGGGACTCTAACATTGGCCGGTCTCGCTGTCAGAGGAGGTAAATAATGGCCGGTCTCTAATACAGGCCGGGGCTATAAACGTTTTTTCTGGGCATACCTCAACATTATACTTGTGGTAGTAACATACAAGTACCACAGCCCTGCGCAGCTGGACGACAGGCCCTGACTGCTGCCCGTCTGCGCGAGGAAGAGAACAGACGCAGCAGAACATGAGGAGGAGCGCGAGTGATGAGGAGATTAAAGGGAGAGATGAAGAGGAGGAGGAAACTGAGGAGGAGGATTAAACAGAATTGGAGGATTTTTTTTTCTTTTTTACTTCAAACCAAGCGAGACATGGTAACTGTACTTTTTCAATAAATGAACTTAGTGTTTTATAGGTTCAAATAGACACAAAATCTCATTTTTATTCATTCCACTGCTAGTCTGTTTTGCTCAAATAGCAATAGAGGCCTGTCTCTAATTCTGGCCCCCTTCCAATAAAGGCCTGGACCGCGATGCACTTGAGTGAAATAAAGGCCCGGGCCTATATTAGAGGATTTACGGTATATTTGAAAGTGAAATTCTGTGAAAGGAAGCTCTCCATTTAAACTTTTTGGAGTTCACTTGGTCTTTTTAGAAGAAGTCTCCTTCTCCAAATCCTGCAGCGTCTCCTGCACTTCTTTTTGCACTTTGCGAAAGTGAAGCCTCTTCCAGAAACTTTTCTGCTTCTCACGCCCCCACTCCAGGTCCCGTAGGAAGACCTACGACAGAGAAAAGAGGCATTTCAACCAGAGCAAAGCAAATGTAATGGTATACCTGCTATCCCCGTACAGGAAGCTGCGGTGAAACATCTCAATGGAGAAGGAGGCTTCTGACATATGTGACCAAATAACTACATGAAAAGATGTCTGCAAGAAGAGTGAAGCTGTTTTATATTTACTATGAATTCAGTCTCTTTATCTGGTTTTTAATACATCAGAATGTTTCCAAGAGATCCGGTGTTCTGTCAGATGAGCATACACTACCTCGACGGGCGTGTATCCCTTTATTCATGTCCAAAAAACTATTTAATTGCTTAGTTATTGGTGTTTTTTAAAGTGTATATTGATCTGACCTTAAATTGTTTTTTTTTTGTGACTAAAGGGAAACATTCCCGTAGAGGTAGTTTAAAGGAATAGTACACCCAAAACATGATTAGCCTTCATTTTCTACTCACCCCCATGCTGAACAACACTCTGGAGTACTTTTTTGATATCTCAAATGCATCTGGAGATCTGGGAGGCTTCTTGCTGTCTGCTGACATTCAAATAATGGAGGTCTATGGCGCCCGAGGCAGAAAGGTCCATAAAAGTCCACAAAAAACGTGTCAATATTCCTCCATACTGCTCGTCCAATGTATTCCAAGTGTCCTGAGTGGGTAGCGTCCATAATTTACTCCAAACGAAGTCATTTAGAATGTTTTTAGAGCATAAACAGTAGTGTATAGGATTTCCTGAAAGCGCGTTCACGAGTCTACGGAAACCACGGCAGACCAAACCAGATGAAAGTGCGCAATCCTTTAAGTCAGGGGTGTCAAACTGGTTCCAGAAAGGGCCTAGTGGCTGCAGGTTTTCTTTCCAACCAAGCAGTAGCACACATGACTGCAGTCATCTCATCAAGTGAGTCCAATCTCAACATGATGACCTGATGAGATGAATGGAGCCTGGTGTACTATTGCTTGGTTGGATTGAAAACCTGCAGCCATACTGCCCTTTCTGGAACCAGTTTGTCATCGCTGTTTTAAGTATTTAGGCTGAAGAAAGCAGATTAAGAGGAGAAGCTGCTTCAGAGAGATGCTGTAGTTCCTGACATGCAGGAAGGTGGATCACATGCTGCTTTGGAATAGATGGTTCCAGGAACTTAGAGATTAACTTCCATTCAGAAAGCCCATATTCTTATCTTCAGGTAACACAGAGTATATGTCACATTAAATAATACTACTTCAGCGATAGTATGTAGGTGTTACTTTATTGTATGTCTTCTACCATGTCTGTTGGTTGTGCTGTTCTTTTCACATCTCTTTGCATGTGATGAAGCAGACTGAAGATGTTTTATCATTATCTTCCTTTAATCTCCTCTTTTTTCATCTTTTCTCCTTTTGTTCTGTTTTTCCTTTCCTGTTCTACCTACATTGCAGTGTCCATATAATCTGTAAAACTCCCTGCATAATTATAATAAAACAATTTATATGCATAAATCAAGCAGAACAATTTGGTGATAGCCGTACTGCTCCACTTGTGAAAGTAAAATCTGTTGGGCTCTTTTTGGCATCATGACAATTATTCTTATTGCCACATCGCCAGACACTGTAAAAAACAAACAAAAAAACAAAGATTTTTCTGTGTTTTGAAGGAGAATTTACCTTAAGCTGCTGCTTGACTCGGTTGCGGTCCCAGGAAGACGCATTCTCTCGT
Source organism: Cyprinodon tularosa (assembly GCF_016077235.1). NCBI lineage: Eukaryota > Metazoa > Chordata > Actinopteri > Cyprinodontiformes > Cyprinodontidae > Cyprinodon > Cyprinodon tularosa. Next base: position 138,135 of record NW_024039231.1, on the reverse strand, counting down.
ATCACTTTCAGGATAGGGTGCCATTGGTCTGAGATGTCAGAGCCTTCAGTGACGGAGGCCAGGACTCTGACACGCCGCTCGTTCCCTTTGCCCGTTGGCCCACCCCGGCCATACAGGGCCTGCTTCCCCTCATCAGTGATGGCGTTCAGGTACAGGCTACACAGGGACACAGATATACTCAATACTTTGAATTCTACTGCATGGAGATGGCAGAAACACATGAATGCAGATTTAGTCACAGGATTGTGTTTCTTATAGCTGTTTAATTTTAGTTTGTGAGCAAAATACATAAATTAACAAAGTTTATGTGATCTTAAACAGTTTTTTCTTTAATAATTAATAGATATTTGCAGAGATGGGAAGTAACGAAGTACAAATACTTCGTTACTGTACTCAAGTAGATTTTTCTGATATTTTTACTTTACTTTACTACTTATTTTTACGGCGACTTTTTACTTCTACTCCTTACATTTTTACACAAATATCTGTACTTTCTATTCCTAACATTTTAAAAAATTGGCTCGTTACTTTAGTTTTGAATCATTTCAATGGAGTTACCGTTATTATTTTTCACGTCATCAATACCAAATTCAATCTAATTGGATGGGAATCTACGTTGCATTTGACGCACCACTACAAGATGAATCGACAGATTCGGCGGTATTTATTCACGGCAAATCATTGCAGCTTGGTGGCGGTGGCGTTAGCATAGTAGCATGGACGACGAGATGATTGAAAATGAACACAACGGAGATCTAGTCCTATTGGCAGACATCCATTTAAAATGTAGGCAGCGGCATGAAAAAAGTGGTTTCTACTTTTACTTTTATACTTTAAGTAAATTTACAAGCCTGTACTTTGTTACTTTTACTTGAGTAAAGAAGTTTAATCAGTACTTCCACTTTTACCAGAGTATTTTTTAACACAAGTATCTGTACTTTTACTCAAGTACGGAAAGTGAGTACTTTTGCCATCTCTGGATATTTGCACACCATTGGTTATAATGCGGAATCCCCATTAAAACTTGATACTATTCAGTTATATATAACGTATATATAATGTTTGCAAACTTGATTTTATTCGATGTGGAATAAACAGAAGGTTGCCACTTAGCTCAGTTAGGAGACAAATGGTGTCACTGTTTTATTTGCATTAATAGAATAATCTGCAAGGCCTCAGAGGTTTAAATAAACTCGTCACGGTCATTAATATCTGACCCACTTTGGGCTTCTTCTGTTTTATCAGACCCATTATTTCTGCAGGGAGGAATGACCTAAATGATTTAAAGCCAGAGGTGTCGAAAGTTTTAATGTTCATTAATCCAGTAGAAGTAAATATCCTACTGTTTAAAATCACTTTTGTAGAAGTTCAAGAGAAGTTCAAATGAAAGTATAAACATAAAAATGTTAAAACTATTAACGAGAAATCTTGGAAAAAATGTTAAAGGTATAGTGGAGGATGTTCTTTTTCCGGGTGGATCATCAAAAATAAGTGGTCCTCCTAACTGTCAATCATTCTGGTGATATGTTTGCGTAAGGTCGTCCTACGTGCTCGTCCAGATTTTCACTTGCTGATGGTGAGTCTGACACAGTGGAAAAATTATAAATCTTCCTTTGCAACGTAAACTTGAATGAACAATGCAAACATCAACTTATAAAGGAGAAAATGGGCTTGTGCACGCTCTCGCGTGAGTTGAAGCATAAGTTTAATAGGGGTTCCCTCTCAGGAGTGGATACAGGATTCTACATGTGCATTTTTCTTTTTTTTAAGCAGAGAGGGTGAGTCTTTTAAAAAATTTTCGAAAATCCTCCACTTTACCTCACACTGATTACTGCACTACCCTATTGAAGAACTATTTTTCTACAAATCTGGATGTTAATGTCCTTAGACTTAATGTTCTTAGTTTTAACAAATGGTAACAGTGTCAAATTTAACTTAATATCATCTTGAAAAACTATTTATTTGGGCATGTGGTGAACAGCAAGTTGGGGCAGTCCAACAACAAAGTTAATTGTCTGGGTGAAACAAAATATTTTGATGGATTTAATTTGTTTTTTAAATACTAACAGGCCATAACGAAAATTAGCTTAAATGAAACAAAACTGGCTGCACAGTTTCACAGTGGGTAGCATTGCTGCCTCGCAGCAGGAAGATTCCAGGTTCAATTCTTGTCCCGGGGTTTTCTGCATTGAGTTTGCAATTTCTCCCTGTGCATGCATAGGTTCTCTCTGGGTACTCCAGCTTCCTCCCACAGTCCAAAAATGTGACAGGTTAATTGTCTTCTCTAAATTCTCCTTAGGTGTGAGTGTGTTTGTGAATGGCTGGTTGTCCTATTTGTCACAGTGTTATCCTGCGATGGACAGGCGACCTGTCCAGGGTGTACTGTAGCCCACTTCCCGGACATTGCCAGCTGGAGATTGCACCAGCACCCCTCGCTACCCCATAGGGATAAACGTGATGGAAAACAGAGGGAAGAAACAAAAGTAATGAGTCTATTCTTAAAAGTAAGGAGTGGAAAGTAGAGATAATTGCTAAAGTTGTGTAAAAATAATTACTCCAGTAAAGTATAAGAGCCAAAATTTATATTTAAGTAAGGTAACAGAGTGTTTGTACTTTGTTACTTCACACCTCTGTTTTAGAGCTCCAGAAATTGTTCACTTATAACTCAGGAAACATAGAAAGTCCAGAGAGAATTCTTAATTGAAAGGTTCTACTGTTTACATTTTGGACAAAGAAAATAGGTGGCTTGAAAGGGGCCTGAAGGAAGCCATCTATGTAAGGAACCTTAAGCAGAGGGGGGGGACTCAGGTTTCAGCTTTCAAAAACCTACAATGCAGCGATGGAGTTTATTCCTTCTCGCTATAATCGCAGCCCCAACCCCTTTATAGGGAAGAGAAGACCTCGCCTATTCAGCCAGGCCAACAATTCCCTTTAACGACCCCCCCCCCCCCCCCCCCCCTCAGAGACATAGACAGGTAAGGGTCATTGCAGGCTAACAAAAGACGCCAAACGATTCCCATTCCAAAGGAGTGGACCTGTTCATCCGTTTCAATTTGCATGTTTTCTAAACAAAAACAAGGCTTTGTTGGGCTGCTGTATAAAGCTTAGAACTCAATGCTATTCCTGACATTTTGAATTAAAAAAGCTTCCTGGATGTGAAGCGAAACGTCTTTAAACTTGGAAAAAAAGTCCAGTGGATTGTTTTTTTTTTTTTTTTACTTTTTTGGATTGACTATGATCTGGATGACTGAGAATCTTCACCAGTTTATTCTTCTGTGTGTGATGATGAGTTTTCACCGACAGACCAGCTGTTGGTTTTCCTCTCTGAAAATCAAACACGTCTCATACCAGCTGTCAGCTGAAAGGATTGAGGAGATGCTTACTGTACGGTGTGAATGCTGTGATGGTCCCTGCAGGCATCAACCAGAACCTCGGCTGCCTTGTCGCCGATCACATTATAGGCAACGTTGAGCTCCTGGAGCCCAGTGTGCAGCTGGAGCCGTTCAGCCAGCGCCAGAGCCGCGCTGTCCCCCATCCCGGTGTGCATCAGGGACAGGTAGGTGAGGGACTGGTTCTGTGGCAGCGCCTCCAGCAGGATGCAGACCCCAGAGTCCTCCAGCGGGTTATCACAGAGCCTAGAGGACAAAACAGCTCCTCTTTTTACCAAGAACATCAACAGAAGCACAGCCATAAATTTAATAAACCTAATAACAAACCTAAAAATAAAAAGTTGTGAATATAATTTCCATTTATTTATTTGAAATCCTTTGACTGATTCATTCTAAATCTTTCTCCAATTGTTAACTTTGAATAAATTTGGATTTAAATTGCAATTATTCTGTCCATACTTTAAATTATAAAGCCAGACAATATTTTTTATCTTTTTTTTTTTTTTTTTATCAAACCCTTAAACTTCGAGTTTTAGGGTTTAAAAGGACGATCGAATCGTAAACATTTAAGGGATCAGAATATTTCCATCCTGGTGTTAGCAGGACCGTCAGACGGTTTTTACTACAGGGCACCTTCTGATCTAAATTGCAAAAATCTGAAATCTAGTTATTTGTCTTAAAATACTGCATGCTTTTTCTGTTTCTTGAATTGAGGAGGTAAGAGACAATTTACCTGCTCAAATTAATAATAATAATGATAATAATTGACTGCATTTAACCCATCCCCTTGGGGAGCAGGGGGCTGCTATTGTGGGCGTTGAGTTCAAAAGAAAAGCACAAAAACTTGTTTGGGCTTAGAAAACATCTAACAACTAAGCCAGTTATTGGGTTACTATATAAAGCTTCGAACTCAACGCTAATTCTAACATTTTGAATTGAAAAAGCTTCCTGGATTGGGAAGCGAAACATCTTCAAACTTGGAAACAAAGGCTAGTGGATTTTTGTTTTTTTTTACTTTTTTGTAATGACTATGATCTGGATGACTGAGAATCTTCACCTGCTTATTTCTAGATAGTTTTTTTGCAGTTAAAATCTGTTTATTTTAAGGTTGGATTTGATCCGGTCCTTTTCCAGTTAGAAATTATGCATCTAAAAGCATTAATAACGGAGGCTTGATTCTCGAGGGACTAAGCCTCTACTGCTGCTATTCTCCACAAGGTGGAGCAGCCTTTTTATCCTGGACATTTAAAATCCAAACCTTTTTGGAATAAAAAAAGAAAAGAAAAAAGGATTCTCTCTTTCCTCCTCATAATAACCAACCCAGTCTTCTCTGTCAGAAACATAGACACTGATGTCTTCAAACAGTTCCACAAACAGACTGTATGACTCATTAAGTAGATAATACATCAATTTAAAGATGTTCAATTTTGAACGTTTTGGACAGTAAAGTCCTATACTGCAAAAACAATCTAGAAATAAGTAAAAATGTCTTAGATTAAGTGTATTTACCCTTAATTTCAGTAGGTAAATAAGTTGTTTTGCCAATGGAATGAGTATTTTTACTCTTAAAATAAGATAATTAGATAACATGCACTTCAAATAAGACAATTCAATTGTTTTTCTTATTTTAAAATGTAAACTGTCTTATTCTATTGGCAAAGGGTCTCACCTCCTCATTTTAATTTTTTGCAGTGCAGAGAGGAGAAGAAAAAGGCTCATCCATGTTAAACTAATGGTAACAGTGTCAAATTTAACTTTACATCAACTTAATAAAAATATTTATTTTGATAGTCCAACCACAAAGAAATTAATTGTCTGGATGAAACAAAATCTTTTGATTGTTATTTTTTCTTAAATACAAACAGGCCACAATGAAAATTAACTGAAATAAATCAAAACTAGCTAGTCTATTTTTAAAATGTAAGAAGTAGAAAGTAGAGATATTTGTAAAAAAAATAAAAAATAAATAAATAAGGAGTAGAAGTAAAAATTTTCTATATAAAAAATAATAATTCCAGTAAAGTATAGATAGCCAAGAATTCTTGTTCACACCTCTGACTAAGACATTGTGGCCATCAGAAAGCATTGAAACAATCGACCCCTTAGTTCTCACTACAGCTTTACAACCTTCTGTTGAAAGACTCCCAATCCTGCTTTACCACTTTATAATGGAGAGCATTGCATCTTCTTACTCTGAACAGTAGATAAGGAGATATTCGTATCAACTTTAGTCTTACTGTAGAGAACTTATACAGGTCTTTGGCTCTAGCAGCAGGTCTCTCAGAAGGATGCATGAATCTGGACCCAGGTTGTTAAACTGCAGACTGAAACCAACAACAAGCAGACACAATAATGGGACACAGAACATGCTAACAACAAGCAACAACACACAGTTCAAAACGGTTAGAAGAGCTTAGCATCACGGTGCAACACGTTGACCAAATGTTCAAATGTTTATCTGCTGGTCAATTTGAACAAATAGGAGGATGTTTCCGTGGCGCAAACCTTCATCCACTTCAGGAAACAGGAGGGTTACTGGCAGGATTTCAGCCAATCAGGAAACACCTCTGCACCCAGAGACGCTACGTTTCTGATGTGGAAACTGTTTCTGCATCATTGCCGCAGGAAGCAAACTTTAAGTATAAGAAAAAATAACTGGTAGATGATATTTTGACAGTGTTAACCCTTACAATACCTTCCCTAATAAACAACATTAGTTAACAGAATGGCTCCAGTTATCAGACTAAAGTAGGGACTCACTTCTACTACCTGTTTGGCTGCAGTTTGATATATGAACAAGGATGCAGGGAAGGACATGGGATCTGATGTTGTTTGTTCAAAATATTAAGGTTAGCTTGAAAAGGAGAGAGGCAGACTATAGAGGGTTTCATTTTCCAACAATAGAAGGTGCTTCCTTCAGGTGATGCTTTAAAGTTTCCTTCATCAGAAAAACAAGCGGGGATCCATCTTTAGATGAAGCCTCCACAATAGTGAACTATAATAATATAAAGAACCATTTTAGAATTTTTAGTATTTTTTAAAAATAAATATTTGATCAAATTTCATGACAGAATGACATCAAAAGAACAAGAATTCATGTATTTGATTTTTTTTTTACATCAAATAATATCCTATAGAAAAACATTCATGCTTCATTTTTAAGAAGCGTTTTATGTTTTTTTTCTCTGAGCTAAAAATACAAATAAACCGATATTTTTTTTAATAAGGAAACTGATTTTCCATCTCAGATATGTAACAAAAATAATAGGCTGTGTTTTATCAAACAGATATATAATATTTGCATCTCTTAAGGCTGTTTGGTTTGTAAAAGTTGCAGAGTCCTGCTCCAGTCAGGCCCTCAGAACTCCTCACGTACCACTGGTGTCCCGTTCCTCCATCTCCACACTGAGCAGAAAGTCCACAACGGTCTCAGACCGTAGGATGGCATCAGCTTGTGACTCTTTATTCCACAGATCCAATGTTTTATTTTTTTTTTTTGGTCTAACTCACTTTTCAGAACTAGAGTGTAACTTTTTAAAGGTTGTAAATCTCACTCTTTCATTAAAGAGAGTTTCATTAAAGCAAAAGTCTGGACATATTGCGAATTTAATTCAAGATTTGAAGACGTATCGCCACCTCTCCAGGAAGCTTTCTCAATTCAAATGTCTGGATCCGCAGTGAGTTGAGTCTTATATGGACAAGGCCTTGTGTTGCTTGGAAACATGCAATGGTAACAGATGATCGGGTCGTTTAGTTCCATCGTTAGCCTGTGTCAGAGGTAATTTTTACAGACAGAAGCATGGCTGCGCAATGGGATCTCCAGTATCACCAATTGTAGCCAATCTTTACATGGAAGAAATGGAAAAGAGAGCTTTAGACACTTTCAATGGAACACCACCAAGCCACTGGTTTAGATACGTGGATGACACTTTCGTCAAAATCCAGAGGAAGTGGAAGCTTTCACCAAACACATCAACTCTGTTGACCGTAACATCAAATTCACCAGGGAGGATGCCAAGGACAACAAACTACCCTTTCTGGACTGTCTGGTGAGCATGGAAGGAGATGGAAGCCTAAACATTGAAGTGAAACCTACTCACACAGACCAGTATCTTCTTTTTGACTCACACCACCCACTGGAACACAAACTCTCAGTCATCAGAACCTTACAACACCGGGCAGAACATGTCCCTACTAAAACAGATGGGAAACAAAAAGAACAGAAACACATCAAAGATGCTCTCCGAAACTGTGGATATCCAAACTGGGCTTTTATCAAATCAGCAAGGAAATCCAAAAGACACGCAACAGAAGACAGCGATGGGAAAATTAAATGCAAAAACATCACAATCCCTTATGTTGCTGGAGTGTCTGAAAAGCTCAAGAGGATTTTCTCCAAACACAAGATCCCAGTACATTTCAAGCCAAACCAAACCCTTAAACAGAGGCTAGTGCATCCTAAAGATAAAACCCCCAGACTGAATATGAGCGGAGTGCTATATGCTGTTCAGTGCAGCGAGGAATGCTCTGATCTTTATATTGGAGAAAGAAAACAACCTCTCCACAGACGCATGGCCCAACACAGAAGAGCGCCCTCCTCTGGACAAGACTCCGCAGTTCATCTACACCTTGTGGACAAAGGACATTCTTTTGAGGACCAGAATGTTCACATTCTTGATAAAGAAAATAGGTGGTTTAAGAGGGGCGTGAAGGAAGCCATCTATGTTAAGAGAGAAAAACCAACTTTAAACAGAGGTGGTGGACTCAGATTCCAGCTTCCAAAAACATACAATTCAATCATAGACATGATCCCTTCCAGATATCACCAAACCCCCCACCCCATCACAGAGGAACGAGGGACCTACCCGCTCCAGCCGGTGAACAATACCTCCTTAACGACCGACCCTTAACAATCATAGACAGGTCTCAGATATTACAGGCTAACGATGGAACTAAACGACCCATTCATCGGTTACCATTCACATGTTTCCAAGCAATACAAGGCCTTGTCCATATAAGACTCAACTCACTGCGGACCCAGACATTTGAATTGAGAAAGCTTCCTGGAGAGGTGGAGAAACGTCTTCAAATCTTGAAAACCAAGTCCAGTGGAAATTTTTTTAATTTTTACGGAATGACTATGACCTGGATGACTGAGAACCTTCATCAGCATACCTTAAATAAGAAATTATGACATACTGTTTAATAAACAATAAGTGCGTTTAATTCAGAGTAATTTACATGTGAATGTGCTTTACTGGAGGCATCCATGTTTGTCAAAGAACACTACTGCCACCTACTGGTTTGTGACGTCACGGTGCGGTATCGGCTGTTGATCAAGTCCCAGTGCTGTATCTGGTGTTTATCACAACGCCGTTATTAACCAAGTCATCTTGAAAACATTCTTTTTACATATTACCTTTTTTTTTCTCTGGCCAGAAGTTCAATAGCAAATCCTGCCTGTTCAAGTTGTCAAACAAATGACAAACCCGACCGTGGAGGATCAGGAATCGTAAAGGTGAAATAGGAATCCAGTTTGTGTGGTCTGTTTTTGTGTTTCCTTTCCTCCTCCACCAGGTTGTGCCCCATCCTCATTGGGCCTCCCTGCACACCTGAAGCTCGTTGCCTCATTACCTGTGGAGTGCTCTTATGCTGCTGACTGCCACTACCTCGACGCCAGAGTGTTTGCCAGTTTGGGGTACTCTAGCCACGCTTAGTTTAGCTGAGTTAAACTGAGTTTTTGTTTACCTGAGTTTTAATCTTGCTGTTTTTGTCTTTGCCTTTCGGCAGGAAGTCATCCTGTAAACTGGATGTTTGGGACCTTCACTCCCCTGGAAGGATCTTCTGAGAACCAAACTGAGCTGAGAATTCAAGTTTGTGGTTTGGATCAACCTTTTCCCCCTAAGGATCGTCTGGAGGATTCATCTCCACAATAACTCGTCTAAGTACCGCAGGAATTCTAAGTGGCAGTCAGCTTCTCCGTTCACCAAGAAACAACCACAATCTGGGTAAACCCGGCGCTAGGCTGGCACGCACCGTGACGTCACTGCAGGAAGATGTCAGGAGTGAGGTGTTACTACTGTATATTTGGGCAAAAATGGCCGCTCCAAGACTCAGTTGTCACTCTGGAAATTTTTATTTTTTTACTGATTTAACGCTAAATTCATTAAATCACTGTGAACGTATTAGTTTTATGTATAAATAATGATCTACTGATTATTACTTGCTGATCGGAGTTCTCCTTTTAAGACATTTTTGATATTGTGTGGACTTTATATTTTAACACCATCATTAATTCACACCCAACATGTCTGACCTGATCCTTGCTCATATGAAGCACCTGATTTGCAACCTGATCATTAGGATCTCTGTGCTCCTCAGAGCAAAGCTTCAACACACACTAAAGGGTTAAACTGCAGACAAGCTGGCAGAACTGGTTTGGTTAGGGAGTCGGGCGTCGTGCAATAGAAAGACGTCGGTTGATACTAGTCTCACTTGAGGCTGCGTGCATGTCTGAACGCAGGTCCCAGCATCTGCAGCATGTTGTGGGTCAGGAGACAGGAGGACAGGTCCAGCTCTTCCAGGTGATAACTGGTGAAGAGAAAAGAAAAACGTAGAAATACCGGAGCTCATAGGACTTAGATTACACACTGCTCATACTTTAAAGGCTCCATCAAAGCCTGGATATCTATTTACAGATCCAGATACATCTCATCTTCAAACCTTCAGTGGCTCGGTTATTTTTGGTCATTAAGGCAAACAAAAATCTCCTCTGTGGGGAATATGGGCTTCATTGTGGAAGTAGAGAGAAAGGGAGGACAATCTGCAGATCATCTTAAAAAGGACTATTAAACGATGCAATTTCATTGTACAGTTTGAGCTGTAGCTGCGTGCAGCGACTTGTGTTGTGGCTTTAGTAATTGTGAGGCGGCTTTTGTATTTGCGTTGCAGCTTTTGTATTAGTGTTGACACCTCTGGGCTATCGTACTGCAGCTACCATCAGGATAGCCTCAGATGACCTAGTTCTTTGAAAGTGGTGACCCACATATTATGAAGCAGGATTACCAATCTAAATTTCTAACTAACCCACAGAGCAAATCTTAATGTGGGAAACATTGCACACACAAAGTAATTGTGTGTGCATTATAGTGAACAGTGCCTGCACACGTGTTTCTTTTTGGAGTGTGCACCATAATAAATATGCAGATCATGTTCTAATGACTAAACCACAAATGTACTACTACTACTTGAAGTAGTTACCATCGGCAAAGCAATTAATCTGACCTCAAAACATGTAGACACATGAATAGACTGTATTTCATGTGTAAAGACTTGCCGTCTTTCAGGGGTTACCATAAGAAGTGCTATTTGAACAGTGCTAGAAGCAAGAAAGGAGAAAGATGAGGGAGAAGTCTGCCTCCTATTGCCCATTCTTTAGCATTTGCTAATATACACAACTTCATATTTTGGGGGTTTTATAATGCACTCCAAATATTGAAATCTAAGTAAGTCATTTTTTATTTATTTATAAAAACGTGATTTTTTTTCTTGAATTGTGCAGGTAGTGAGACACTTTGCCAATGGAGTGAGACAATTTACATCTAGATTAAGAGAAAAACAACTTCAGTCTCCTATTTCAAGAGCATTATATCAAGTTATGAGTATTATTATCTAAGAATAATAATACTAATTCCTACTAGTTTTTTTATTTATCTACCGGTAATCAACTTAAGGGTAAATGTACTTATTTTAAGAAATGTTCACAAATTTTTAGATCACTTGACCAGTTTTAGTCCGTGAGGCAGACACTCTGTCTACTTTTAAGGCTAGGCTTAAAACTTTCTTTTTTGATAAAGCTTCTAGTTAGAGTGGCTCAGGTTATCCTGAGCTATCTCTATAGTTATGCTGCTATAGGCTTAGACTGCTGGAGGACAACGTTTTTATCATTCTATTCTCCCTCTCTGGATAATCTGTGTCGGAGCTTCATTTGATCTCTTTCAGTTTGGCTGTGACACCATTCTGAACAGAAGTATCAGCTGTGCTGCTCCCATCAACACCTTTGTGTATAGATGTTGGAGATCAGCCTGTTTTTCAGTGTAGTCCTGTATTTCAGTCTAACTGGATGTGCTCTCTTCATCCTCTGACATGGGAGCTGGCTCGGAGCTCGTCTGCCTGGCTGTGTGTTTCCTGGACGGTGCCGCCTTTTACAGTTTTCTTTTGTATCTCTGCTTCTGTCTCCTTGAACCCCAGTCGGCCTCAGCAGATGGCCGCTCACACTGAGCCTGGTTCTGCTGGAAGTTTCTTCCTGTTAAAAGGGAGTTTTTCCTCTCCACTGTCGCTACAAGCATGCTTGGTGTGAGGGATTGCCTTGGAGTCAATGAGTCTATGCAATTAACTGGTTTTCCTTACATAGAAAACTTTGAATCAATTTCACTGGATGATCTGGTGAACTGTAAAGTGTTTTGAAATGACATGTGTTGTGAATTGGTGCTAAATAAATAAACTGAATTTAATTTAATTGAAATTTGAGTTATTCGGATTAAGTCTTGATGTATGGTTCGACCAGTCAGAATAGAAACTATTCTGGACTGTCGATCAAAAGTTGTTTTTTATCCCCTGAGAAACATCGCTGTGTTAACGCCAAATCTCTCAATATCTGAATTTGAACTCGTGGTTATTGCTTTTTTTTTCTCCTCTTGTTGGTATTTTTGCAACTCTTTTTGACTTGTTTTAACAAAGCTGATCTTAACTGTTGTAAAATGATTTTAGAATTCTAGTTTTGTCTTTCAAAGCCTTGCATAGTCAGGTTCACAAATATGTCTTGTATCTCTTCTCCTTCACGTTTGGTCAGTTCTTTCAGTCCTCTGGTCAGAGGCTCCAATACTCTCAATCCTCTGTCTCTTCATATGACTGATTCCTTTTATTCTTCTAAAAATAAATTTCTATTCATCCAACTGTTTGGTTCTCTGGTTTGCTTTTTATTCTGTAGTTCAGTTTTAAATTTTTTTTTTTTTTATGGATTTTCTGAAAAAAGTTGGGATTTTATCCGAGAAAGACGCTATATAAATCAAGTCCACTCTTCTAGATTTAACACCTAGAAGAACCCCTTCACACTTGAAGGGGTCTGCAGGCTCGGTGGCTCCATTGTACCACTGCCTCCTTTGATGGATAATTCACTTCAGAAGGAGATGGTTTATTTAAGCTGTCACATAAAATACTTATGGTTGGGCTATAGGCTCTTTTATCCCACAACTTCAAGCAGTTTTATTGTCCTTGATGGCCATACCTTATAAAACAAATGTCTTCTTGCAGTTTTGGTACAAAGCATCATGAACTTTTTTTTTTTTTTTAATATCAACCAAAATTAAAAACTATTTGTCATATTTCTGTTTTTCTTGGAGCATAAAGAAGTAAATTAAAAACATTAAAGACATTTTTTTCTCATCTTATCATTTATAGCACACAAAAGGTTTAAAATGTATATTTAATCTGTTTTCAGAGGGTCAGTTCTTGTCATTCACTGACCTAAGTGAGACATTTGATCTTCCAAGGTCGGATTTCTTCAGATATTTGCGAATTAGGAATTTTGTCCAGAAAAACTTCACTTCGTTTCCAAATATACCAAATAATAATACTTTAGACGATATCTAATTTCTACTCTATACAGATTAATAAACGAAGCTCGTCCCGATTCTCTTGAAGAAATCAGAAAGGGGTGGGAAACTGACTTAGGTCTGGCATTTAATAATGAAACTTGGGAGGCCACTCTTAGACGTATACCTGGGTCCTCAATCTGTGCACGTCATGGTCTGATACAGTTAAAGGTGGTTTTGAGAGCTCATTTCACTAATGCAAAACTGGCAAGCATGTATCCCAACTCAGACCCTTCCTGCCCACGTTGTAAAGGTCAACCAGCAGACCATATACATATGTTCTGGTTGTGCCCTGCACTTTTTACTTTATGGTCAAACATTTTTGATGCATATACAAAAATCTTTGGGGAGAAAATGTGGCCTAATCCCATGAGTACTTTATTTGGAATTACTCCCTCCAACTGCCCCTTATCAAGTAATGCACGTGATGTTATTGCTTTCACTACCCTTATCGCAAGGAGAAGCATCTTGCTTACTTGGAAACGGCAATCTCCGCCCAGCTTCAGTAGATGGATTACAGAGACAATGTACTTTCTGAAGCTTGAAAAGATAAGATTTACTTTAAAAAAAACTACACAACAATTCTTAGAGACCTGGAACCCTTTTTTGAATTATTTTGAAGAATTACAAATAGCTTTTGACGTGAGTAACGCTGAACACGACTAATTTACTTTATTATTATTATTTTGATTATTATTATGTTTTTTGTATGTATTTGTTTTATTTGTATTTATTTATGACCACTTTTTTTTGTTTACTTATAATTTTAATTTTTGTTATGAATGTATGCTTGTTAGCTAATTATTTTACTATTACTTTACTTTTGTAATTGTATTGTAAGCTGCATATTTTAATAGTGAAACCTGGGGGGGAGGTTGGGCTGGGTTTTTGGCAAAGATGTATGTACACTATAATGATGGAACTTACTCTCTGCTGGCCAATTGTATTCGTAAAAATAAATAAATAAATAAATAAATAAATAAATAAATAAATAAATAAATAAATAAATGGTAGCAGTAGTAGAAGTCCCCCCCCAAAAAAAGAACATTTTTTCTAGAGATGAATAACAAATAATGATTGAAATCCTTACCTGCTAGGAGTGCATGATAGCACAGAGCTTAAAATCAAGCACTTAAGTGAAGTCATGCGAATGTTGGTTAAACGAATGCTCCTGATTGAGGATAGGACCTGTTCGGTCAGCCTGGGGTTCTGGAACTCGTACAGGAGGACGAGCAGATCCATAACCTCCTCTGGGGGTTGGGGCTTGCTTAGCTCTGGTAAAAAGAGAAAAATATTTCATTACTTACTTCAGTTTCACAGACAACGTCCTTTAATTGTTTAAAATAAATTCAGAGGAAAGTGAACATAAAGCTGAGAGTGAAAGATAAGCTTAAACCGAATCTGGCAGTAAAAACAATCCATAAGTTAAATCAGTGAGAAATGTTTGCTAAATCATGTGATTAATCTTTACATACGTTAATCTAAATGCCTACCTGTAGGAAAGTGCACCAAATTTGCAGAAGTATTACCAGATGTACCTTCACAAGACCCTGAGAGGCATCGATTTAATCTCCCTTGGGTTTTAGCAGGATGTCAGCGAAACCTCTGCTGCTTTAACACTTCAACTCGGCTTTCCCAAAGACTTCTAGAGTATTTATGGGAAGGTTGCACAGTTGATCCAGAAGCAAATATGTAAGATCATAAGATGTGGCAAAAGTGTTCATGTTTATTGGTCAAGTAGAAGTATAAATCCTACTGTTTGAAAAAGTAAACGTATCAATTTATAAAACTACGTAAAGTATAAAAGTAATGCAGGAAAAAAATGTCAAGGACAGAAGCTTTACTGCACTACCCTATTAAAGGAACAAGTTTCTACAACTCTGGATGATAATTTCCTTAGAATTAATTTTCTTTGTTTTATGACTAATGGTAAGTTTCAAATATAAATTTGCATCCCCTTGAAAAACTATCTATTTTGGTATGTGGTGAACAACAAGTTCAACAAGAGCCCAACCACAAATACCAAGAGGCCATAAATGAAATGCTGAAATGAAACAAAATAAGTCTTTTTTCAAAATATAAGTAGTAGAAAGTAAAGATAACTGCAAAAACATGTAAGGAGAAGAAATAAAAAAGTGTCGAAAAAATAATTACACCTGTAAAGTATAGATAGCCAAAATTTCTACTTATATGAGGTAAAGTATTTGTACTTTGTTACTTGACACCTCTGAAGGTCAGACACTGCTGTTGGACAGGATGAACTGAATCGCAGTCTCTAAAGTATCCCAATTTTCTTCTATTTAAAGGTCAGGAGTTGAGCAACAATTTAAGCTAAAAACTTTTAAGTATTTAATAACACCTCGATTACAAAGCCTGTTATGCTATTCATTAGTATTTCCTAGGGTTTACCTCAGCGGGGCTGAACAACACAACAGAATAAACAGCCATCTGGCTATTATGGAGATATCATTATTATTTTATGGCGCTTGTGAAATATATTTGCACTTTTTAAGTAACTAGCATTCTAAAAGATCATTTTAATTGATGATGAAATTTCAGTGAATAAAGGAGCTGTTTGTGATGTCTTTAAACAAAAAGTATAAAGCCATAATGTACTGGACAACTAGTTGTGCCTGGTTCTGCTGGAGGTTTCTTCCTGTTAAAAGGGAGTTTTTCCTCTCCACTATCACTACAAGCATGCTTAGTGTCAGGGATTGCTGAAGAGTCAATAAGTCGATGCAATCAACTGGCTTTGCTTACATAGAAAACTTTGAATCAATCTGACTGGATGATCTGGTGAACTGTGAAGTGCCTTGAGATGACACGTGTTGCGAATTGGCGCTATAGAAATAAACTGAATTGAACTATAATTTAAAATCTTTCCTATGTGAGGTTGGTACAGTAACAGATAAAAACCTGAACTAACCATTTACAGTCATCTCATATAGACGCATATCGTGATGTCAGACAGAGTTAGAACAAAGTGTGAAATACCTCGGACAAGGTACTTCCTGAGGGCGCGTGTTATCTGAGCAACCGTGGTGCTCTTGATGTTGCAGTCCAGCTGCTTTAGAAGGACCCGGTTACTGTACTGTAACAATCCTCCCATGAAGATGGGGTACAGCTCAAAAGGTTGCCTGTCATCCCACTGTTTAGGCTGTGGGCCATGGACTCCCAGAAGGCTTTGCTCCACCTGATCTAGCACATCCTCGTTATTGCTGTCCTCAGTGCGGAACATCTCAGCTGCCATCGTCCTGGCTATTTTCCCTTTGTTGTGGCTGCTTATTTTCTCATAGAGTTTTGGAAAAAGCTTGAGGAGGTTGAATATAGCGAAGAGCCGGAGTGGAATGAACTTAGAAAGGATGTTCACCACTGCACCAACATCCTCGCCTGCTTGACCAATGGCTACAGACATCTGACTGGTCAGCTTTTCCAAAGCAGATTTGTTTTCTCCTAAAACTACGTAGAGCGCAGCGAGGTACTCCTGCATGACTGGAGCAGCAAACACATACTGCTTGTCATCATTTTCAGACAGTTTTGCAGGTAGATGATTGTCGCTCTTCACACACGGAGCTAGGAAGAAATCCAGCACATCTGTCTGAAACACGGCAAGCTGATGGAGCTCCTCGTCCGTCTTGGTCTTGCCACCAATCCACTGTTCCAGTTCTTTGCCTGAGAAAGAGGTGCGTTTATTCATCACGCCTTCAAATGCCAGTTTGCCAAGTGTACGGACAACATACATCATTAAAGAACTGTGATACTCCGGAGAAGATATGCTATTCCCAGTTCTTGCGCCCAGCACCTCACCCCCGAAGTTCAGCCGGAAAAAACTAGTGTATATACCAGTCAGTGTTCGAATTGGTGCCTGGGCACTGGTGAAATGGAGAAGGTGTAACGTTGCACACGTGAGCCAGCAGTAGGAAGGTAGGGAGCAGGCAGCAGCCAACTGGCTTTCACTCTGTAGGTTGTGATAAAGGAGCTCGATCAGTGTCTGGGCCTCTTTGTTATGAGCTGCCTCTTCACTCTGCAGGAGGCGGCTGGTGAAGTATTTACGCTGGCGATCTGGGTCATTGAACCCACAAATCTGGACGTAACGAGTCACATACTTCTGAGGGATGCGTTCCACCGCAGACAGTCTGGTGACCATCATAATACTGGCCTAAGAAACAGCAGAGACATTAAAAGCATTAAAAGTCATAGAGTCATAAAATGTTTCTGGATTACACACCAGACTGCAAAAAAAAAAAAAAATATATATATACATCTTCACTCACACTGAAAAGGAACACCGAATCCATCTGCCTACCCAGTTGTTTCTTTAGAATCCATTTGTTTTACTGTGAAGAACAAACTTTTATAGATATAAATATCGCTAAGTGCTTGTTTTAAAACTTCTACGGAATTGCTAAGTGCTTCTTAAATGACTCTACAGTTGCGATACTTTTGCAAGTCTAAATGTAGTTAGATATTTCATATTTCAATGTACCCCTGATTTGTAAAGCCAATTATCTTCAACTCATGGTGACAAGTTGTTCCTCTGCCTCCAAATTTAAGCTAATTTAATAGTAGGGTAGATGTAAATAGAAAGCATCTGTCGGTAACAGATACAACCTTTTATAGTTACACATAGAGCATTATTTTCAAAGATTCCAAATAAGAGGTGCTCAATTGCATGTGCATTTTTTTAGTGTGTGTAATTATTGGGCTCGTTGCAAGTGATCTACAAAGATTACAGAGCAAATGTGAAAAAGTACAAACCTGTTTGGTTTTGCCATTTAGAATAAGCAGATTCCATGTTCTACTGACAGTTTGAGAGTGGATGTAAAAGAAAGATGAGGTATAAAGCTTTGGAGATGCAGGTAATGTGAGAATGGTTTAAAAAGATAACAATGCTAACACTTAACAATATCAAAGTGCTATGCAAAAGAGTAAAACACATAACAGTGCTTTTTGCATGGTTATCCTTTAATCAAAGTAGAAAAAATGCAGGCTCTTTTGATATTCTATTTTTAATAAACATGCCACAATAATTAAGTTCAGTTTTTTCCCCCGTTTGGTTTAATTGTGAAAGGATCATCTGCAGTAATATTGCATTATTCTGTGCCGGCCTGTGTAGATGTTCTTTATTGTTATTACTATACTACAAATATTATTTTTGTCAGTCCAAATAGGTTTGAGCACAGAGTATCTCTCCATCCTCTGCCATTGTACCAATACTTCCTTTGAGGCCACTGATGGTAGACATTTGGCCTGTAAGTTTAAACAATTAAAGTCCAACTGCATTTGTGTTCCCGATTGGGACAATCTCTTTGCATATGCTATATTGACCTTGGCCCTGATGGCTGCTCTGATTACTCTTTTCATTCACCTACCTATCTCCCACCAATTCTCATTACCTCTCATCTTATCCACCTGCTTCAGCCTCTATTTAACCAGCCTTCAGACCAGTCATCAGAGCCAGATTATTCAGGCCTATGCTGAGAGTTCTCTAGCATACCTATGTTTCTGCTTGCCTGACCCGTTCTGCCTCTGGACCACTGATCCCGCCTGACCCTATTCTGATTTGTGTGCCTGACCTGTCTTTGGACTCCTGCTGGATTTCTGCCTGTCTGTTAACCGAACCTGGAACCGATTCTTGACATCATTCTGGTTTTCCATTCAGCACCTCTTCAGAACTCTGATCTCCTGGCTCTAACTCCCAAGCACTTCCTCGACACCGGCTTTGGCTTTGCCTTTTGAATTATCCTACTTTTATCTGCTCGGTTCTAATCTCTTATTCTCCGACCTACGGGACTTCAGCGTCTAGGACTCTCTGTGTGGCGCCTCTTGTTGGCAGCCGACCAGCTAAAACCAAGTTCATCCCCTGGGAACGGACTGAACTATAAGACAAGGTTTGTGACTAAAACGTTCATTATCATCCTCCCCAGATAGACGTGGTCTCTAACATTACTTCCTGCCTTAGATACTGACACTGTTCACTGCAGTTCCGTTTCTAATAAACTCTTTGAGAAATCTAACTTTCTGTCTACCTTAAATACTGGGTCGTACTGATCTGAGTGTGACACATGATTTGCAAATTAAGATTTGCTAAGCTTTCTGAAGAATTGCAAATTGCTTTTCACCTTCTTTGAAGATCTGCTCTGACATGTTTGCGCCTGTTTTAAGACACACAAAAATACCAAGGATCAGGCCCACAGTCTTAACTGATCTGTTATAGGTCTGTGCTTCCTTGAAACTGGAGAATGGAGCCAAGAGGATTTATGCTGGTATTCTGTTTTCATTTCTTTTTCTGCAGACAGAGGTAGAACAATGACCAGCAGAAGGAAGTCAGCACTTGTAGCTTGTAACATTTTTTCTGCCTTTATTAGATTAAAAAGATTATTTCTGATGGATTGATTTTATAGAGTTTGGCAATTACTGTGTGTAAACGTAAAGAGCGTGAGAACTCTTTCACTGAAAGAGGAAAAAATAGGTACCATTATTAAAGGGATCATGCTTCTCTGTAACAAATGCAAATGTGTTTTGGTTTGATCATTACGACTTCATGCACAAACAACATTCACAGATTTTAATTTGAAAACTAAGTCAATCAGATTAAACTTTCATGCATTTATTTTCAAAGGTCCCATTTTATGCTACATTTTAAAATAAAATATATTAACAATGAGGCCCCCAGGGCATGTTTTTGCCACTCAGATTAGACAGACAATGTGTACCAGGAACCTCCTCATTCAGTCATCATCGAAATAGCTTTGGCTTTCTATGCCCCCGCCTCCCAAAAGCCCCCCCCACACAAACCGTAACCATGGCAATCAGTCAGAGTTCGTAAAGATGGCAGCTAAGAGCACAGAATAATACATAAGGCCTGAGCCTGACCAATGGGCTGCCACAGACCAAAGCCAGATAAGATCCAGACAAGGAAAAAAGTGCAAGTTTTAGGAGCGAACATTAAAAGCCCTGATATTAGTCCCATAGAAAATCCTTATGTTGAGTAAAAAGATGTGTGAGTCAGAAGGCCTACAAAGCTTATTGGGTTCCACTGGTTCCTGCAGGAGGAAATTCCATCAAACTACTTTGAAAAGAAAAACCAAACTAAACTGACCTAAGTCACAATGCATAAAGGCAATTCCCAAAAAGTAAAAAAACAAAACAAAGTGCTAGACTTTGTTTCCAACTTTGAAGATGTTTCTCTTTCCATCCAGGAAGCTTTTTCAATTTAAATGTCAGAAATAGAGTTGTGTTTGGATCTAAACACAAAATCCAAATTGTATCATTTCAAACCTAACAAGACCCTTATACAGAGACTAGTGCATCCTAAAGGCAAAACTCCCAAACCAAATATGAGCGGAGTGGTGTCTGCAGTTCAATGCAATGAGGAATGCTCTGATTTTTATATTGAAACCAAACAACCTCTGCACAGACGCATGGCCCAACACAGAGGAGCGCCCTCCTCTGGACAAGACTCTGCAGTACATTTACACCTTATGGACAAAGGACATTCCTTTGAGGACCAGAATGTTGACATTTTGGACAAAAAAAAACAGTTGGTTTGAGAGGGGCGTGAAGGAGGTCATCTATGACTACGTTCACAGTGCAGCCTGAAGTGACCCAAATCCGATTTGTTTTGCCCATATCTGATCTTTTCATGGCTGTCTGAACAACACAGATCCGATTTTTTCCAATGCGACCCAGGCCACTTGGCTCTGTGGTCCTGAATCTGATACGAATCTGATCTTTTCAAATGCGGCCTGTGTCTGAACATTCAGGACGGATTAATCCGACCTGAACGTCATTAATACCTGACAAAGGTCACTATTTTGCGTATTCCTACACAGAAGTGGCAAGAAAAACAACCCTGGTGGATGATGATGCGGAGAGCAGTATTTATGTTTAACCATATTGAAAAGATTGAGTTTTTATTGTTCAAAAAGACCGCTAGATGCGCGCCGGCACTACCATCCATGTTTACATCCGTAAGCACAGAGCACGCTGGCCTGTGACGTCATTGCGTCCTCTACTGCGCATGCGGGACACTTGCGTTGTTCACATAGGAGATCACATACAAGTATATATGTGGAAAAGGAAAAAAAGAAAATCAGATATCACACAAAAATCGGAATTGAGCATCAAGGCCTGCGGTGCGAACGTAGCCTATCTTAAGAAAGAAAAACCAACCTTAAACAGAGGGGGTGGACCCAGATTTCAAACTCAGAATTTCAGCTTTCAAAGACCTACAATGCAGCGATAGAGTTGATTTCTTCCCACTATCATCGAAACCCCAACCCATTTATAGGCAACAGAAGACCTTGCCTATTCAGCCAGGCCAACAATTCCCTTTAACTCCCCCTTTCAGAGACACAGACTGGTATGGGGCATTGTAGGTCAACAAAAGAGGCCAAACGACCCCCATTCCAAAGGGGTGAACCTGTTTATCCGTTTCACTTTGTATGTTGTCTAAACAAAAACAAGGCTTTGTTTTAATTGAAAAAATCCTGGATGGGAAGAAAAATGTCTTTAAACTTGGAAACAAAGTCCAGTGCATTTTTTTCAACTTTTTTGGAATGACTATGACCAGGATGACTGAGGATCTTCACCAGCATAAAGGCAATTTTACCTGAAATTATGTTTGTAAACCTCAGAATTACAAAAAAACTACAAAAAAAAAAACTTAAGAAATGTTCTCACATTATTGTGGCCTGATTCTAGTCATCCCAGCTCGCCTGAAACAGAATTGTGAAATGTGTCTTTTTCTCTTTGACATCTGGGCCCTCCCACATAAAGAGTGTGAAGTTTTCACAATAATTTCACTCTAAATGTTGTTGGTAGGGAGAAAATTGTGCCCCCTTAAGCAGTGCAACAGCTGCATGTCATGATCTGGCCTGTTGGCTCTTCCTTAATTGGTTATTTCTTTCATCTGTCTTTTTCCTCCCTGCTGTAATTATCATTTATTCTTCTCACCTGTTTCCTTTGGTTTATATTCTGTTCAGCCTGAGCATTCGGGGCCAGATCACTGTTTGCTTTTTGTCAGCTATACATTTGTTTTCCTGTAAGTCTGAGTGTTTTTAGTTTTATCCCACGGTTCATGGATCATGGCGGCCAATGGAAAGAGGGTTTTTGTGTCTGTCGCGTCTCCTGATCGTCCACTGTTCCTCCCCTGCTGAGTCCTTTGGGTTTTTGGTTCTTTACGCGGGGAGGTTCAGTTTTTATCTCGGTAAGCCTGGCTCCAAGGAGGAGACCAGTTTAAAGGTCCTGCATTAAGTTCTGGTTCCACGTCCTGTCTCTGCTACCCTCTAACACTGAGCCTGCCCGTCTGCACCTGATCCTGTCTGCTCCTGTGCGTGACCGCCTGGTCACGCTTCAGGACCCTGTCAGACTCTGAACCCTCCTGGAATCTCTCCGATGCCTGGAAGCCTGGATCCTGCCACCTGTCTGTTCCTGCCTGATCTCTGACCAGGATCTGTTTCCTGCTAATCCTCCGGAGCTGCAGCACCAGGGAAACACTCTGGCTGTCAGCCCATTGGCTGAATCGTGCCCCCTTCAAGGGTGATGGACTAACCTGCTAAACCAGGTAAGTGACTCACTGAGCTCATCTTCTTCTGCAGATGATCATGGTGACTTACCTGTGTTTCTCCTACAGAGTGTCTGTGATTGGGCGGTACCCCACCCCCCCGCAGCATCCGCGAGCCACAGTTCCTAGCAGCTCCACTTTAGTTTTAGTTTTGTTTGTTTTCATTTAATAAATGTTTTTAACTTTCCTACTGACTGCCTCACCTTGAATATTGGCCCCATCTGTCTTGTTTCTCGACACTACAGCAGTTTATGGATGTTTGTTTGCTTTAAACTTGATCCAGCCCTCTGATGATTCATATGCATTGTATGCCTCTCGGCACACAGACTGATGAATATTTTCAGGGAAATTTTATTTTTGTACATGCTGAGCTATACGTGAAACATGGCGATGTAGGTTTTTTAATTTAACATGAGGCTTCTGGTTTCACCTTGCAATGGCCCAATTTTAGAATGGGCTGCTTCTACCTGATACTGCTCATCTTTATGGTTGCGTTCACACTGCAGGCCTTAATGCATAATTTAGATTTTTTTTTTGTGAAATCCGATTTTTTTTTTGCGTTGCTGTTCACATTTCCAAATATATGCGACTTGTATGTGATCTCCTGTGTGAACTGCATTCATACAACAGTTAAGTGTCATGCATGCATAGTAGAGGATATAATGATGTCACAAGCAAGCATGCTCTGTGTTTAGGGAAGTAGATCTGGAGCACATCTAGCGATCTTTTCCAACCTTAAAAACACAATCTTTTCAATATGGTTAAATATAAATACTGCTCCCTGCATTATCATCTGCCATGATTGCTTTTCTGCATAACAAGACATAGAATAGTGACCTTTGTCTGGTGTTAATGACGTTCGGGTCGGATGAATGCGACCTGGCCGTTCAGACACAGGTCGCATTTAAAAGGATCAGATTCATATCTGATTCAGGACCACAGAGCCAAGTGTACTGGATTGCATTGGAAAAAAACAGATCTGTGTTGTTCAGAGAGATCCAGGTAGCATATGGGCAAAAAAAAAATCGGATTTGGGTCATTTCAGGCTGCTGTGTGCATGTAGCCTATTACTCACAAATAAATTAACTTTATTTGCTGAAAAACTGTATAAAACATGTCTAATAGTGCAGTCTACATGTCTCAGGCATTATTTTAACAATTTAAATCACATTTGTTACAATTCTTTGTGTCTTACAGTCAACTGCCTGCTTGTGGTCTTTGTCGGGTTAAAAAATGGAAACTGAATCTGTTTTTTGCTATTGGCTTAAACTGGAATGTGACCTCGCCAAGGGAGAACTGACATCAGCAGCTCTAATCTGGGCCGGGTTGGTTCACTTAGGGATTGAAAATAAATCTAATGCTTTTCTTATTATGAAAAATGAAAACAAATGATTTCTTTCATTCTAAAAAAAAAATTGAAAATAGATCAAAACTGGGCAAAATCGGTGCATCCCACCTTTCTTTTCTAGTGATAATGATTCGACATTAGGTCTAGGTTTTTATTTTTAGAGGATAGAAAATGCAACGTCTAGTTGAATTCTTAAGTCGGAGAGAAGAAAACAGCAACGGCTTACCTCAGGAAGTAGGTATTTCCTTAGCAGGTTCACAATGATTACACTTGGTGGAAGAGGCTCATTGGGGTTATTGCAAAGCTCTGAGGAACCAATCTTAAAGTCCACCTGCATCTTCTCCATCCCATTGAAAAGGAAAAGCACATCCTTGGCTTGGTCTCCATCTCCACTGAGAAATGGATGGTTTTTCAAATGAAGGTACTTCCTGTCAACCAAACCATTTAAAGAAACAGCCCTGTTGAAGAGAGCATGAGAGAAAGTTACTAAACTCAGTCTGAACACAACACAGTAAGAATGCACTAGAAAATCAGCTTTACCACAATAACATAAGCTTCTTTTGATAAAACACCAACAGGAGGAAGATGGAAGACCATCTGTGGCAAAACACCAAGGGAATCTGAGAAAGGGGGAATGATCTGAACCAGCTCCTCAGCAGGTTTCATAAAACAACCAGCCCTCTCTGCCCTGTGACTCCATCCTGGAGAGAAATATCAGCTGTGATAAACACCTTTGTTTATAGATGTTGGAGAATGGCCTGTTTTTCAGTGTAGTCCTGTTTCTCTGACTGTGACTAACTGGATGTGCTCATTTCATCCTCTGACATGGGAGCTGGCTCGGGGCTTGTCTGCCTGGCTGTGTGTTTCCTGGTTAACAGTTGCCTTTTGTATCTCTGCTTCTTTTTCTATGTCTGCTTCTGTCTCCTTGAACCCCAGTAGGCCTCAGCAGATGGCCGCTCACACTGAGCCTGGTTCTGCTGGAGGTTTCTTCCTGTTAAAAAGAGTTTTTCCTCTCCACTGTCGCTAAAAGCTTGCTTAGTATGAGGGATTTTTTCTTCGAGTAAATGAGTTGATGCAATCAACTGGTTTTCCTTAGATAGAAAACTTTGAATCTATTTGACTGAATGATCTGGTTGAATTGTAAAGTGCCTTGAGATGACGTGTTGTGCATTGGCGCTATAGAAATAAACTAAATTGAATTGAATTAAAGACCCTGAAGAGGTTGGTCCCTTGGTTATTGGATCCACTGCAGCCTGGTAGCCTTGCCTACCAGCCTGACATTAAGGTAGATAAGTCCATCATCTACTTGATGCAGCTTGTTTCATTTTTCTACGGCTTTTATCACCATCCAACCAGGACTTTTGAGAGACACCATGAGCATTCATGAGTGGATTCTCTAACATTTCTGGCATGAATGAAAAAAAAAAAAAAAGAAACAACAGAGAGACAAACATCTACAGTTTACACAGACATCTTTTCTGTACTCCACTTCTTTTTTTAAAATTATTATTATTTTATATCTGTGTGAACAAACAGTAAACAGTGTTACTCCAAGTGTGCCCTTTCTAACCTACACTGTATACGTGCTGTATTATGCTGTAATTATTGGTTTCTTATGTTTTATGTCAACAAAACATATTTTCAAAAGTTTTTCTTCTCTAAGTTGTTATTGTATAAATATTTCAGATATCTGATTTTGCATTATTTTAAAATATTGAACCTGATACTATGATCAGTTACTCAGTAATTCAGTATCCCTTTTACCTTTTATTTGATTAAATATATAATAAAGTCTCTTTATTATATATTTAACCAAGAGCAATGAAATTCACTCCGCTTCCATTGTGCCATGCCTGGGGAGCGATGTGGGGTTAGGGGTCTTTGCTCAGGGATTAAAGTAATGCCATTCTTACTTGAATATAATTTTGGGGTACTCTATGGTAGAAAATCCAATAATTATACTCAAGGATTATTTCACTAAGCCTACAGTATGTGAGGATACACCTTCGGTGTCTGACCAGCTGCTCTGCAGTACCTGTTTATCTTCTACGCTGCAGACCTTTCAGACTCCACAGACTGGCACCTGTTCTCTGCCATAGCTGGTCTCATTAAATAAGAGTGTAATTCAAAGTTGAGTGCATTATTGTCCTCTCCTAATCACCACAGGTTAAACTAAGAATCCTGCTAAATATCGGCGATTTGTTCGATTTCAGCCTAACAGCTAACATTCGATTATATAAGCCTGCCTCTAAATCTCAGATATGAGCAGGTTAAACCTTTATTTATGGTTAAAACCCATCCTTATACAGTCTTGCAAAATATGCAGACATGTGAAGCATAAATCAAGCTTAACGTGATTTTAACTTTCACAACCCAACGTTCGCACAGATTTTCTGCACCAAGAAGTCTTTATAAAGCCCCGGTCATACCTTGATGAATTAGACGGCGTAAGCCTGACATGAGAAAAGTCTGGCAAAAACGCTGGCATATGTTGGATAAGTTTTGAGTACGTTTTGTATAAGTAATGAGTACGCTGAAGCACGCTGAAGCATGCTAGCACACGTCAACATACGGCAAGTACATCGGGAAATTTTGAGTACGCTCATATTTTCTTGACGTACTCTGCTTATTCATTCATACTATACTTATTTATTCTACTCTACTTATTTATTTCCTTCCTGGCTGTTATGTTATGTCCTTGTTAGCTGAACATGAACGCCATCATGTTGTGCATAGTAATTTTTAGTGTCAGTGTGCATGTGATATTTAAGACATAAAGATATTACTCACTTCGACATCTGGTTGAGATCATCACATGAGAAAGGAAGCAGCAGCTTGAAGCGAGTCAATGTGGTTCCTTTACACCAGTCCAGCACCAGTTTACGAAACATCGAAGCCTTCCCTGTCCCCACAGCACCATACAGCAACACATTGAGTCCGAGCCCTTCGTTCCAGGTACCAGTGGGCTCAAACAGCTCTTCTATAGTGAGAGGATGGCTAGAGGAGATCTGGGTTTGGTAAGGTAATCGGAGAAGTCCTGCCGTCTCCTCCTCCTTTCTCTCTATCATCAGTGGATCTACATACATGGTCTCTGGGCTAAAGAGACCTCCGAACTGTTTCTCCTCTTTAGGAAGGTGGCTGAACCAGAGGAAGAGTTTGCTCTTGTGGATCTCTATGGGGTCTGTTGTGAGACAGAAAGAACAATCCTGTGTAAAAAGTGTGTTAAAATGTTACTTTACACCTAAATTAGAGAATAAAGTCGTAATATTAAGAGAATAAAGTCATAAATTATGAGAATAAAGTTGTATTTTATGACAAGTCCTACAAGAAACACTTTCTTCCCTAAAATGAGGAGGATCATGTAAAGTTATACTTTGGCATCAGTTTGACAAATAAGGAAATCTTTTAGCACCAACATCAAACTGGGCAGGAAGCCAAAGCTGATTAGAGCTCGAAGCTTTCTTTCAGAAACGGGTTGTGGTATGATGACTTCATTCTCGTTATTTTTCAACTTTATTCTCATAATATTGCAACTTTATTCTCGTAATGTTAAGACTTTATTCTTGTTATGTTATGACTTTATTTTCGTATTATTATGACTTTATTCTTGAAATGAAAAGAAAAAAATCTCTAGCCTGGCCCTAATACTCTGTCGTAGCTTTGCCTAAAGACATTCCAGGTAAAAATGGTTGCTGCATTTCTTCAAGGATTTTGCATGTTCTCACCATGCATTCAAATGATCTCTCATGTACTCATCTCCATCTCACAGCCTGAAATACACTCACCGGCCACTTTATTAGGTACACCTGTCCAACTGCTCGTTAACACTTAATTTCTAAGCAGCCAATCACATGGCGGCAACTCAGTGCATTTAGGCATGTAGACATGGTCAAGACAATCTCCTGCAGTTCAAACCGAGCATCAGTATGGGGAAGAAAGATGATTTGAGTGACTTTGAACGTGGCATGATTGTTGGTGCCAGAAGGGCTGGTCTGAGTATTTCAGAAACTGCTGATCTACTGGGATTTTCACGCACAACCATCTCTAGGGTTTACAGAGAATGGTCCGAAAAAGAAAAAACATCCAGTGAGCGGCAGTTCTGTGGGCTGAAATGTCTTGTTGATACCAGAGGCCAGAGGAGAATGGCCAGACTGGTTGGAGCTGATAGAAGGGCAACAGTGACTCAAATAACCACCCGTTACAACCAAGGTGGGCAGAAGAGCATCTCTGAACGCACAGTACGTCGAACTTTGAGGCAGATGGGCTACAGCAGCAGAAGACCACACCGGGTGCCACTCCTTTCAGCTAAGAACAGGAAACTGAGGCTACAATTTGCACAAGCTCATCGAAATTGGACAATAGAAGATTGGAAAAACGTTGCCTGGTCTGATGAGTCTCGATTTCTGCTGCGACATTCGGATGGTAGGGTCAGAATTTGGCGTCTACAACATGAAAGCATGGATCCATCCTGCCTTGTATCAACGGTTCAGGCTGGTGGTGGTGGTGTCATGGTGTGGGGAATATTTTCTTGGCACTCTTTGGGCCCCTTGGTACCAATTGAGCATCGTTGCAACGCCACAGCCTACCTGAGTATTGTTGCTGACCATGTCCATCCCTTTATGACCACAATGTACCCAACTTCTGATGGCTACTTTCAGCAGGATAATGCGCCATGTCATAAAGCTGGAATCATCTCAGACTGGTTTCTTGAACATGACAATGAGTTCACTGTACTCAAATGGCCTCCACAGTCACCAGATCTCAATCCAATAGAGCATCTTTGGGATGTGGTGGAACGGGAGATTTGCATCATGGATGTGCAGCCGACAAATCTGCGGCAACTGTGTGATGCCATCATGTCAATATGGACCAAACTCCCTGAGGAATGCTTCCAGCACCTTGTTGAATCTATGCCACGAAGAATTGAGGCAGTTCTGAAGGCAAAAGGGGGTCCAACCCGTTACTAGCATGGGGTACCTAATAAAGTGGCCGGTGAGTGTATGTCTGTTAGGTTAAAACTTTCCTCTTAACCATTTATGGTCCCGTGTGTATCTGTTGCGCTGTGATGTGTCCGAGTTACATCTCAGTCTCTCGCCCCTTGATATAAATGGATATAAATACCAACCCCCCAGACTCTCTTTCAGTCCCGGACCTCAATGACACATCCTGCTCAGTTATTGTCAGACTGGCACCAAAAAGAAATGTTTAAAGCTTCAGATGTACATTTAAACCTGTATTAACCATAGTTTATACATGGACAAGTTTGAAGAAATGAATAACCTCCACCAGGCGGGGCAGCTGGAGCTTTGCTATAATAAAATCAATTGAGCACCAGACGGCAAGTATAATGGAGAAAGAAATAGAGAACTCAGCAGCTTCAATGACTTTTTTATTTAGAATTTCTAATCAGATTTGACTATTTTATAAACAGTCATTTTGTTTAAATCAGCCAAACAATTAATTTGAGTTTCACAGGCCTGCAGTTTGTGTAGCTTTTAAACATACCCATTTTTTTATGTTCAGAACATGCTGGTTATTAACAATAATTCTACTGTTTCTGTCTGTAGTTACTGTGACGACTCCTTAGTCAATACAGACATTTAAACTAAAGCGCATCTTGTACTTATGTTCTCCGTCTAACTAACTGGAAAATCTGACAGTATTTTTTTCTGTCTGCTGCATTAACTGCCACTGTTTATTTATTGAAGTCTAGTTAAAGTCAGCATGTTGCTGTTATCTTTGTCTAGGAACTAATTAGGAAAAGCAATGAACCTTGATTAGAAGAGATGGAGCTGAAGGTCTTGCAATGACAGCAGGACACTTCTACTCTCCTCTGCCAGCTCCAAGTTCTGGGCAGTTGAATTCTCTGTCTGGAAAAAAAAAAAAACCTTATTGGTTCATTCATGAGAAATGTGAGGTTTCCTCTTAAAGGGGAATGCCGTTTTTTTTTTTTTTTTTTTTTTATATTGGGCCCTTGATTTTACGTTATTCCATCATGTTCTACTCACCCATATGAGTTTTGTGTCATTTGGAGCTGTTCTGAAGATATTCTGTTAGGTTATATCCAGGTAACGTCTTCCTATGGGCAACTAGTTGAAGGCACAAACTGAACTGTTCATAATTTATTCTTTATGGTACGCCAGCATTCATGATATGTAGACGAATCACTGTCCCCTAGACATCCGCGGTTATATTTTTTATATTTATGTTTATATTTATATTTTTTTAAAACAAAGCGGAGTGTGTATGACATCATCCGCGCGCGACGGCTACCATCCATTCATCCTGTCTGCTGAACTGCTGCTAGTTTTCTTCACATGCCTGGAAAATGTCTAGTGCTGCTACCACAGGTGATCTCTCTCTGAAAATGGAATTGAATGATTCAGGTTAGCTAGAATGAATAGAAGGGGTAGAGCGTAGCCGCCTGTGGCCCGGGCTGCCTGTCACTACTCCAGCCCGCATGCGCGGATGACGTCATACACATTCCGCTTTGTTTTAAAAAAATATATCCCTGGATGTCTGGGGGACAGAGATTTGCCTACATGTTCTGAATGCTGGCGTACCATAAAGAATAAATTATGAACAGTGTAGTTTGTGCCTTCAAGTCGTTGCCCATAGGAAGACGTTACTGGGATATAACCTAACGGAATATCTTCAGAACATCTCCAAATGACACAAAACTAATATGGGTGAGTAGAACATGATGGAATAATGTAAAATCAAGGGCCCAATGTAAAAAAAAAAAGGCGTTCCCCTTTAAAGGTTGCTTTGCCCTTTTCGGGTTTGGGTTCCTGGCCCTTTCAGTCAAAAGCAGTGAAGACACCAATATAAGTCTGGACGTTTTAGATTAAAGGTGTAGTGGAGGATGTTCTTCTTCCGGGTGGATTCACAAAATAAAAGGTCCTCTTAAGTATCAATCAGACAGGGATGGAGTAAGGCCATCCTATGTGCTCTTCCCCATTTTGACTTTTGATTGCTGAGTCTGACATAGTGGAAAAATTGCAAATCTTCTTTGGGAAAGTAAGATTGTGTGAGCGATGCAAACAGCCACTTTTAAACAGAGCATGCATGAGGAGAAATGGGCTTGTGCATGCCCTTGCACGCTTTTAATAGGCGTTCCCTCATGGGAGCAGGTACAGGATTGCCCATGTGCATTTTTTTTCACAGTTCACATGCGGGTCTTGTCAAAAATTCTTGTAAATCCTCCACTATACCTTTAAAAATTAGAAGATACAACACCCCACCGTCATTGAATCAAAATGAATAAAAGCAGCAAGATATACAGAGATGTTTTACAAATCAAATACACAGCTTAGGCTTGCTAAGACGGTGCAGTGGATAAGTGCTTTAGTACTCTATTCTAAGTGGTCATGTCTGCATATATGGCAAACAAAAAAGTAAAAACTTCTATCCGTTGAATAAAATAGGGGATCCGAGCCTGGAGCTCCAACTTGTCCATGTCTCTGGAGGAGCACTTGTCCTTAGGTGACACCACCCTTTTGTGGTGCTGGTTGTATCCAACATTATAGAAAAAATATTTCCTTCCTCTCTGGGACAGAACCTTCAAAAGTAGAAAAACACCCAGCTTTTTTTAAACGATTTTAAGTTTGACTGAAAGTTCTGTAATCAGCCTCGTAGACATTAATCACTTTTCGTAGAAATAAGCAGGCAGTTCAGGGTCAGAAGAACCAACAGTGAAAATCGACCACTGAAGATGAAGACAAGGCTGCAGAAATGTAAGCTCACAAGCAGCATCCAACAAGAAAGAGAGCTAGTTTGTTAAAACTGATCATTGTGACAGTAAACCCAAGATGGATCTCAAATCAGCTTCATCTGATGGGGACCAAACAAATAGAATAGCATCATATGTTTTTTATTGGGAGGGAAGCAAGCTGCAGTAAACACATGAGGAGTAAGAGCAGTAGAGTTCTGGTTTTATTTTATTTTCAGAGCAGAATGGTGATAAATTGCATCCATACAAGAATAACTTGACTACTCAAACTATATTTGTAAAATAAGGGAGATGTACAAAGAAAACTTTCAACGTCAATTAATTCTGTCTTTGAATATTTCACAGCTTTATTGAAATTAAAAGTATGTTCATCTTTTTTACTAACCTGAACAGAAGGCTCATTCTTGTGCTGTTCTGTTGCCTTTGGTCAGAAATTGTTCTGCAAAAAGGAAGAAAAAGTAAAGATAAGGCAATAAATCTACCACAAACCAGTAGATTTATTCATTTTGATTATCACTCTGTTTAATCTGGGAGGAGTAAAAGATAAATATATTTTCTCAACTAAATTAGCTGTTTTGCTTGGTAAAAACTCTTAAATCTATCAGATCTTGTTTTGTTTTGTTTTTTTTTACAAATGTTCCTATTTGTAAAACGGTCTTTGGTAATAGTCTGGAGATGCACCAGGAATGAAGGACAGAGATGAGAAATAGGAAATACAAAGAAAGGACAGACCCAGGGTTGCCCCAACCAAAACACGCAGTGTGTTGAGCCTCATGCTTCCGCTGGGGACACATTTGCGCCTGTTAGCGCATATGCGCAATGGATGGGCCATGTTGCCATAATCTGTAATCTGACCGCCAATGCATGTCAGCGCTCATCTGATAGTGATGCACGTGCAGGCGGCCTGCAGAAGATTAGAAAATCAACATGTCCTATTAATGTACTTTATTGTATTGCAGCGAGATATATCCAGGCTTTGAGAGTATGTTCATCTTGGACCTTTCTTAGAGAAGAATTTAGGACCAACCATCTCACCCTGGGTTGTTCCAATGGAAGCAGTCTTTCCTTTTGCAGAGCCTAATCCCATACGGGTTAGTAAAAATGTTGCAACTTGTAGAAAATTTCATTTTTAGTGACGTTTGTATCCCGATTATCTAGAGTCCTTGAGTGTCACATTTATGCAATTGTTGATGGCTGACCTGCTCCAGCACATCTGAAACAAAGGAATGATTAATGTCCAGATCTCTACTTAACAGGCTGACATGTCAGGAGCTCATTTAACCTTTGGTTTCAGGTGTGTTTCAGCAGAGAATCATAAAAAAAGGGGCAGTCAAGGCCCCTATTCCAAAGGTTATTCTTAAAAATCATTGACTGCATGAATTAGTTGTAAAGATTTGATTTAAGTAAACATTCAGTTCTGACTACAAAAATATAAAAAATAGTTCTTCAACAAATCAGAATGATATTTTATGATGCATCAGAAACACGTTTAAGCAATAGCTGTTAAAGAAATACGTTTATGGACTCCTCACCAATAGCAGCTCGGTTTATGGTTAGATCCATCACTTTCTTCTCACTCCCATATTCAAACCATTATTTTCTTTTTTTTTTCTTATTAATTTTAGATTAGTTACAATACAGTACATTAGTTACAAAACAGAACATACATTAAAAGAGGAAAATAAATAAAAAAATAAAAAAATATATATATATCTGATCTGTGATTGAGATCGGCCAATTGGCAGTGATGGGGTGATAGAAGGCCATGTGATCATCGGATAAGACCCGGATGAAAAAGATAAGTGAACTGACACACCAGATTTCTTATTCACAATGAAAAACTATAAGCGACTTATTCAAAACAAGTTGATTAATACAGATCTATGAATAATTCATACAGTTTACGGGGATCAACAAGACATAATACCTTTGTAAACAACACGCAGTAGCTAGGTTTTACTTTAAAATTATCAGTAGTGATGACATCAACATGAAAGTTAAAGATGGAAATAATTAAAAAAAAAACTGATTGGAACGTTCTGATAATCTCCATATCATCAGGGGGTGGGGTATTCTAAAATAAATGGATTAAAAAAGATGACTTAGAGATGTTTTACTATGTTATAAATTAGACTGGGTTTTTTATAAATAGTTTGGTGAGTTTTAATTACCGTAGCAGAATATAAAAGTCACAACAAGTTAAAACTTCAACCTTTGGGAATACTACAGTAGCATCAACGAAATGCAATTTAAGAGTAATTAGAACATTTTCGGAGCAAATATTTAAAGCAAATGATGATATCTTTCAATATAAGCAATATTGATGAAGACTTAATGATTTAATGGTGCTTATAACGCTTCAATATCAGGCCCAGGATCTAAAACTTCACCATTTTTAACTGCGAGCTGATTTAAAGATAGCATTACAGAGGCTATATATTTTGGGGATGGGTAACCATACATTTTAGCGATAAGCAATAATAACACCTGACTTTACTTCAACTACAGCTATGATCAATACTTTAGATGGAATTCTGTAAAAGTTTAACAAACAATCCACTGGTTTTGGTTTCCAAGGTTTGAAGACGTTTCCCCTCCAGGAAGCTTTTACAATTCAAAATGTCTGGATTCACACTGAGTTTGAGGCTTTAGATGGAACTGCACACTTAATACGATAGTTTATTGGATATAACACATATAAGAGGATATTATGTTTCCTGCACATTTTTTTGATCTGGTCAGGGGTCCAGATAGGACAACAAACTATTAACTGGTTCTGGGGATGTTAGAACAGATTTTGCTTTTTTTTTTATATGGAGCACTTTTATTTTTTTGGAGAATATTTTCAATGGAGTATAGCTGGACACTTGGCATAGAGGAGGTGCAGTCGAATTCAGCCTTTTCAGGAACTGTGAATTGCCGAGTTTTGGGAACGCAGCAGCAAGTCAGAGTACAACCCTGTGCTCTGAGCAGATCAACAATTAAATATGAAATTTCCTCTTGAAGGAAGGAACAGCTTTTTTGACTCTCTGCTTCCTTCTGCTTCTATGTGATACTGCTGATGACACAGGTAAAGACTTAACCTTCAGGGGGTGTGGAGACACCTGGGCCCTAAGACTCTAATGGTTCAAAGCTGATGTGCTAACAGAGGGTAACCTGATGGACTGGTCCTAACATCAAACTGTTTTGCATGTTGGAGAGGATCACTGCTCCAAGATGCTTTATCTTCCAAGAACAGTAGGAGGATGGCTCCTGACCAGTTTACCACATATAGATCCACTCACATAGATTTACACACACACATACATTCACTTACTAACACGCCCACACACATGGTTAAGGACTCATAGGACGCACAAGGGTCAGCATGGGAATGATGTTCTCTCATACACTAACATTCAAGGCTACAAAGTCTGACAAGGGAGTTTTAATGGGGGGAATCCACGCCAAGCTGGTTATTCTTAGAGATTAAAGAACTTTTTTCTTTGTCTATTAATTGAATGCTACAATGTATAAAACAGGGTTAAATACTTTCTAAATATCTACAGGTTCCTTGAATGAGATTATATTAGTTGCAGAAATTTGAGCTTATATGAACAAAATAATGAGCTGAAACATCCATAGGATGTTCAGGTTGAATACATTCTGTCATAAAGAACTTTCAACTGCCAGGCATTGAAAGGTAAGATATGTTTAATGTTTTTTGAATATACTTGAAAACAATCTGCTGAATAAGCATACAGTCTACAGATCATTTAAATGTAATGAATTTAATGATGACTTGACTTTAGAGATAAAGTGAAAGTAATTGTGGATAATGTGAGGGACCAAACCTAAATAAGGAGAAAAGGTGTTCAAAATTTCAAAAAGTACTTTCATTTAATACTGTCAAAAATAGTTAACAAAGGCTCAAAAGCAATACAAAATAACTTAAAGAAGAAATAACATGGATCTGGGCCCAAGTGAACTGAGGTTAACTGACCTGCAAAGGCTGCTTAAATAGGGATGGAGTAACCCAAGTCTACCACTTGAGGGAGGCACGACATAACAAAAGGACCAATAAATACAAAATTAACTAAAGCATTCTGTGAAACACATAAAGCAAAACTAGCTTTTACTTAGCAGAAACAATAATAAGTGAGTATTTAAGTGACATAATTAACTAATTAAAAACAACTTGAAACAAGTCTCCCCAATCAGTCTTTTAAAAAAAAAACAAATGGTACGCTCCAGGTTTCCTCCTCCAGCTGGTTTGTATCAGCAGCACCTCAAACAAAAACACAGTGTAAATAAACCATTCAGACAGACATTAACTAAAGTGTGCACCCATTAGAAAATACCTGTATAAAAGAAATAACCAACTTAAACATAAACTGTAATATAATATAAAGAAAGAAAGAAAAAAAAATACTAACATGAGGTGGTGGTGGGAGGATCATCCACCACAGATAAGAATATCTGGTTGAGACCGCACTTAGGTTTGAGGAAATAACGAATTACTCATTAAAGACGCTGCTTATTCTGATAAGAACATTAATTGCACTCTCTGTGTCGGAGGAATGGATCGCTGAACTGAGATAAGAACACTCCATGAGAACCACCACATGGATTCAGCATCTATCTGCCATCGGACAGCATGGAGACCAAAGGGGCTGTGGAGGAGGCCATTCGAGACTCTGATTGATTAATTAGATTGATGAGTGATAGAGACACTGAAAGAATTCATCATCATCAGTGATGTTCATCATTTGCCTTTAACTCGGACCAGGATAGTTATTTGATTTATTTTGATTTTGTTTTGATGAAAATCATGGTTTTTGGTGGCTCCAGACCCACCAAGATCAAGTTTTATGCAACTTTTGCTTTTTTATAGAATGACTCAGTACCTGATTGGTTTAAAGGTTCTTAAATTAGTTGGTAATGATAAATATCAGATTCAAAACTGGGTTTTCTTGCTCAGATTGGCACAGAGTGGGAATTACCTGGGGTCACCCTGGTTTTTACTACCTTTTAGAGAAGGTAGGGTTTTCCGGTGGAGAACGGCCTGTCCTGTGATGTCCCCTACTGTGACTGAATGATTGGTAAATTGGGATGGATGGTTTATCCATGATGAGCGGTCACATTTAGGAGGCCTCCAAGTGGGAGTGAGAGTAGATGAATTTGGCCTTATTACATTTTTACCTAGTCTAAGGCAAATGAAAATAATGTGTGCATAGGAAACTAAAACAGCATAACTTGAATTAGATTAAAATCAATTCAATTCAATTTATTTCTATAGCGCCAATTCACAACACATGTCATCTCAAGGCACTTTACAGTTCAACCAGATCATCCAGTCAGATTGATTGAAAGTTTTCTATCTCAGGAAAACCATTTGATTGCATCGACTCATTAACTGAAATCCAATCCCTCACACTAAGCATGCTTGTAGCGACAGTGGAGAGGAAAAACTCCCTTTTAACAGGAAGAAACCTCCATCATAACCAGGCTCAGTGTGAGCGGCCATCTGCTGAGGCAGACTGTGGTTCAAGGAGACAGAAGCAGAGATACAAAAAGCAGCTGTAAAAGGCGGCCCCTTCCAGGAAACACACAGCCAGGCAGACGAGCTCAGAGCCAGCTCCCATCTCAGAGGACAAAGAGAGCACATCCAGCCAGTCACAGTCGGAGAAACAGGACTACACTGAAAAACAGGCCGATCTCCAACATCTATAAACAAGGGTGTTGATGGAAGCAGCACAGCTGATGTTTCTTTCCAGGATGGCGCCACAGCCAAACAGGAACAGATGGGGCAAAGCTACTCTGATCAAACCCAAATTGTAGTTAAATGCTGAAACTGTGGTACTGAGTGACAACATTCGGTCTGTGAAGTTTTGATTGTGATTATTTTTGATCGCTGATTAATGATATATCCTCAGGGCAACTGTTGATTGTTTATTCCATGATTTTATGATGTTGAAAGAAACAGCACTTAAAGTTTTCTTCTATGATTAAGTATCCTGGCCATGAGCAGACATTAATGAGTTTGTTTAAAGGTGACATTGAAAACATCACATTTTCAGGGAGAATGGCTGGGATAATTATCATTGAAGATGTGTGAGTTTATCACAGCCTGGTATGTGCTGCCTGTTGCGCGTCAGAACTGACGTTTTAATCTAATTAGGACAATTCCTCTGTCTGGATATACAGTTAGAATCTTCATTTTGTACGTGGCAAAGATTTGGAAATGAAATGAGAGCGGTGTCCTATTTTGATAAGGCTGGAGCCACGGATGTCTCCTCATCTGCTGATGTTTATGATGTAAAATGTGATGATGTGGCAGACTGGAGATGTATAAAATGCCTTTTTAACTGTTAATCGGGGCCACTTCCTGAGAGGTGAGCCCAGAGGTGAGCAGCTGCCATTATGTAACCCTAAGCAATTTCTATGATCCAAGTAAGATTGCAATTTCTATCAGAATCTGTTGTCAGGTCTCCTGGTTATTTAATATATATTAGTTATGAAGTGTTATTTAAAGATAGAGCATCAGGGTGCACACATGGAGCCATCTTTAATACCAGGAAACCAGGAAGAAGCACTATTCCAAAAAAAATTAAATAAATAAAAAATAAAAAACAAGGCTAGGCTGCTGGGTGTTGCCCAGCAAATAGCCTACTACGGTAGTTAACTACCCATTACTTCCTGACTAATTACCTAGGTGCACTCTTGTGATTTATCAAACATTTGTACCTTATTGTAAAGTGTTATCCAAGTGATCAACAGTATCAAACACTGAACCAAGGTCCAATAATATCAGGACTGTGGTTCTTCCAGTCTGGATTTCTATAGATGTCATTGAGCACCTTAATCATGGCAGTCTTTGTACTGTGGTTGATATGGAAAACTGACTGGAAGGCATCAAAGCAGCTGGACATTGCTATGAAGGTATTTAACTGTGGAAATACAAATTTTTCAATAATCTCGCTTAACAAGGGGAGATTAGAGATGTGCCTATAGTTTTGCAGGATTCATTTGTCCAAGCTTCTATTTTTAACAGTAGTTTGATAATTGCTGTTTTTAGGGCTTGGGAGAAAACTCCGGCATGATGGATGTGTTTATGATTTGAATCAAGTTAGCCTCTAAAACAGGCAAAACCTTCTTAATAGAACCTGCTGGTAAAACATCAAGAAAGCAGGAAAAGGAGCTTAGCTGGTGAAGAGTCTCTTATTTATTTATAAACCCCTTGAGAATAACCATCTCATTTTCAAAGGGGTATGGTGCAAACTACAGGATGAGCTAAAAGGAATTATGTAAACAGTGAGAAATTCAGGATAACTAAGATGGATACGTTTAAAAATAACAATACATTGAGGTGCAAGTGAATAGTGGCTGCATTGTTTTGATATATAATATCACTGTAATAAAGGATGGGAAGAAGCAATGTGTGAAATTATTTTTTCACAACAGAGAAGCTGTAACAAGTTATAAAAGTCATTTTTAGGGATAAGAAATTTAATTAATAATCGTTTGTATATGGGAGAGAGATGAAAGTGCTGCTACTATTGGTAAGGAGTCCATAAATTCATTTCTTTAACAGGTATTGCTTAAACATGTTTCTAATGCATCATAAAATATGATCCCTATTTGTTGAAGAATTATTTTTATATGATTGTAGCCAGAGCTGAATGTTTACTTAAATCAAATCTTTACAAATAATTCATTCAGTCAAAGATGTTTGAGAATAACCTTTGGAATAGGGGCCTTGACTGCTCCTTTTTTTATGCTGACATGTCAGCCTGTTAAGTAGAGATCTGGACATTAATCATTCCTTTGTTTTAGATGTGCTGGAGCAGGTGAGCCATCAACAACTGCATAAAAGTGGCACTCAAGGACTCTAGAAAATTGGGATATAAATGTCGATAAAAATGACATTTTCTACAAGTTGCAACATTTTTACTAACCCGTATGGGATTAGGCTCTGCAAAAGGAAAGGGTGCTTCCACTGGAACAACCCAGGGTGAGATGGTTGGTCCTAAATTCTTCTCTAAGAAAGGTCCAAGATGAACATACTCCCAAGCCTGGATGTATCTCGCTGCAATATAAAAAAGTACATTCATAGGACTTTATTCATACGCAGAGGAATAAACTAACCTGATCATCAAGTCCTGATTTAAATTTAGTAATTTAATATCCTGAATGCAGACAAAACAGAAGTTATAATATTTGGACCAGAGTCTTTGAAAAAGAAGCTGATTATTCAGTCACTTCATTTGGATGAGATTAAACTGATAATAAAGTAAAAAAATCTTGGTGTTATTTTGATCAGGACCTGTTATTTAAATCCCACATCAAAGAGGTTTCTAGAATTTCCTTCTTTCATTTGCAGAATATTGCAAAAAAATTAGAAATCTCCTGTCCAGGGGTGATGCTGAGAAACTAGTCCATGCATTTGTTACTTCAAGGCTGGACTATTGTAATTCTTTACTATCAGAAGTCCACAAAATGTATTTAAAAGCCTTCAGCTGATCCTGTGGGACCAACTACCAGTTTTAGTCCGTGAGGCAGACACCCTGTCTACTTTTAAGGCTAGGCTTAAAACTTTCCTTTTTGATAAAGCTTATAGTTAGAGTGGTTCAGGTTATCCTGAGCTATCTCTATAGTTATGCTGCTATAGGCTTAGACTGCTGGAGGACATAGAGACCCCCATTTCAGCATTCTGCTTCATTCTATCTCTATTCTCCCACTCTGCAGAATCTGATAGTTAAATCTCTAACGTTCTGCTCTCTCTGCTTTTTCTCATAGTAGCTTCATCTGGTCTGTTCCTGTTTGGCTGTGACTCCATCCTGGAGAGAAATATCAGGATGTGACTAACTGGATGTGCTCTCTTCATCCTCTGACATGGGAGCTGGCACAGATCTTGTCTGCCTGGCTGTGTGTTTCCTGGACGGGGCCGCCTATGGAACTGGTTGAAAGTTGCCTTTTGTATCTATGTTTCTTTTTCTATGTCTGCTTCTGTCTCCTTGAACCCCAGTCGGCCTCAGCAGATGACCGCTCACACTGAGCCTGGTTATGCTGGAGGTTTCTTCCTGTTAAAAGGGAGCTTTTCCTCTCCACTGTCGCTACAAGCATGCTTAGTGTGAGGGATTGCTGAAGAGTCAATGAGTCGATGCAATCGACTGGATTTCCCTGGGTAGAAAACTTTAAATCAATCTGACTTGATGATCTGGTTAAATTGTCTCTATAAAGTGACCTGAGATGACATGATGTGAATCGGAGGAATAGAAATAAACTAAAACTGAATTTAGTGAACAAAAAGGTTTTTGATCACAGCTGACATATTGAACCTTAGTCCTAAGTCAGTCTGGAGGACAATGTAAAGGTTTATTCCTGAGAGAAGATTAAAAAATGGTGAATGTGTCCTCCTCTCCCAAATAACTCATACTAATGATTTAAAAACATTTTTTTATCACAACTTGCAAGAGGCGCTATGTATCCAGGCATGATAAGATGATGAGTCTGAGGAAATTCAGGTGCAACAGTGGGAAAAACAAGCAGAGAGAGAAGAGGAAATGCATATTCAGAACATGAAGTAACATGAAAAC
This sequence comes from Cyprinodon tularosa, assembly GCF_016077235.1. Classification (NCBI taxonomy): domain Eukaryota; kingdom Metazoa; phylum Chordata; class Actinopteri; order Cyprinodontiformes; family Cyprinodontidae; genus Cyprinodon; species Cyprinodon tularosa. Next base: position 96,867 of record NW_024039231.1, on the reverse strand, counting down.
ATTGGAAAAATAATGATATAGATCTCTATCTGTAGAATGGGTCTGTTTTATGTGTTGTTTTTTTCAATTTAGAAGGCCCCCTGCCTGTCTTTGCCCAGGGCCCCAAAAAAACAATTTAATTACTTACTTTATTTGTATTTTTTTAAGCGCAGGGCTATCTTAAATAGGTTTTTGTACATGACTAAAGGGATACACGGGCCTTGAGGTAGTTTAAAGTTTATTTTTAATACAAAACTAAAGGGATAAACTTAAATCTGACATCTTGCGCATGAGTATTGACTATGGGTATGCTGGTCTGACAGAACACTGTCCTATACATTTGTATTGCAGAGGAGCTATTGTGCATGTACAACTTTTAACGAGAATCAACAGGTTAACATTCTTGCACCTAGGGCGGAAATACGTCACCAATCCGATGAAATGAAATAAAATTTTACTCATCATCAAGGATTAACCCTTTATAGGGCACTCAGTGAAATGCTTTGAAGTAGGGCTGCAACAACGAATGGATAAAATCGATAAAAATCGACTTTTAAAAGCGTTGGCAACGAATTTCATCATCGATTAGTTGTGTCGCGCGATTATTGCGTCATCCGCCGCGCCGTCATCACTGCCACTTGACTGAAAGAGGAAGAAAAAAAATATGGCAGAGCGAGTCAGCGCCGCAGGTGCAGTGTTGCCAACTCAGCGACTTTTCAGACCCCTCCAGCGACTATTTTTCAAAAAAGCGACTAGCGACAAATCTGGCGACTTTTTTCGGTGTCACTGGCGGCTTTTGGAGACTCTTAGTGAAAGCATGTATCATTCCTACTCTGCCGTGGGGCGCCTCCCCCACCCCAACCGTGTTTTCCCGCAGGAGTCCCTCTCAGGGCTGCAGTCAGAGCCTCAGCGTCCAGACTGCAAATGAAGCGCGCATGCACCGGGATTGACGGCGCAAATTGATCACAATAATTAAAATACCCTGCGCTTTGTAAAGCGAAAAAAGTGATAACATGCAACTTTTTTCAAAAGAAATTAACATGGCACGGAACCACCATGTTTGTTTGGTTTTAAAGTGGGGAAACGTAACGTTAGTTTCTCAGGTAGCTCATCTGATGCTTTCCTTACCGTGTTAGTAGGTTACAGACAGAGATAAGGTTGGCTACTTATTTTACTTTTAATTTCATTTGAATTAGCTTAAGCAGCGTTTATATTTTCTTTATAAATAAATTAACTTGCAAATTATGAGGGCAAGGCTTTTAAAGTTTAAATTTTCTGGCAAAGATAAAGTAAAGAAGATCCTGCAATTTATGGAAGTAAAGCAGAATAAAATCCAGCAAGATCAGTAATATGTCAATTAATTATCTGCCACATTCCCATGTAAATATCTGTCTTTGGAGGATGTGTTTTTTAGCACCCCTAGTTCTCTCATTTTTATTCCAAATACAATTTATAATTTGAATCACAGGGCTATTTTGATCTCTATGGTTCAGTATTTTCTCAAGTAGCAACTTTAACTGCTATACTTTCCTGTCTTAAAAGGCAGAACTCTATTAGTCTAAAAAAAACTCATTTGTTGAAATGGGGGGGCCTGTTGTTTGAACCCCTTAGGGGCTTTTAAAAACAAAAATGTCTTTTTTTGCGCTTTATGAAACAAAGTAGCCTATATTTTGTGGATGTACAGCTACATTTCTCATGTAAGTTTGCGTAGTTTTAACACAAACATTTATTTTTCATATTGCACCAGTACAATTAATGAGAAACCTGTACTTGTGTGCTTGTTTGTTCTGTCTAAAATGTTTATTTTGGAATAAAGAGGTTAATATAAAAAAAATTTTTGTCCGATTCATCGATTAATCGAAAAAATAATCGTCCGATTCATCGATTTTTAAAATAATCGTTAGTTGCAGCCCTACTTTGAAGATTAAAATTTGAAGTCAATAGTGTTATTGGAATCCAGGACACGACCTTATTACATTTGTAACATAAAAAAATATGGATATTTTTATGGCAAAAAGTTAATGTCAATGTAATAACAAGAAACGCCAACTTGCCCGAATATATGTACACTACTCAAAAACATTAAAGGAACACTTTGTAATCAGAGTACAGCATCAAGTTAATTAAACTTGTGGGATATTGATTTGGTCAGGTCAGTAGCAGAGGGGGTTGTTAATCAGTTTCAGCTGCTTTGGCGTTAATGAAATTAACAACAGGTGCACTAGAGGGGCAACAACGAGACGACCATCAAAACAGGAGTGTGTATGACGTCATCTGCGCGCCGGACTGAAGTCGTAACAGCTTGAAGCATGCCAATGATTTGACCCTTCTCAAACAGACTAACGTCTTTTCCACGACCACGGGATGTGTCTTTCCACATGGTTGTTTAGGAAATGAGAAGCAAGTCATTGCACCAGTTAAGGTTAAATAACTATTTGCTTTAGGCTTGTCCCGATCTGATCCACGTATCGGATCGGGACGCAGATATTGGCAAAAAAATGCGTATCGGCAAAGCATGTGAAATGCCGATCCAGACTGCCGATCCAGTTTTTAAAAAAAAATCCGGTCCGTATTTTCCAGTTTCGCCGATTGATACGATCCATTCCACTATTTTGCGCCAGTGTTCCCCTGTTTTGCATTTTTATTAAAACTTACAGTAATACTTGCACCTTTAACTGTTTACGGTTTTACTGCTCACTGTGAAATTTCAGATTGCTATTCATAATTTTGTCCAGTTTGTGTTTATCTCTTAATAAACAGGTAAGTTTGTTGTTACCAAGCATTGTGTTTTATTCAATCTCACCTAATTTAGCTGGCTAGATGTTATCAAGAGTACTAAAACCCTTTTCAACATGAGTCTTACAACTAAGGCTAAATACTTTAACTTAAACTTAAATACATGCTCGGATAGGCTGGTATCGGCCAGTATCGGTATCGGATCGGAAGTCCAAAAACAATATCGGTATCGGATCGGAAGTGCGAAAACCTGGATCGGGACATCTCTAATTTGCTTAGTTGAATCCAAGTGGCGACTTTTTTTTTTTTTTGGGGCCATATATACACTATATTGCCAAAAGTATTTGCTCACCCATCCAAATTATTGGAATCAGGTGTTCCAATCACTTCCATGGCCACAGGTGTATAAATTCAAGCACCTAGGCATGCAGACTGTTTTTACAAACATTTGTGAAAGAATGGGTCGCTCTCAGGAGCTCAGTGAATTCCAGCGTGGAACTGTGATAGGATGCCACCTGTGCAACAAATCCAGTCGTGAAATTTCCTCGCTCCTAAATATTCCACAGTCAACTGTCAGCTGTATTATAAGAAAATGGAAGTGTTTGGGAACGACAGCAACTCAGCCACGAAGTGGTAGGCCACGTAAACTGACGGAGCGGGGTCAGCGGATGCTGACGCGCATAGTGCGAAGAGGTCGCCAACTTTCTGCAGAGTCAATCACTACAGACCTCCAAACTTCATGTGGCCTTCAGATTAGCTCAAGAACAGTGCGCAGAGAGCTTCATGGAATGGGTTTCCATGGTCGAGCAGCTGCATCCAAGCCATACATCACCAAGTGCAATGCAAAGCGTCGGATGCGGTGGTGTAAAGCACGCCGCCACTGGACTCTAGAGCAGTGGAGACGCGTTCTCTGGAGTGACGAATCGCGCTTCTCCATCTGGCAATCTGATGGACGGGTCTGGGTTTGGCGGTTGCCAGGAGAACGGTACTTGTCTGACTGCATTGTGCCAAGTGTAAAGTTTGGTGGAGGGGGGATTATGGTGTGGGGTTGTTTTTCAGGAGCTGGGCTTGGCCCCTTAGTTCCAGTGAAAGGAACTCTGAATGCTTCAGCATACCAAGACATTTTGGACAATTCCATGCTCCCAACTTTGTGGGAACAGTTTGGAGCTGGCCCCTTCCTCTTCCAACATGACTGTGCACCAGTGCACAAAGCAAGGTCCATAAAGACATGGATGACAGAGTCTGGTGTGGATGAACTTGACTGGCCTGCACAGAGTCCTGACCTCAACCCGATAGAACACCTTTGGGATGAATTAGAGCGGAGACTGAGAGCCAGGCCTTCTCGTCCAACATCAGTGTGCGACCTCACAAATGCGCTTCTGGAAGAATGGTCAAAAATTCCCATAAACACACTCCTAAACCTTGTGGACAGCCTTCCCAGAAGAGTTGAAGCTGTTCTAGCTGCAAAGGGTGGACCAACGTCATATTGAACCCTATGGATTAGGAACGGGATGTCACTTAAGCTCATATGTGAGTCAAGGCAGGTGAGCAAATACTTTTGGCAATATAGTGTATATATATATATATATATATATATATATATATATATATATATATATATATATATACACACACATTTAAATATTCAAAATGTTAATATTATTCACAGAGCACAGTTCAGTTTTTTAATATGGGCCATCAAGTCAATTTTGCTTGGGGCCCCAAAATTCGATGAGACGGCCGTGAAGGCCTCCTGCCTGGACAGACAGCTCCTGGTGCCCGCTGCTCAGCCCCTCTATCCTCTGATCCTATATTCGCCCCTGTAGACTCGGCCTGTGAAGGAATGTTCTAATAACGGTCCTACTGGTGAGCCAGTAACCAGCAGGTCCGCCGGGTTCACACATTTACCAGCCAAGCAGAGGTCCGCAGTGAAACCAGAACTTACCGGTTTGGCTCGGTGCGTCAGGTCGGGGTTAGCGGTCCGGTCGGTCCGGTCGGTCCCGGCTGCAGGGGGAGCGACCTTGTTCTGGGAGCTTTTGTTGCTGTCTGAGGCAAACAGGAAGCGTTGCTCTGCTAAACTGTTTTTTTTTTCATCTTAAATCTTTATTGACAGTAACAGTACAAACCAAATAACCGCTGAACGCTCTCCACAAACAATCACTGAAATACAAATAAAACCATCAATCAGTTTGAAGAAACGGGCTGTTAACGATCAGGCAGGAATCTAATAGCTGAATATTAAATAATTATAACAAGTTATTTCGTTTGTTTGTCCGTTTTTAGGAAGCCCGTTTCCGCCACCTAATGGTACATCAAATGTCATAATTATTAGATTTAAAATCATGATAAGGGGATTTAAAATAAAAAGATACGCTACAAAGTCATAATTTCTACATTCAAAGTATATCTTAACAATGACTTTAGAGCTCATGGTTATAAGTTCGAAAGTCAAAATTAAATCTCATATTTATGACATATTTTGTTTTCAAGTGGCGAATATAGGCTTCAACAGCTCAATTCTATTCAGTTAATTTATATAGCGCCAATTCACATTATGTCATCTCAAGGCACTTTCCAGTTCACCAGATCATCCAGTCAGATTGATTTTCTATCTGAGGAAAACCAGTTGATTGCATCGACTCATTGACTCAAATATCATGCAGGTTCAGGTTATTTGTGTGTGTGTGTGTCTGTGTGTGTGTGTGTGTGGGGTCCCACACAAGCCCTTTCATTAAACACTACTGTCTGTAACTGTCCATTCCATCCACCACATCTTCAGTTATATATATATGTATATAACAGTGTCTCAGGGAGCAATTGACAGCAGCACACACAAGCACCAGATAAGAGGAAATTCCTGTTTCTGATCCTCCCTACACATAAAAAATAAAAAGATAAAGTCTCCCTGTCTGGCGCTGTTCCTTATTCTAAACACAGCTGCCTCATGTTATGTACATTACCTGATGACAGTACCAGAATGTGGCTGCTCAGTGGCGCAGTGCCTTGCAGCAAGAAGGTTCTGGGTTCGATTCTCGGTACTCCGGCTTCCTCCCACAGTCCAAAAACATCACTGTTAGGTTAATTGGCTTCTTTACAGTCCCGTTAGGTATGAGTGTGTGTGTGAATGGTTGTTTGTCTCTGTGTTGCTGTGGACTGGCAACCTGTCCAGGGCGTACCCCACCTCTCGCCCATTGACAGCTGGAGAAAGGCACCAGCACCACTTGTCACCCGGGTTGGGATAAGCGTGCTAGAAGATGGATGGATGGTACCAGGATGTGATTCTCACAATGGATTTATGAATTCCTCTGTTATATTATTTAGATATGAAATATAATGTTTCATGATTCACACCATCAACAGCTTTAATTTTAGTGCAATGAATTCTGAAATGTGTTTGTTTTACATTTCTACATATCTTGGGGCATAGAGCTTGGAATCCTGAGGTTGTGATTTCGAAACCCAATCCCACAGACTGCCACTCTGGGTCTCTGAGCAAAGACCCTTAACCCCTCACTGCTCCCCGGGTGCCTCACAATGGCAGCCCACTGCTCCCCAAGGGGATGGCTTAATGTGGAGGTAAATTTTTTCCAATGTGAGATCAATAAACTTCAATTATTATCATCTATTATCTCATAGGACACAAAAATGCAAATATCTACCATATTTAGATTTAAACTTAGATTGACTATCAAAGTGAAGGGGAAATTTTTTTGTCTTATTCTTTTATACTGCCTATTTACAATAAGTTTCTTCTTAGGACCCTTAAAAAAGCCATACTGATTTAAACCTCAATAAACTATATATAGAGTCAGTTCAATACGATAATATATGGACTGATAGTCCTCTGGCTTGGAGCTCGTCTGCCTGGCTGTGTGTTTCCTTGACGGCGGCGCCTTTTACAGCTGCTTTTTGTATCTCTGCTTCTGTCTCCTTGAACCCCAGTTGGTCTCGGCAAATGGCCGATTACACTGAGCCTGGTTCTGCTGGAGGTTTCTTCCTGTCGCTACATTCATGCTTAGTGAGAGGGATTGCCTTCGAGTCAATAAGTCGATGGAATCAACTGGTCTTCCTTAGATAAAAAACTGTGAATCAATCTGACTGGATGATCTGGTGAACTGCAAGTGCCTTTAGCGGACATGTGTTGTGAATTGGTATATATATCCTATAGTATAGTATGTTGCGTAACATTAGTCTGGCTATCTCGTACTGACTGGAAGACATTGACTGAGTTAGCCATTGACATTGTGTTTAACATAAGAAAATAGAAAGTAGAGTAAATAGAAAATAATTCACTGTGAAATGTCAATGTAGTAATTCTTTATTAAGTATTATTAAGTATATATATATATATATATATGTATATATATATATATATATATATATATATATATATATATATATATATATATATATATATATATATATATATATATATATATATATATATATATATACTTAATAATCAGTTTAGCAGTTTTGGCACATTTCTATTATTACGCCATATTAACACAATAATTTTGTTGTGATGACTTGTATAATATGTTATATTACATGATTTAGAGACTTTCTAAATACGACACAATGTGATGTACCTGTTTTGTATTATAAGTTATCTGTTTTGAATTATAAGTAATCTACTGATGGTATGAAACACTAAATATGTGTCAAAGTGATGAATTTATCTTTATTTTAAAGTCTTCAGGCCCCCTGAAAATGAGAACAACATGGTTGTTTTCGATGCTGTAGCGCACAGATTGTTTACATTGAGACCCGTCTAACTAGGGAGTACCAATATGGCGGCCGTTGGCTTCACTTGGACCCCGTACTACCAACGAGCAATCAGCAATCCGGTGAACAAATAGAGATCAATGCTATCAACGCAGTATCAATAGTTTGACAGTATGTTCATGAGTGGATCCTAATAGCGCCCTCTAGTGTCACAACAATAGTGAGAATTGGTATGACAGTTGAGGCAGCGGTGCATTCTGGGTAAAGTAGTTTGAGTTAATCCTGTGAAGAACACCTGCGGTCTGATTGTAATAAACATAACATGGGATCTGATGGGTTACATGTCCTGGTCAAATAGAGAGACAAGGAGAGATATCTGAACAAATAAGATATGATTTATTGGACATCATGCGCCTCTTATTGTGAAGTCTTGCAGGAAGTAGGTTTGGTCCGGAGTTGAAAACCGGCAGAACTGTGTGACTCCATTTTAATTGACTGTTTCCCTGAGAGACGTTGGACCTTCAGCATGGCATCAGACGAGCTCGCTAAGAAGCTGCAGTCGCGGCTGGCAGCTGCAGAGGAGGCCGAACAGAATCCCGAGTCCGAACAGATTCCGGTACCAGCCCAGTCCCACGAACCGGACCATGCCTGTGGAGATACGCCGTCCGAGCTGGCCACCAAACTCAACCGGAGACTGGACATCAACGACGGGCACGCTCCTCCTCGGTCCTCCCGTGTGTTTAACCCCTACACTGAGTTTAAAGAGTTCTCCCGCAAACAGATTAAAGACATGGAGGCGATGTTCAAACGGTAAGAAACCATGTTTGTGATTCCTGCTAAACGCTCCGATGTTCCCAGAGCTGGATGGATGGATCCCAGCCAGAGATGATCGGGATTCATCACGGCGCTTGTTCATTCAGGGTGACTCACTGAGGGCCCACTCCTCTCCCCTCCCTGCCCGCTAACTGCATTCCTCTCTAACGAGGACGCAGGAATTTCCTTGTTCAGACCTGGGAAAATAACGCCCCTTGCAGCGGGATAGGTGCTTCCCTCCCACCGCGAACTCCCAATCCAATATGGCGGCCTGGCCCATTGGTGGGAGCTGTAGGAGGAATAATTTGTTCTCATTTTGAACCTTTCATTGCAAAAAATTGAAATCTAAAGAAGCCATTTTTATCTTGAATTGAGGAGGAAAGTGAGACGCTTTGCCAATAAACGAGACAATTTACATTTAAAATAAATAATAAATACTGCATTGTCTTATTTCAGGTGGATATGATCTTTTTATTTCTTTAAGAGTAAAAAATATTTATTCCATTGGCAAATCATCTTTTTTACTTCCTCAAATGAAGTTTGAATACATTTAATTTAAGAATGTTTTACTTATTTTTATATTGTTTTTTGCAGTGTTCAGTCTTTGAGAAGAAATGCAATAAAAAATGTTGATTTGATACAAAATGAAACAAAGTACTAGTAAAGCATTCCCTAATCTTTGAGGTTTTTTTAGTTTATTATCAGTGATAATGTGCGCATTAATCATAAGACCAGGCAACACCGGTGTTATGCCCAAAAGTGCATGCCTGCCGAAATATGCATCCCCAGTCGCGGGAGCGCGCCTCGCTCTGTTGAACTGCATATCGACGAGGAAAACGGATTAAAATATGTTCAATGGAGCTTAGGTTCTTATATTAATGATATAAAAACGTTTAAAAATACCTCTCGTGGGAAAAAAGTTGTGGTTATTTGGCAGATTAATTTACAAAAGTATGGATTTTTTGAACAACATTAAATCCAAAGATTTTGACCATGGTACGGCTGATTTATTTGTTGTGGTCTCTTGCTATTTACACACAACACTAAACCGTGATAGCCGAAGTGAGTTTTGAGTTTGCAAAGCTTTTTCTTAAGTGGAAAATCAAACGCGCACCTACAAAGCACAGCGTTCACAGACCAGTGAGATGCGTTCGCTGCGCGTCAGAAAGCTATGGTGCATTCAGGAGCATTAGAAGATTTTAAACTTACAAGAATGAGGCATAAAACAGAACTGTATTTTTACTGAACTGTATTGTATTTTTTTGTTTGTTTGTTTATGCACATCTGCTAGCTTTTTATTCTAAAAAATCTATAATATTACAGCAGCAATTTATCAATGTTTTTCAAAATCCTGTTTAAAAGCTCCAAATGGGGCTTCAGATCATATGAAGCAACAATTGCACTGTCATTGTTTTACAGGGCAGTATTTGCATTTGCTGATCCTTGTACTTAATTACTGATGAATATACAGGAATACAGATGTACAAGTGTCAACTCCTCTGAGATAGCAGGGGATGGAATTTTTGGCAAGGACCTGCCAAAAAATGCATCCCCCTTGTTTTTAACTTAAAGATTGTCCCACACACATGAAATTCACACTGGTAGCTCAGCACACATGTGGAAGCAGGTAGAAATTGAAACATCAGCTACAAATCTATATTTCTGGAAAAAAGCAGGGGATGCATTTTTTGGCAAGGACCTGCCAAAAAATGCATCCCCCTTGTTTTTAACCCAAAGATTGTCCCACACACATGAAACTCACACTGGTAGCTCAGCACACACGTGGAAGCAGGTAGAAATTGAAACATCAGCTACAAATCTATATTTCTGGAAAAAAGCAGGGGATGCATTTTTTGGCAGGTCCTTAGGTTAAAAACAAGGGGGATGCATTTTTTGGCAGGTCCTTGCCAAAAATTGCATCCCCTGCTTTTTTCCAGAAATATAGATTTGTAGCTGATGTTTCAATTTCTTCCTGCTTCCACATGTGTGCTGAGCTACCAGTGTGAATTTCATGTGTGTGGGACAATTTTTAAGTTAAAAACAAGGGGGATGCATTTTTTGGCAGGTCCTTAGGTTAAAAACAAGGGGGATGCATTTTTTGGCAGGTCTTTGCCAAATATTGCATCCCCTGCTTTTTTCCAGAAATATACACTTGTAGCTGATGTGACAAATTCTACCTGCTTCCACATGTGTGCTGAGCTACCAGTGTGAATTTCATGTGTGTGGGACAATTTTTAAGTTAAAAACAAGGGGGATGCATTTTTTGGCAGGTCCTTGCCAAAAATTCCATCCCCTGCTATCTCAGAGGAGTTGACACTTGTACATCTGTATTCCTGTATATTCATCAGCAATTAAGTACAAGGATCAGCAAATGCAAATACTGCCCTGTAAAACAATGACAGTGCAATTGTTGCTTCATATGATCTGAAGCCCCATTTGGAGCTTTTAAACAGGATTTTGAAAAACTTTGATAAATTGCTGCTGTAATATTATAGATTTTTTAGAATAAAAAGCTAGCAGATGTGCATAAACAAACAAAAAAAAATACAATACAGTTCAGTAAAAATACAGTTCTGTTTTATGCCTCATTCTTGTAAGTTTAAAATGTTCCAATGCTCCTGAATGCACCATAGGAGGGCGGTGAGTGATGGCTGCCGACAGGTCACGCTCGAGACTGAGGACGAGGGATCGGGAGACTATGGCGTCTTTAAGGACAGGAGAAGAACTTTCTGGAAATATAGAGAGTATGGCAAGTGAATCGGATGACGAACGAGAAGAGTGGCAAGAGGTTACTTCAAAGAGAACTAGGAAGAAGACTTCTGAATCAAGTCACAGTGAAGCAGAGATACAGAATGAATTGAAAAAAGTAAAAAAAGCCAATACGACAGAGCAATGGAAAGTGGTGATCGAGTTTGGAGAAAAATCTAGTAGCAAGTTACATCCGGTAAAGCTTACTAAGGCAATTCATGATGAAATTGGTCACATTAAACAAGCTAGATTTTTGAGTAAAGGCAAGATGTTGATTGAAGCAGTCAATAAAATACAACAGCAAAAGATTTTGAAAATGAAAACACTGAATGAAGTGCGAGTGAAAAGTCATATTCCTGGGGAAAATCGTAGGAGTAGAGGTGTAATTAGTGGAGTTCCAGTGGATATAAGTACTGAAGAAATTAAGAAAGAAATTAAAGGGAATAAAGTCTCAGAAGTGAAGCGTCTTCTAACAAGATATCAGGGGAAACTTGTGGATAGTCTATCTGTATTGTTGCAATTTGAGGGAGATATGCCACAAAAAGTAATGATTGGATGCATGTGCTTTAATGTGAGGGAATTCATACCTAAACCATTACGTTGCTTTAAGTGTCAGAGAATGGGCCATGTAGCTGATCAGTGTAAATCTAAACCAAGATGTGCCAGGTGTGCAGGAGAACATGAATATGGACAATGCCCAGAAGGTACTAAAACTAAATGCTGTAATTGTGGGGGAGAACATAGTGCAGCATATCAGGGTTGTGAAGTACAAAAAAAAGCAAAAGAAATCCAGAGATATAAAATACAGAACAAAGTAACATATGCTGAAGCAGCAAAGCAAGTCACATTGGGAGTGACTGCAGACTCTCAAGCGATGAATCAAAACACATTCTCAGCAAAGGACTTCCCTGAAATTCAGCAAATGAACAACATGAGTGCCACAAAGTGTTCACATAAGTGTGAAGTAAAGGACGATACTTTATTGGTAGATAAGTATAAATTTGTAGCTTTCATAGGTATGGTAGTGAATGTAGCAATGCAGCAGACAAAAAAAAGGTCTCGGCTAAGGACTATTGTGGAGGCAGCTAAAAATTATTTGGGGATCAATGATATGACTGTAGATAAAATATATGAAATGTTGGTAACTAATGAAGGAACCTCTCAGGGAAGTGAATAAGTTCATAAATAGGTTTCCTTATCCTTCAATGGAACGCCAGAAGCCTATTAGCGAATGGACAAGAATTTAAGAGGTACACTATATTGCCAAAAGTATTTGCTCACCTGCCTTGACTCACATATGAGCTTAAGTGACATCCCGTTCCTAATCCATAGGGTTCAATATGACGTCGGTCCACCCTTTGCAGCTAGAACAGCTTCAACTCTTCTGGGAAGGCTGTCCACAAGGTTTAGGAGTGTGTTTATGGGAATTTTTGACCATTCTTCCAGAAGCGCATTTGTGAGGTTGCACACTGATGTTGGACGAGAAGGCCTGGCTCTCAGTCTCCGCTCTAATTCATCCCAAAGGTGTTCTATCGGGTTGAGGTCAGGACTCTGTGCAGGCCAGTCAAGTTCATCCACACCAGACTCTGTCATCCATGTCTTTATGGACCTTGCTTTGTGCACTGGTGCACAGTCATGTTGGAAGAGGAAGGGGCCAGCTCCAAACTGTTCCCACAAAGTTGGGAGCATGGAATTGTCCAAAATGTCTTGGTATGCTGAAGCATTCAGAGTTCCTTTCACTGGAACTAAGGGGCCAAGCCCAGCTCCTGAAAAACAACCCCACACCATAATCCCCCCTCCACCAAACTTTACACTTGGCACAATGCAGTCAGACAAGTACCGTTCTCCTGGCAACCGCCAAACCCAGACCCGTCCATCAGATTGCCAGATGGAGAAGCGCGATTCGTCACTCCAGAGAACGCGTCTCCACTGCTCTAGAGTCCAGTGGCGGCGTGCTTTACACCACCGCATCCGACGCTTTGCATTGCACTTGGTGATGTATGGCTTGGATGCAGCTGCTCGACCATGGAAACCCATTCCATGAAGCTCTCTGCGCACTGTTCTTGAGCTAATCTGAAGGCCACATGAAGTTTGGAGGTCTGTAGTGATTGACTCTGCAGAAAGTTGGCGACCTCTTCGCACTATGCGCGTCAGCATCCGCTGACCCCGCTCCGTCAGTTTACGTGGCCTACCACTTCGTGGCTGAGTTGCTGTCGTTCCCAAACACTTCCATTTTCTTATAATACAGCTGACAGTTGACTGTGGAATATTTAGGAGCGAGGAAATTTCACGACTGGATTTGTTGCACAGGTGGCATCCTATCACAGTTCCACGCTGGAATTCACTGAGCTCCTGAGAGCGACCCATTCTTTCACAAATGTTTGTAAAAACAGTCTGCATGCCTAGGTGCTTGAATTTATACACCTGTGGCCATGGAAGTGATTGGAACACCTGATTCCAATAATTTGGATGGGTGAGCAAATACTTTTGGCAATATAGTGTATGTACAACAGCTAAAAGTAAAACCTGATGTTATTTGTATTCAAGAAACATGGTTGAAAACACAACTGGATTATATCATCAGAGGGTATAAAGTTATAAGACAGGATAGAGATAATGGTCAAGGAGGGGGGTGTGCCATCTTTGTTAAAGAAGGTATTTCTTATGGGAGAATTGAAATGACTCATAATATTGATATAGAGGTAGTGGTAATTGAGATTTGGGTGAATAAAAGAAATATAGTAATTGTAAATTTGTATAATCCATGTAAAAGAATGAAGATTGAAGATTTATTAAAGATTGATCGAGGAAACAAAATAATATGGTGCGGGGATTTTAACGCTCATAATACACTTTGGGGTGGAAAAACTACGGATTATAATGGAATGTTATTGGAAGAATTAATGGAGAATAAAGGTTTGGTTTGTTTAAATAATGGACAAGGTACTAGAGTCAATATAAGTAACGGAGTAGAGTCAATGTTAGACTTAACATTGGTGTCAAGTGAGTTAGCAAGTGGGAGTAAGTGGGAAGTGCAAAATGATAATAGTATTGGAAGTGATCATTATCCAATTTTAATTAATTTTGAGGAAAATGTCAAGATGGAACTTGATGGGATAACAAGATGGAAATTGGATAAAGCGGATTGGAGTAAATTTGCAAGAGCTTGTGATGAGGAGGTACGTAAGATTGACATGACAAGGGAGGTGGAAGAATTAAATGAAAGTATTATCAAAGCTATATCTAATGATGCATCACAAGCAATTGGTAAGAGTAAAAGTAAAAAGAAAGTTAAAATGGTACCATGGTGGAGCAATGAATGTTCCGAAGCTATTAGAAATAGAAATAAAAAGTTTAGAGAACTGAAAAGAAATCATTCAATGTCAAATCTGATAGAATATAAAAGGGCACAGGCAATAGTTAGAAAGGTTATTAAAAGGACAAAAAAGAATTATTGGAGAGAATTCTGTTGTACTATTGGAAGAACAACACCACTAGATAAAGTTTGGGGAATGATTAAAAGAATGAGGGGAATTAGACATGATAAAGATCTGCCAGTGCTGAAAAAAGGGAAAGAAGTAGCGTGGGAGAATAAAGACAAAGCTGAAATGCTGGTAAAGAATTTTGTTAAGATTCATAGCTCAGATAATCTGACAGAAGTAGGTAAAGTAAGAAGACAACAAACGTTAGATAGATTTCCGGAAGTACTTGAAAAAAGATTAAATACTCAGAGTCCTCTAGATGAGGCATTTACCATACATGAGATGAAGAGGGCTCTAAGTAAGAGTAAAAGAACGGCGCCTGGAAAGGATAATATAAGTTATACCATGATAGAAAATTTAAATGATTTTGCAATGGGTAAAGTATTAGAGTTATTCAACAAAGTTTGGGAGGAGGGTAAGTTACCAAAAGGGTGGAAAGAAGCAATTATCATCCCAATTAAAAAACCTGGAAAAGATCCTACAAATCCTGATCATTATAGACCTATAGCTTTAACGTCAAATATGGGTAAAATCATGGAGAAAATGATTACAGAAAGAATAACATATTATTTAGAAAGAAATGGGATATTATCTTCATTTCAGAGTGGATTTAGAAAGGGTAGGAGCACTTTAGACCCTTTAATATGCCTGGAAAATGATATTAGGAAAGCACAAGCAAATAAAGAGGGGTTAGTAGCTGTTTTCTTTGATATAGAGAAAGCGTATGACATGATGTGGAAGGAAGGATTATTAATAAAGATAGATAAAATAGGTATAGGTGGGAAAATATATAACTGGATAAAGGATTTCTTATTTGATAGGTATATTCAAGTTCGTGTGGGTAATTATATTTCTGACACTTATTTAGTTGAAAACGGCACCCCTCAGGGGAGCGTCATTAGTCCGGTACTATTTTCTATAATGATAAATGATGTATATAAGAAGGTTAAACCTGACATGGGAAAATCACTTTTTGCAGATGATGGGGCAATTTGGAAAAGGGGAAGGAACATAGAATATGTTGTAAAGAAAGTTCAGGATTCTATTGATGTGGTGGAAGATTGGTCTTTGAAATGGGGATTTAAATTATCTGTTGAGAAATCTCAAGCCATGTTTTTCACGAAAAAGAAAGTGAAAGAAGATGTTTGTCTGAAATTGTATAAACAAAGATTAGAAAGGGTAAAAGTTTTTAAATTCTTGGGGTTGTGGTTTGATAGTTTGCTTACGTGGAAAAATCATATTAATAAGATAGAAGATAAATGTAAGAAAGTACTGAATATTATGAGGTGTTTATCAGGAAGTATATGGGGAGCTGATCGTATGGCGTTGAAAAATGTATATATTGCATTAATTAGATCAGTTCTAGATTATGGTTGTATTGTTTTTGATTCAGCTGCTAGTTCATCTTTAAAAAGGTTGGACATAATTCAGGCTCAAGCGTTGAGAATATGTTGTGGAGCAGTAAAATCAACTCCAATATCTGCGCTTCAGGTGGAGGTTGGAGAAATGCCATTAAGCCTTAGAAGGAAACAGTTGAGGGCAAATTATTGGACTAATTTACAAAGTCAAAAAGAAATGCATCCAACAAAAAGAATATTAAGTGAAAGTTGGGAAAGCAGTAAAATTAAACAGGAGGTATTTAGTAAGGGAATTATTCAGATAATCAAGGAGTTAGAAATCAATAATTGGGACATTAGTTTAACTGTCTTAATGCCAGCTATACCATCATGGTTACTACCTCAACCTAATGTTGATCTTTCTTTATTAAAGAAGATAAATTCAAGAAATAACATGTTTAGTATACAAACTTATGTGAACACTTTGATTCATGAGAGATATGGGTATTATGTACATATATTCACTGATGGGTCAAAAAATCCAGAGAATGGAAAAACAAGTTGTGCATTTTACATTCCTGAATTAAAAGTTAAGGTGTTTAAAAGATTAACTGATCATTTGTCGGTTTATACAGCAGAATTGATGGCAATCATGTTGGCATTATACTGGATAGAGGAAGTCAAACCCCTGAGAATATTAATATGTTCAGATTCAAGTGCAGCATTGACTAGTCTTAAAAATACGGTATCTAAATGTAGGGAGGATATTATGTTAGAAAATTTGTTATCATTATACCGAGTACATAATCTGGGGATTGATGTTCAGTTTTTATGGATTCCAGCACATAGTGGCATTAAAGGGAATGAGATGGCAGATTCGTTAGCTAAGAAGGGGTTGTCGATAAATGAGGTAGAAGTAAAAGTACCAATTAGCAAAACAGAAATCAAATCGTACATACGAAGCAAAATTAAGGTACAGTGGCAAAAATTATGGGATAATGGAAATAAAGGAAGACATTTATATAGGATACAGCAAAAGGTGGGAGAAGAAGAGCCTCTTGGGAAGAGCAGGAGAGAACAGGGGATGTTTAGTAGAATTAGGTTAGGCCACACGAGGCTAAATGCATCACTGCATGTTATTGGGAAGCATCCAACAGGAAAATGTGACATGTGTAGTCAACCAGAAACCATAGAACATGTGCTGTTTGAGTGTATTAAATATGCAAGTCAAAGAATAGATTTAAGGAAAGGACTGGAACATGAAGGAATCAAACAACTGGACATTAAAAATATCTTCTCAAATAAATCCAGAAAGACAGTACTTAAAATCATGTCATCTTATCTTCAACAAACTGGACTAAACCTAAGGATTTAAGGAAATATAAATAAGAACAAGTAGGTGGCGATAATGCTCCATTTGGTTGCAAGTCGCCAATAAAACAAGAAGAAGAAGAAGAATGCACCATAGCTGAATGACGCGCAGCGAACGCATCTCACTGGTCTGTGAACGCTGTGCTTTGTAGGTGCGCGTTTGATTTTCCACTTAAGAGAAAGCTTTGCAAACTCAAAACTCACTTCGGCTATCACGGTTTAGTGTTGTGTGTAAATAGCAAGAGACCACAACAAATAAATCAGCCGTACCATGGTCAAAATCTTTGGATTTAATGTTGTTCAAAAAAATCCGTACTTTTGTAAATTAATCTGCGAAATAACCACAAGTTTTTTTTCCCACGAGAGGTATTTTTAAACGTTTTTATATCGTTAATATAAGAACCTAAGCTCCATTGAACATATTTTAATCCGTTTTCCTCGTCGATATGCAGTTCAACAGAGCGAGGCGCGCTCCCGCGACTGGGGATGCATATTTCGGCAGGCATGCACTTTTGGGCATAACACCGGTGTTCTGTTAACGGGGTTCTCATAAAAACCTTTAGCTGTGCATAAAATATTTTAGGGGGCTAATAGCTCTAATAATTGTTTGAAATTCACTTTTAGTTATTTGCAGTATATATTTAATACTGTATAGTTCTAATAAAGTCTAGTTCTAATATATAGTATATAAAAAAAGAAATATATATATATATATATATATATATATATAGCTCTAATATTAAATATATCTAATATAGTTCTAATACACTGCAAAAACGATATAAAAATGAGTAAAAATGTCTTAAATTAAGTGTATTTACCCTGAATTTGAGCAGGTAAATAAGACGATTTGCCAATGGAATGAGTATTTTTACTCTTAAAATAAGATAATTAGATAATATGCACTTGCAATAAGGCAGTAGAATTGTTTTTTCTCATTTTACATTTAAATTGTCTTGTTCCATTGGCAAAGTGTCTCACTTACCTCCTTAATTCAAGAAAAAATGCACTAATTTTAAGAAAAAAATCACTTATTGAGATTTGAATTTTTTGCAGTGTATAGTATAGTTCTAATAAAAATAGAATGTAATCAAAATATTTATTAGAACTATAGTAATGTTCTGCCTAACCTGCTCACAGCTTCTCTTGTCTGAACTCAGTTTCTGCAGGATTGTGTTTTCAGCTCCAACGGAGGGTAAACTGGTTTTCACAGGCTGTTGTGATGCTCTAACAATAGCGTAGCTAAAATATAGCCTTGCACATTTTTTAAGGGGTGATTTGACTCAACACTTATGGCCACAAAGTCTTTAAAAAGAATTCAGCCTCTGCTGCCTGTGGTCGGATATAAAGCAGTTTGCTGAAGTGAGGCACTGAGAGCTCACTTCCTCTGTTTCAATCAATCAATCAAGTCCTTTATCTACAATTCCAGTTATTTATTTACAACACTCAAAAGGAAGTTGAGGAGGTTGTTCTGCTTCTCTTTTCTTTAGTATGTTGACTTTTTTTTTTAAATTAGTCATCTCTGTTGCAAAATTCCTTAGGAAGTTGTTAGTTTTCCAGCTTTACTTCATACAGACACTCATAATCTGCTCCTTACATAGATGTTTAGCAGGTAACATGTGCAAATAGAGTACCAAGGGGCCCCATTATATCACACACATACACTTGTTCCTTCCTAGAATCCCTCCTCCTTGCTTGTGGACCCATTTCTGCTCACTCATCCCTTTTGTCTCTATGAAGCTTCAAACCGAGCGTGCCCTCCTTGAGCACCCTCTGTTTACAAGTTGCTGTTTGCTTCGGTCATTAAAGCTTACTTTCCAAAAGAAGGTTTGCAATTTTTCCCTTACAGGGTTGTGCATGTAAATTTTTTCTTAAAATTTAATCTTTTCTTTTACATTTTTGAGGTAGCACACTCATCATGAAGGTCTGTCGAAGAATTCAAATGAATGATTTTAATCTAGATTAATTCCAATATTACAGTGAGATAAAAAAAAAAATCTATGCCAACCACTAATGTTTTTACCACATGCCTCATGAACAGCTTATCAGTCGCTACAGACGAATACAGGAAACCTCGAGCTCTAACTGCTTTGACACAGATGTAAAGTAGGCCATTTTTTTAAAAGTTGACTACGCAGAGATGGGGGATCTGGAGTCAACAGGTCATCTCTATCTCATATATATCTGTTCTGCTCAACCACTGAACCAGGTGAGTCCAATCTGCAGGGGTTAGTTCACTCTACAGGTTGGACTCACCTGGGCGCAGGGGAAGTTTTGAGGTGTGTTTTCTCGTTAAAACGTAACTTCTGCAGTTAGCCGGAGATGACGCTAAATGTCTTAGCTTAGTAAGCAGCACACACCAGCCTGCCTTGGAGACCCTGGGCTCCGCCGCTTCGAGAAATTTCAAATGGACTGTTTTGAGATGTAGTTTCTTGATTAAAAACATCTTTAAACAGGCCTTAATCTGTTACTGCTGCTGCTAGTGGAATAATACCCCGTTCAGATTGCATGCCGTAGAGGCAGAAGAAGCAGCTAGTTTACAAGCAAAGTCAATGGTTGATGTGCGTCAAGGTGGAGCAAAAGGTCCTGCAGTGCATTTTGAGCAGCAGGAGTAGCGTGTCTGATTTGTTGAAGCAGCTCCTCATGAGCATCTGACGCTCAGGATACTTTCTCACTTAAAAATATATTAAAACAAATTTCCACCAACTTATAACAGAAAATATAAAAAATCCGAAAACAGGAGCCTCAGACGCGCCTGGACACACTTTACTGGATGTACTTCAGGCGCATCACAGATGCTCTTGAGGTGCGTCTCACCTTAATGTGAACAATCATGAAGAATAAAGCAGAATAAGCTTTTTTTGCTGTTTCCAGCACTTGCAGTCTGAACGTAGCATGAAGCGTTACAGCTGAACACAAACTACCCCTCAAAATCCCAAGAAGTACTGCGCTTACAGAGGCTCCAAAGCCCGGGGAAAGTGAATATACCGCAAGTAAATGTGTATGGAAACTAGGGCTGCAAATAACGATTATTATACCAATCAGTTTATCTGTCTATCCCATTAATAATCGGATAAAAGTTCCTTAATTAAGATATTTGCTAAGTTAAACTAGGTGAAACTTAAATTTGTGGAGTTCTGGATAGAGCCTATTGACAGATGAAAAAAAACTTTTTTTTAATCTTAAATAAAAATGGTTTATATATATATATATATATATATATATATATATATATATATATATATATATATATATATATATATATATATATATATATTTATTAGGGATGGGACGATTTATGAAAACCGTCCGAACCGTTCGGTTCGACTGTCTCGGTTCGATTTGCGTGTGTCTCGTTCGGTTCATGCTCTGCTCCTTTTTCTCATAGGCGAAGCGTCTACACTCCAGAGCAGAAGGTGGCGGTACTGCGACCAAAGCCAACCACCAGTATTAAACAAGAAGAAGAAGAAGCGAAGCAGCGTAGCCGGGTGTAGCAGGGAAAAAAATCGGTTGTTGTGGAGAATTGTGTGGGTATGGCGAGTGGGAAAGAACAGGAGTTGGAAGACGCGCCAGCAGCACTTTATAGGTCTGCTGTATGGGACCACTTTGCATTTAGAGTGACCTACGATGACGACGGAAAGAAAGTTGTGGATAAAAGTGCAACAGTGTGCAAGCATTGTGCAACACGTTTTGTTTATGCTAACAGCAACACGACCAACATGTCATGCTAACCCCGAAATCCCTCATACTCCGTCAGCAACCCCCGCTCCGCCCCGCTGCGCTGCGCTCCAGACCGGCTGCTCAAAGCAAAGCTTACAGCCTTTGCTTGGAGCCTCCTACAATTCTGATATAATTCCTGCTCTAAGTGGGTCGCTTTGTCGGCTAAAGGCAGATTTTAGAGTCTCTATACTCCAGTTTAACTTTATTACTAAATGTAATGAGGAGAGCACTCTAGCTGCTTCCCTGCCAAATGCTGAAACATTCCCAGCCAGCTCCTCCTGGGCCCCTCCGGCTTCCATGCCTTCTACAGCATCGTCTGTCGCTGCTAAACCTGCCGATGGCAGTCAGAGGAAAAGTCATAAACGGAGAAGCCACCATTTCACCATTGTTCATGTGTGCTCTACTGTTGTGTTCAAACAAATCAAAACTGCATTCAGTCAACCTTAGCATTGCAAAATGGAGGAGGGCATGACTGAGGTCAGTGGAGCTGATGAACTGAGGCAGTAAACGCCTCAACACAAAGACAGCTGCTCTCTGTAAAGGTTAAAATACTTCTACATTGAACTGCATTGCTGTTTGGTTAAAAATATGGCCTGCTGTCCTTTCCTGATGTTTTCTTACTGAGGTCCCTGTCACACCTTGTAGATTTCGCCAGCGTATGCCTGACGTCTCATAATCTCCTAAAACGCTGGCATACGCTGAACTTTCTATGTACTTTTTCAATTTTGGATGAACACAGAGTATTCATAACGAGTCCAGAACTTATGTTCAACAACGACAGACTAACTTGTGCATAAAGCAAGGCAGCGTAACGCCCATGAAATTATGATTGTCCGTCATTACGAAGCATAAGTTAAAGGTGCTCCCCTCAGGAGCAGCGATGCGCCTGGAGGCGCCTGTCCTGCATAAAAACATTTCTTTGATTGCAAAAAAAGAATAAATAAATCGAAAAAGGAAAGACCTTCTGGCTCACCCTCTGATGGGGATGAAGTCTGGAGGAGAACTGACGGTTTCCTCCTGTGAACCCCCTTTATGCCAAAACGCTGCCAATACGCCATTATACAGTAGCTGGAAGTTAGAAACACGTTCAGCGCTCGACTGGAACACGTCAGATATGTTGATATGCGTTGGAGAGAAGTTCTTGATAAGATACGCATCAGTTATGCACATGTTAATCATAGCTGTTGGATAAGCTAGACGTCACGACTGATAAGTAACTTATACTTAACATATGTAATGATTAGATAACTTACCTGTAACTTATGGCCCATGAAGGAGCATACGCTGGCATTTTGAGCATTCTCAAAATTTCTTGACGTACTTGTTTAAAGTTGACGTGTTACAGCATGCTTCAGCTTGCTCATAACTTATATACAACGTACCCATAACTTATGCAACGTATGCCAGCTTTTTGCCAGATTTTACACTGGCTAAATCGTCAAGGTGTGACAGGGACTTGAACTCTTGTTGGTGCAGAAATAGTCAGACTTTATGAAAAGTCAAATAAATAACCCTAGCTATCTGATGCCCCATTAAAAAGAGGAAATCTGTTTCCCTGACACAGCCGGTCTTCTTGCTGTTGCAGGTATGACACTGGAAAAGACGGCTTCATTGACCTGATGGAGCTGAAGCTGATGATGGAGAAGCTGGGAGCCCCACAGACTCATTTGGGCCTGAAGAACATGATCAAAGAAGTGGATGAAGACTTTGATGGCAAACTGAGCTACAGAGAGGTAAGGGGAGGGGTTATTACTCAAAGCTAGAAGAGCCGTTCCTGCGTCTGCTGCGACATTCCTACACAGGAATAATCCCAGTAGCACTCAGACGGACTGTCATCCTGCTGCAGCGCTGACGGCTTTTATAGAACAATCGATTCCAGGCTCATTTTCAACTTGGCTTTTTTTTTTTTTTTTTTTTTACATTTGATTGTCTTTTCCCGTCAGTGTAAACATAATGTCAGTTTTTCTGAATTATTAGCATTATTATTATTAATATTATTTAAATCTGAACATAAAACCAAAGACAAATGTTCTTCTAATGGATCCCTCTGATATTTATGTTCAGTAACCATTCATGTCGGTCCAGATAATGGGTCTAATGCTGACATGGGACCTGTAACCTCTATTGCAGATGATTGTCATATGAACACAGAGGTAAACGGCTGCTATGAACAGGTGTGGTTGTTTTCCTGGTTGCAGTTCCTGCTGATCTTCCGTAGAGCTGCAGCTGGAGAGTTGCAGGAGGAGAGCGGTTTGATGGCCCTCGCCAGGCTCTCTGAGATCAATGTCTCCACTGAAGGAGTGATGGGGGCCAAAGACTTCTTTGAAGCCAAGGTATGCTAAGAGCGCTGACTAACCGTCCGAAAAGTCACAGTTTGCTTAAGTTTCGTGGAAAATTTCACGTCCTCTTTTACTTAGCCTCATAGTAAAACAGGAAGTAGTGTTTTTTGGTGGGTGTGTGAATGACGGAGACAAAACTCTGAAAGTTTAAAAAGCTGGACAGAGATGGTAGTTTAAAGGAGAAGTTCGGTTTTTTACACTTTAAGCCCATTTTCTGTAGTGTCCAGGATGAAATCGAATGATCGACACCAACATTTTGACAATTGGTCCTGTCTCTGCTTTTTGGCTCATGCAGAATCCCCCCCTGGCTGCTTTAGAATGGCTAGCATAGAGCATGTCCGATAATGTCCTTAAAACAACCTTAAACGTTATTTTTTTTAAATATGCTACTCACAGTGTCGTCAGCGCTGTTCAATGACGTTCCAAAAAAAGTTTCGTGAAGAAAAAACGTTCCTGTAGTGTTTTATTTAGCATTTTGTAAATCCCATTGCGTTCTGTAGGAATAGTCAATATTCCGCTGCCACCGGAAACGGAAATGGAGCCTGTTTACACAGTTGTAGTCTTTTCGCTTCACTCTGTGTACTCCGACGTCGAGGTGCTAACGTCTCTGTTAAACACTTTAAAAAACTCTGAAAATGGAATACGAAAGGTGGATTCTTGATTCTCGACGTCGGAGTACACAGAGTGAAGCGAAAAGACTACAACTGTGTAAACAGGCCCCATTTCCGTTTCCGGTGGCAGCGGAATATTGACTATTCCTACAGAACGCAATGGGATTTACAAAATGCTAAATAAAACACTACAGGAACGTTTTTTCTTCACGAAACTTTTTTTGGAACGTCATTGAACAGCGCTGACGACACTGTGAGTAGCATATTTAAAAAAAAGAACGTTTAAGGTTGTTTTAAGGACATTATCGGACATGCTCTATGCTAGCCATTCTAAAGCAGCCAGGGGGGGATTCTGCATGAGCCAAAAAGCAGAGACAGGAGCAATTGTCAAAATTTTGGTGTCGATCATTCGATTTCATCCTGGACACTACAGAAAATGGGCTTAAAGTGTAAAAAACCGAACTTCTCCTTTAACTTTTATTTTATTTAGTTGGAGAAAATTCACAATATGTTTAATCTAAAAAAAAAAAAACCCCACATATCAATTTTCTATCTTACTGTATATGATTCAGATTAACCCAGTATTTAGTCATTTATTAAAAAAAGAACCCTGGTTAACCACATTAGCCTAGTTCCAGTTATACTGGTGAGACATTCAGTTCACAGGAAAAAAAACAACAACTAAGAGCATCTAAAGATGATACATAAATAGGTAACATGATGACAACCTGATTAGTTGATGTGAAAAATTAAAAGAATGCAAAGCATTAAAGGAAAAGTGCATCTAGCAATGAATGATCAATGGATCTTTATCTATACCTAAAACTAATGCGTTCACGGTGATTTAATTAATTTAGCGTTAATCAGTAAAAAAACAAAAAAACAAAATAATTTTTGTTGCGTTTGCTGAGTCTGGGAGCGGCCATTATTGCCCAAATATAGTGACCCCTCCCTCCTACCATCTTCCAGCAGTGACATCACGGTGCGGTAAGCCTAGCGGCATTCTCCCCGCTTTACAAGCAACATCAATGGGAACTACTAGACACATCTGCAATCAACAACAATTATTGAAGATTTCCAGAGGACTTCACCATTGATTCACCAGAGCTATAGTGAAACTGACAATGCCCACGTGCATGGCAGCTGGATGCTGGAATACATCGGGTAAAAGGGGAAAAAAAGAGTTATTCCACCTTTCTGATTCCTGATCCTCCACGGACGGGTTGGTCGTTGGATCGCCAACTTGAAGAGGGAGGATTTGCCATCGAACTTCTGGCCAGAGAAAAAACCCGTAATATGTAGCCAACATTTGGAAGAAGAATGTTTTCAAGATGACTTGGATAATAGCGCGTTGTGACAAACACCAGATACAGCACTGGGACTTGATCAACAGCCGATACCGCACCGTGACGTCACAAACCAGTAGGTGGCAGTAGTGTTCTTTGACAAACATGGATGCCTCCAGTAAAGCACATTCACATGAAAATTACTCTGAATTAAAACACTTATCATTTAATGAACAGTAAGGAATAATTTCATATTTAAAGTACTTTAACAAGTTTGAATTCTAATTATATCCAGACTTTTCCTTTAAAGAAGCTGTTATGAATAAGCTAATTTGAAGTAGAATGTATTCATCCCTTTTTTAATGAGTCCAAATAATCAAAGGAAACTGGTTCCATAGTCATTTAGTCTAGAAGGGGCGTACCCATAGAGGTCTACTGCTCCTCCTTGGGACTATAGGTAGATGTTGGCTTTACTTGAGTTGGACCATGTGTCTCTAGCAGAGTAGTGATGGAGGAAGAAACTTGACCCTACAGGACCCTGAAATTACAGTCAGGATTTCTAAATGAGTTCTGGACCAAATTGGTAACCAGTACATTTAAGAAAGACAAGCCAAGGACATTTGAACTGCTCTGATGGGGTTTGATCCAGTTTAGTCTTGTAAAAACTGAAGAGGATCAGGGGCCCATACTCTGTGTGTGTTCATGTGTGTTACACTGGTCTAGACACATAATAAAAGAAATCAGCTACAGTTCAAAAGGTCTGATCGAAGGAGCTTTCTACAATGCTGGGAGTCTTATTTCCTTTAGACGCTCAAGTAAGTAAGATATTTTAAGAAACGTAGGAGTTTAAAGAAGTGCTACACCTGAAGTTCATGGGTATAAAAGTGACAGATATGTAATTTATTAAATGATTGAATAAATCGGCTTCATCCACAGTTAATTATCAAAAGAAACAAAAATGGCTTCTTAAAGGGTCTGTATTATGTAAAATAAATGTTTAAAGCAGATGGAGAATGATAACATAAAGCTGATCCCTCCAGGAAGCACCACCTTAACCTCGCTGTGCCGCTCAGCCTTCAGAAGCTGCGTGATACAACAACGTCATGAAATAAAAGCAGATTCATTTTGAAGGCAAATGGTTTTCTTGGAGGTTGGAATGCTAAAGGCATTATTTCATCATATACTTAAAAATAGGTGACTATGAAAGGCTTTAAAAATCATGATGTAGGATGTACACTCACTGGCCACTTTGTTAGGTACCCCATGCTAGTAACGGGTTGGACCCCCCTGACTGTGGAGGCCATTTGAGTACAGTGAACTCATTGTCATGTTCAAGAAACCAGTCTGAGATAATTCCACCTTTATGACATGGCGCATTATCCTGCTGAAAGTAGCCATCAGAAGTTGGGTACATTGTGGTCATAAAGGGATGGACATGGTCAGCAACAATACTCAGGTAGGCTGTGGTGTTGCAACGATGCTCAATTGGTACCAAGGGGCCCAAAAGGTGCCAAGAAACCGTTGATACAAGGCAGGATGGATCCATGCTTTCATGTTGTAGACGCCAAATTCTGACCCTACCATCCGAATGTCGCAGCAGAAATCGAGACTCATCAGACCAGGCAACGTTTTTCCAATCTTCTATTGTCCAATTTTGATGAGCTTTGCAAATTGTAGCCTCAGTTTCCTGTTCTTAGCTGAAAGGAGTGGCACCCGGTGTGGTCTTCTGCTGCTGTAGCCCATCTGCCTCAAAGTTCGACGTACTGTGCATTCAGAGATGCTCTTCTGCCCAGCTTGGTTGTAACGGGTGGCTATTTGAGTCACTGTTGCCATTCTATCAGCTCGAACCAGTCTGGCCATTCTCCTCTGACCTCTGGCATCAACAAGGCATTTCCGCCCACAGAACTGCCGCTCACTGGATGTTTTTTCTTTTTCGGACCATTCTCTGTAAACCCTAGAGATGGTTGTGCGTGAAAATCCCAGTAGATCAGCAGTTTCTGAAATACTCAGACCAGCCCTTCTGGCACCAACAATCATGCCACGTTCAAAGTGACTCAAATCACCTTTCTTCCCCATACTGATGCTCGCTTTGAACTGCAGGAGATTGTCTTGACCATGTCTACATGCCTAAATGCACTGAGTTGCCGCCATGTGATTGGCTGTTTAGAAATTAAGTGTTAACGAGCAGTTGGACAGGTGTACCTAATAAAGTGGCCGGTGAGTGTATATCAACAGACAGAGACAATTTGGAGGGACATATTAATGTTATCCACGATGCCAGAGCCGGTCGGATCCAAATGTTTTTATATATTGAAGAGTTTCTACGAATTGGTTATTATGGACTAGTGTTAAAGACGGCCATGATTTAAAAGATGTGCACTTTTAGGGATATATCTGTGAGCTACGGTTTCAGATAGTCATTGAAGCTCACCTTTCTCACCACGGTTTTTTGAAAATTGCCGAGGGTCGTCAGAGGAAAAAGTGTCTACGAAGCGTATGAGCAGACAAAAAAGGGCCTCAGAAGAGGCAGATATAGCCCAGAATGCTTTGCGCGGAGAGCTCTCTGCGCAAAGCATTCTTTTCTTTGAAAAGCATAGTAAAAATAATAATAATATTTTTTAAAGCAGTTAATGATTCCAACAAGCAAACTCATATTATAATTACCTTAAATATATTCTGATGGTTCTAAGAATTTAAAAGGGTGTGTGGGAATAGGAATATATGTACCAGAGTTCAAAATAAACATTTCTAAAAGAATTTCAGATTAACTATCTGTTTTCAAAGCAGAGATGGTGGCAGTTATACTGAATTTCCAATGGGTGGAGGAGTTCAGAGCAGACAGGGTATGGTGGTATGCACGGATTCCAACGCAGTTTTAGAAAGTATTCAGGGAGAAGGAAATAATAGGAAAGATTTAGTATTAGAAATTCAGCACAGTTTATTTAGATTATACAGGAGTGGCATTGATATTTGGTTTTGTTGGGTTCCAGCACATGAAGGGGTAAAAGGAAATGGAATAGGCAGACAAATTGGCAAAAAGGGCTTTAGAGGAGGCAATAACAATTACAATTCCTTTAGGGAAAGGGGAAGGGAAATCATTTATTAAGAGGAAAGAAATTGAAAAATGGCAAAAAAGGTGGAATGAAGATAAAAAAGGAAGAAGGTTATATAAAGTACAAAAGTCAGTATTAAATAGAAATATTAATGAGAGAAACCAAAGGGAAGAAATAATAATGATCAGATTAAGAGTAGGTCATACTTATTTAAATGACAATTTATACTTAATAGGGAGGAAAAATAATGATACATGTGAAGGATGTGGAGAGAGAAAAACACCTATTGATGAGAAAGAGTTGAAAGGACAGGCAAAGAATGGAGTCTTAAAGGATTATTGGGAAATAAAGGAAATATAAAAGATATTTATAGATTAAGGAAAGCATTATTTATTTATCTTCAGAATACAAAATAAAAAAATAGAATTTAATAGATGTAAAACAATGTTGCTACACACTCATGAACAGTAGGTGGCGGTATGCCCGCCCCTTCCCTAGAGCCCGGTGGGATCGAAAACATTTTGAATGGAAATCAATGGGGAGAAATTAATAAACTTCTGGTCCCAGTCGCTCTCTGTCACTGATTCCAGATATGCTGGTTGTGTATTTAAATTGTTTTTTTTTTTTTTAGTTCCTCTTTGGTCAAAATCTGGTCAAAACCCATCAATGAGATCGCACCAAACAGGAAGTTAAATGCACAAAGGATCCGGTAGATTTCCAAATAAAACACGTCCGATCTTAACCCATGATCCTTTTTTTAACAAGTTTAATTAGTTTCTCCCGTATGCCACGACGTAATGCATTGATCTGAAAATCAACCTCAGACGCAACGCACGCAGTGGCGAGGGTTTGATCCGTCAGATGGAGTTAAATCACAAAGAATTCAATGTTGAATCGGGGCGGCAGCTAAATGCTAGGCGATAGGTAGCAGCCAAAACGTTGCAATTTCACATAATCCTGACGAGATCCGAAAAACGTAGCAAAAACTAGCAAGCGGGTGATTATGTATGTTCACTAAGTAAATATTATGTAAATAAACCCTACACTTCTCGCTATAAATGTAATCAAAACCCATTTAAATGCAGAAACTGATTGAAATTATTGATTTCCCACTAAAAGTTAGAGAAATCTCAGCCATGTTTATACCAAAATGTTAAAGTTTCACATTATCCTGAAAAATCTTTGCAAGAAACGAACAAGCAAGTGAATATGTACATTCCCTGAGTAAATATTCTGGCAACAAACTATACATTTCTCACTAGAAATGTAATCAAAACTCATTTTAATGCAAAAACAAACTCAAGTCATTAATTTTTCCACAAAAAAATGAGCGAATGTCGGCCATATATATATTTTTTTTCTTCTCCCAGCTGGAATCTTGAAAGTCACGTGACTAGGACGTAAAACAATAGAAAGCGTATAGGCAGAAGAAATGTAACGGTACCACAAAAAAATGGCCATTAATGTACCTCCACTACGTTTTGCAGTGTGGACCAACGTAGTGGGGGTACATTTTCCCATGAGACTGGGTTGGAGTGTGCACAAGGAGAAATGGGATTGTGCACGCTCTCGCACAAGTTTAATAAGCGTTCCCTCTCAGGAGCGGGACCAGGGTTGTGCATGTGCATTTTTTTTTTTAAGTGGAGAGGGCGAGTCTTTTCAAATTTTTTTGAAAATACTCCACTATACCTTTAATAAACTGCACATGCACAAACCTGTACCAACTCCCATAATGGGACACCTATTAATCGTGTGCGGGAACACGGAGGAGCCCAGTTCTCCTGGCGCACGCACTGTTTAAAAGTTACTGTATGCATCACTCATAAAAGCTTCCATTGCAAAAGAAGATTTTGCAAATTTTCCACTATGTCAGACTCCTCATCAGCAAGTGGAAATGGGGACGAACACATAGGATGGGCTTACATGAACATCTCACTAGAATGATTGACTGTTAGGAGGACCACTTATTTTAAAGCTTCATCCGGAAAAAGAAAATCTTCCACTTTCACTCCAGTTTCCCTTCAGTTTCATTTTAATTTTTGCGGGTGGTTATCATTAGAGAGGAACTGAGGAAAGCTGAGCTGCTGCCACATGGGAATCTAGACATTCAAAAGGTAAAAACATCAGATATTGGTCAGTGTTTTAATACAATATTTCTGCCAGTCCTACATGTTCGGTGTCAAAGCATAAGAAATGGCGTACGGAGAGCTGAGCCGAGATGAAAGCTCTGTTTTTTATCGAATGGAAAAATAGTGTAGAGTGTTTGATTTGATTTTGATATCATTCTAACCGATCCATGAAATGTGCTGCCGATATTTTTGGTCCAATTATTGCAGCCAATATTTCTTTTCCTTTCTCCATGGTGAAAATAAAAAAAATGGGAAAAAATGCTACCAAACTCTCAGTTTAAACAAAAAAAAAAGAATAATTAACAAGTAAACATGGATGGTAAATTAAGGAAGCAGCAGTGCATGTCCTTCAAGTGATCTCAAAGGATGGCTGAGAAAAAAAAAGTTAAAATCCATTCAATATATCACCTAGCTGATGTTTTGGTCTTTCTATAAAAATGATCAGGTAATCCTGACAGTAAAAAATCATTTATGTCAAGAACCGATTGCACCAAGTCAGGAAATGTGCAGCTGTAGCTCAGGATAAGCAAGCACAGGGGGACAGTGGAGAGAAAACACTCATCTAAAACCAGAACTTCAAATGTTACTTCAGAGAAAGAGGCAAACTGATACAGAAAGAGATTAGTATTAATAAATTATATTCCTAAAGATCTCTTATTTTAAAAATCACTAAGTGCTAAAGGATAAAACATGAAAACTGTTGAAAATAAAAATACAATAAACAAAAAATATCTGGTCAATAAAAGTAAACCAATACATCGGCTAGGCGATTATTTTTTGGCCAGTATTAGATATTTCTTTTTTTTTCTTGTGACAACATAGATCTAATCGTCAGTGTGCCGACTTACTGGTGCATTCAACAGCCGTGCCTTGAGATCACATCCATTAGAGATCCATTATTAATGTTTTCTTTGACTGGTTGATAAATGCTTCTTATCAATTCAGACTTGTGTAGCCAGGGGCGGATTTAGGAAATTTGGGGCCCTAGGCAAAGACAGGCAGGGGGCCCTCTGAAGACAACACATAAAACAGACACATTCTACAGATAGAGAAATGTTAATAGAATAGACATCCATTATCTGTTCTAGGTTGTGTCCCTCTCTTCTTGTCCCTTTTCTTCTTGTTTTCCTCTCTATGTTTTGTACTCAGCTGACTTTTCATGCTGTCTCTAAAGGAATAAAAGATTTTTTCCAAGCACTAAGCTCACTTAGCTGATTGCTCCTTCCTGCGTTTCCAAAAAGGCCAAAGTAAATAACCCAGTCCTTCTTTTCACTGTAGACAAGCCATGATCTGCTTATCTGTTCTCCATTTTTCATTTGGATGAAATAATAGCTGCATGAATCATGACAGCAGACAAGATAGAGGAGAGCAGGAGGCGGGGTTACCAATCTACTCGCTCTGGAGAGCAGAGTTCGCTGCTTTTAGATGTTGTCTCCAAAGTCTCCAGTCTCCAGTCTCTAGATTTGGCGCTAGGCGCTTTTTAGAAATCAAAGTGCTAGAGGGGTCTAAAAAGTCGCTAAATATAGCGACTAAACCACCAAGTTGGCAACACTGCTCTTTGCGTCGTTTGTTTGGTTTGCTGCTGTCTGTTTGGACCTTTCTGAACATGTGCAGCAAATGGACTGATCCACCCCCACACTTGATATTATCAGTGTTCTGATGGCATTTTAGCCAAAGGATTCTTATTGAAAACATAATTAATGTGCACAAGTAAGGAATAGTTGTAATACATATAAACAGAGTTTAATTGGGGCCCCTAGGAACTTGGGGCCCTAGGCAACAGCCTAGTATTGCCTAATGGTAACCCCAATACCCCCGCCCCCCCTTGTGTAGCATTTGTGATCATTGCCATTTTTATGCTGTAAGTGGAGAAAGAACATTTGCCCAGAAACTATTTTTACTTGCCCAGTATAATGTTTGATAAATATAGTTCCTAATATTCATTTTTGTATATATATCAATGAAACATGTTTGTTTTTTAAATGTTTTTTTGTAATTCAGTATTTTTTAAGTTTCCAGGTTCCTGGTGTGTATCTGCATGCGTCAGATAATGAACTCAAGCCTACATTACCGTGTTAACATGCTTTTCAATCCTTCCTGCTCATTCTTTTCAAACTAAACTTTGCTTTACACTGTTGTGTGCTTAAAAAAAATATAAATTGTAATGTTAAAAATCCCCCAAAAAACTTGACAGGTTAAAAACTTTAGATAAATCACAAGACAGAAGTCAATGTCACAAATGAATAACTTTTATTTCAGAGTCACGGTATGTTTATACAAGATAATACTATTAATATAATGTGACTTTTCTAGAGAATCATTATACATAGTTATTTTATTCAGGGTTTCCACAGTCTGACATCATTTCAGAATTCCCTGATTTTTAACTGACTCAGGATTAGTTTTCCCTGACAAAATAAATGCAGCAACAAGACAATAATAACAACATAACAGGTCACCAATCTAACATGTTTAGCTCTATAACATTTAAATGCACCTCTGCAATGTCTAAGAGAAAAAATTTAAAGAAAATTTTTTAATGTATGACCTGCATCACTGTGCAGAAGACTGCCATATGATAGCCATATTTACACTGTGCGCATGGCGTACAATTATGCCAATTTTCCTAATCCCTGACCGATAATTTTTAATCTAGGGTTATCTGGGTGGTGGGTGTGTCTGATTCGTGCTAATTTCCGGACAAAAATCTCGGCATCTGGCGGAAAATCTTGCAGCTTTTTCAAATCACGCGAGAATGTGTACAAAACAACAAAAATGGCGCCGGCAAGGCATGTGGGTCCTTTTTTAAGCGAATGTCGGTGATTTAAAAGTAATTTTGAGTGACAAATAATTTTTTTTTTGATCATTGCACTTGCCCGGCGGGCAAATGCAATGAAATTTGTAGTCTCCTGACAATAAAAACGACTTGCCCTGGGCGATTGGGCAATGGTTAACATCGAGACCTGGGGCCTGTTTCAGAAAGGAGGTTAAGTGAAAACTCTTGAGTTTGTTAACCCTGAAATGAGAGAAACTCTGGGTTTTGTGCTTCAGAAAGGGAGGTAAGTTAAACCTGAGAAAGCAGAGTAAGTCAAGCCCGTTTCTGAAAGAGAGGTAACTTATACTCGGAGTCAGTTTCAATTCAATTCAATTCAGTTTATTTATATAGCGCCAAATTCACAACACATGTCATCTCAAGGCACTTTACAGTTCAACCAGATCATACAGTCAAATTGATACAAAGTTTTCTATCTAACGAAAACCAGTTGATTGCATTGACTCATTGACTCAAATACAATCCCCCACACTAAGCATGCTTGTAGCGACAGTGGAGAGGAAAAACTCCCTTTTAACAGGAAGAAACCTCCAGCAGAACCAGGCTCAGTGTGAGCGGCCATCTGCCGAGGCCGACTGGGGTTCAAGGAGACAGAAGCAGAGATACAAAAAGCAGCTGTAAAAGGCGGCCCCGTCCAGGAAACACACAGCCAGGCAGACGAGCTCCAAGGCAGCTCCCATGCCAGAGGACGAAGAGAGCACATCCACTCAGTCACGGTCAGAGAAACAGGACCACACTGGAAAACAGGCCGATCTCCAACATCTATTAACAAGGGTGTTGATAGAAGCAGCACAGCTGATGTTTTTTTCCAGGATGACGTCACAGCCAAACAGGAACAGACGAGGCAAAGCTACTCTGAGGAAAAGCAGAGAGAGCAGAAGGTTAGAGATTGAACTAACAGATTCTGCAGAATAGGAGAACAGAGAGAGAATGAAGCAGAATGATGAAATGGGGGTCCCTATGTCCTCCAAAAGTCTAAGCCTATAGCAGCATAACTATAGAGATAGCTCAGGATAACCTGAGCCACCCTAACTATAAGCTTTATCAAAAATGAAAGTTTTAAGCCTAGCCTTAAAAGTAGACAGGGTGTCTGCCTCACGGACTAAAACTGGTAGTTGGTTCCACAGGAGAGGAGCCTGATAACTAAAAGATCTGCCTCCCATTCTACTTTTAGAAATTCTAGGAACCACTAGTAAACCTGCAGATTGAGAGCGAAGTGCTCTGTTAGGAACATAAGGAACAATCAGATCTCTGATATAAGATGGAGCTTGGCCATTTAAGGCTTTATATGTGAGAAGGAGGATTTTAAATTCTATTCTTGATTTAACAGGAAGCCAATGAAGAGAAGCCAGGATAGGAGAGATATGATCTCTCTTTTTCATTTTCATTAGAACTCTGGCTGCAGCATTTTGGATCAGCTGAAGGCTTTTACCTACAGTTTGTGGACTTCCTGATAGTAAAGAATTACAATAGTCCAGCCTTGAAGTAACAAATGCATGGACTAGTTTCTCAGCATCACCCCTGGACAGGATATTTCTAATTTTTGCAATGTTCCTCAGATGAAAGAAGGAAATTCTAGAAACCTCTTTGATATGGGATTTAAATGACAGGTCCTGATCAAAAATAACACCAAGATGTTTTACTTTATTATCTGAAATCAGTTTAATCCCATCCAAATGAAGTGACTGGCTAATCAGTTTCTTTTTCAGAGACTCTGGTCCAAAGACTATAACTTCTGTTTTGTCTGCATTCAGAAGCAGAAAATTAAGAGTCATCCAGGTTTTTATGTCTTCAAGACATGCCTGTAATCTATGTAATGGGTTAGCTTCATCTGGATTTATAGACAGATATAGCTGGGTATCATCAGCATAACAGTGGAAATTAATCCCATGCTGTCTAATAATTCTACCAATTGGGAGCATGTATAAAGTAAAGAGAATTGGTCCTAGCACTGATCCCTGTGGTACTCCACAGGTAACCTTTGAGCGTGTTGAAGATCTATCATTAACATGAACAAACTGAATTCGATCAGATAGATAAGATTTAAACCAGTCTAGTGCTGTTCCTTTAATTCCAACAAAATATTCAAGTCTTTCTAAAAGAATATTATGGTCAACTGTATCAAATGCAGCACTAAGATCCAACAGGACGAGCACAGATACAAGTCCATTATCTGAGGCCATGAGAATATCATTAGTGACTTTCACCAGAGCTGTTTCAGTGCTATGATGAGCTCTAAAGCCAGACTGAAACTCTTCAAAAAGTTCATTATGGTGGAAGTGATCGCAAACTTGTTTGGCAACTACTTTCTCAAGAATTTTGGATAAGAAAGGAAGATTGGATATAGGTCTATAATTGACCAAGTCATCTGGGTCAAGAGACGGTTTCTTAAGCAGAGGTTTAATTACAGCAATCTTAAAAGCTTTAGGTACATATCCCTGTAACAGAGATAGATTAATCACATCTAAAATGGAGGAGGAGATCAAAGGGAATACCTCCTTAAATAACCTGGTTGGAACTGGATCTAACATACAAGTTGAAGGCTTAGATGAAGACAATAATTTTGCTAATTCAGAGAGTTCAACTGGATCAAAGCAGTCTAAACCCGGTTCAGATTCCATGACTACCTCAGGTACAATCGCGGATAGAGGAGTGCTTATGATCTTATTTTTAATAAGATCAATCTTATTTATAAAGAATCCCATAAAATCATTGCTGCTAAGAGCAGGTGGAATGGACGGTTCAACAGAGCTATGGCTCTGGGTGAGTTTGGCAACTGTATTAAAAAGAAATCTAGGATTATTCTTATTCTCCTCTATTAATGAGGAGAAGTATGCTGCTCTTGCTTTACAAAGGGTCCTCTTATACAGCAGTAAACCATTTTTCCAGACTAGGAAGGACTCTCGCAGGCCTGTGGAGCGATATTTTCTCTCCAGTTTCCTAGCATTTTGCTTCAAAGTACGCAGCTCTGCATTAAACCAAGGAGCAAGCTTTCTATTTTTAACGGTTTTCATTTTCAAAGGAGCTGCGTTGTCTAAGGCAATACGCAGAGAACTAGCAACCCCCTCAACAAAATCATCAACCTGTGAAGGGGAATAAGCTAAGCTTTTGCACTCTGCAGCACTGCTCAGTGACACAGAGCAGAGAGAAAGTGAAGCAGATTCTTTAAAATTTATAACTGCACTATCTGATAAAGATCTACTAAAATTGAACCTTCTTTTGGGGGAGGAGAACTCTGTTAAAGTAATCCTGAAGGTTATTAGAAAGTGGTCAGAGAGGACAGGGTTGTGAGGAAATACTGTTATTTCTTCACATTCTATGCCGTATGTCAGCACAAGATCCAAAGTATGAAGATGAGAATGCGTGGGACTATTCACATTTTGAACAAAGCCAATAGTGTCTAAGATAGCATTAAAGGCTGCTCTTAAGCTATCGCCTTCAATGTCAGCATGGATGTTAAAATCTCCCACTATGATGACCCTGTCAGTATTTAATACCAAATCAGAAAGGAACTCTGATTACCATGTAATCAAGTTACCATGGCAATTTACTCTGTGAACCTAACCTGGTCGGGAGCAGGTTTTCTTCAGAAAATCCAGAGTTTATTTTGGTCTCCTCCCCTTTTTTAAAGAGGAAGTGGTGTTTAAACACCTCATTGATTCTTTGGGGACATACAGTATTCATTGCACACATTTCAGTCACGTAGAGCGCATCAAAGGGAATGAAATGGCATGTCCTTTAATGGATGATCCTGTTTGTAAAGCCAGGTAGCTACTCTACTCCCATGATGTGCTCAAGGCTTACCTGCTTGAATTGTGTTTTTATATTTCATTTTCAGCTGCTGCCATGTTCTTTTGATGCCTGCAGGATTGCACCTATCCATGAAAACTAAATTAGGTTTAATAAAATACTGTTCTTCCAGTTTCACCTCTGATATTATAACAGTTGGGTAAGTTGCTCTAAAATAGTTCTTAATTACTAACTACAAATTTTATCTTCAACAAGTCTAATTAGATTAATGTAATAATTACTGTCTCTAGAAAGTATTGGTCTACTTACTAATTTGTTTTACTTACTTATTAATTACTTTCTAAATCCCAAATCAACCTCAACCACTTGAACAATACAAGGAGAGACAAGAAACTGCACTTCTAATGCTTTCAAATAAACAATATTTAATTGCATGAATTAATCTTAAATTGACCAAAGTGTGTAACTAGAGGGAGAAAGTTCAAATCAAAATATACCTTTTAAAATTTGATATTAAATCCACTATTGTTTTATAGTCTTTAATTTAATTACAGTATTTATATGACTTAAGTAACTTAATTCATTACACCCAACACTGTATAAAAGTAATTAAAATGTAAACTTACGCATTGACTCGAGCAGCTATTTTCACCCAAGCTAACTCTCTCTCCTTCGCAGCTGCAGCCGTGTTGCTTTATTTTTTAAAATACATGTTCAAATTCTGCATATGCTTGCATAAGCACATCCAGTTCTGCTGGTGAGAAATATGCACACCTTTTTTTGTCTGACGCTGTTGCCATGGTGACTCGTAATATCTGTGCTCCATTGATAATGGCTTTTTATAGTTGTGGTGCACGCGCTCAACTCAGAGTCAGTCAATTTAGAGTTGATTGAACTAACTCATTTCAGCTGTTCTGAAACCCAAAACTCAGAGTTTCCAATCTCAGGATAAGTCAACTCAGAGTTCAAGTTTTAACTCAGAGTTGGTTGAACTTCCTTATTGAAACAGGCCCCTGCTATATTAGCATAAAGAATCTGCATCAAATAATTTGAAGTGAAATCTGTCAGGCTGATGTCAGATAATCTGCATCAGCCTTAAAAGAACAGTTTCGGTCGATCTCTGGTGGCAAATTCTCTGAAGGAGGGAGGAGAGTCTTTGGGGCTTTTTAAAGTATCTGAGGAGCTCTCGTGTGAAGGGAATAGAAATAGTTATTGTTAAACTGTTGTATAGATTTCGGGTGAGGTGCAGTAACGCCGTCTTTGTCCTTCTGTCTGTTCTCAGGTCCAGGCTTTGTCTCAGAGCAGCAAGTTTGAGGCAGAGATTCGAGAAGAGAAAGAAGAACGCAAGAAGCAGGAGGTGGAGAAGAAAGAGCGTCAAGCTGCCTTCAAGCAGCTGCAGTCTGCCTTCTACTCGTGATCTTCACATCAGCAAATCTACGTTAACGAGATCGAAACCTAGCTTCCCACTCCACTCACACTGAAAGAAGCTACATAACTCAGAACGAGAAGGTTGAAAATGAAACCGAGAAATAATTCTAGTAATTACAGTCTAAAATACTTGAAACTAAACTTCCTAACAATCACTGGTCACTTTTCCAGATTTACTTCAGCTTTTCAACAAAACTCTAACAATCAAAAACCCAGCTTCAGATGTGTGAGACGCTTTATCTCGTTAAGTTTCAGTTTCTCCTAAAGCTGTGTTCTTGCAAATTAGTTTGGAAGGTTTCTCCCTGGTGGAAGTGGGTTTCCTTCATTCTGTCTACACTGTGTTTTCTTCTGCCACTTGTGAAATATTTTAACATTCCAGTTATTTTTTAGGATTAACGTGAACTAATGTTTGTTTCACCTACATGTGTTTGTAACTGCAGTGATTTCCCTGCCTGAACGTTTACCACAGAGAATCAGAAGTATCAGTGTTTGAAATAAGATATCAAAGCACTAAGTTCACATTTTAAATCATTTGAAGTGCTCCAGTATTTTTCAGGGAGAAATAATAAAATGTGTTTTGCAGTAATTTAATGATAGAAATCCCGTATCCCAGCCGTCTCGTTTAAACATGTCTGTTCAGCACTGACACTGTCATCCATGTTGCATCTCAGCTGCTTTAACTTCAACCATCCTGTTGCTGAAGAGTTCAGCAGATGATTGAACCTCTCATTTTATAGCACAGAAACTTCTAGATCAGAGCACAAAGCTAATCATTCTGGCTCTATGGTGAACAGAAAGGCTTGTGGTCCCTATTTTCTTGGTGGATTCACTGAACAAACAGAGCGATGTGAACAGTGGACTATATTTTTTAAAACCATTTTTCCAATACACAGGCAACCCGTATTAAGGTGGAACCCACCATCCCCCGTTAACCCATCAACCTCTCTGAAGGGGACAAAGCAGCTGTGAGTTTTAGCCTTCCTCTTGTTAGCAACAGGCCAAATATTCATAGGCATGAATTTCATGGAATCAGTAACACTGGTCAACTTTTAAGGAAAACACCCTGGAAGCGTAGATTGAGGGACCCGGGCTACTGTAACAGCAGACCAGATGATCCCTCACTTCATTTGGAAACAGATGCTGGGATTTATCCACATCCTCAGCTCAGATTTGGTGTAAAACACGACTCACCCACTTTAGATGTGAGTTGATGCGCAGCTAATTAATGTACGTCAGCAATGAGAAGCCAGATGTCTGCATGTCCTGCTTTAACTAATGGGAATTGATCTTTGGCCTTTTTCAGCCGATAGCAGAGTTCCCTTTAGTGTTGTTTAGCGAAGACAGGAAGCATGCCCTTCCTTTGGAGAATGCAGCTGTTATTGCACCTGTGTCTCTGTTGCCATGTGTCGCAATCTGCTGAAACATAAGGTCCATTTCAGTTCCACAGATCAGAGTCCAAAGGCTGTGGTGCATCTGTAGCAGCATGATAGGGTTACAAACAGATGGCTGTTCTTTGGTTAACCATACAATGTTTAATGTGACTTTTCCAGTATTCATTGTGTTAATGGACAATGTGATTTTTTTTTTTTTTTTAAGGTTAAAATTGTCTTTGATTTATCCAAGAGTTATATGATGCCAAATGAAAAATGGTGAGTAAAATATATTTTTTGGCAGTTGTAAAGAATATGTTCTACCCTGTGTGGAATGAACCCTTCTAACTTTAATAAAGCTATAATAAATATGAGACTTGGCCTCATTAATAACCATGTCTGTGTGATCTGTGTTACTGAACATCGTAGAGAGAAGCACCCCTTCCAGACCCGGACTGTCCTGTAAATCCAGTTATTCCCTCAGAATGAACCAAAATCTGCTTTTCTCTACAGTGACAATGATGCCTTTGCTATCCTCACTGTTCTGTTCTTCAATCAAAGGTTATATCCTCCTGAGACCCTGAAGCTTGCCGTTCAAATTCACTAAAATGTAATTTAATGTTTAATAGATATAAATGTATTTTCTGAATGCTCAAGCTACATCAGTATTTTAAAAAAATCAAGATTATATGACAGTCAAACTTCTGTCAATTCAGTTTATTTCTATAGCTCAAATTCAAAATGTGTCATCTTAAAGCACTTTAAAGAGATATGCTCCTGGATGAGCTTGCGGCAACAACCTTCGCTTGCATTTTGTTTTCTATATAAGGAAAACCAGCTGATTACATTGACTCCTCAGCAATCCCTCACACTAAGCATGCCTGTAGCGACGGTGGAGAGGAAAAACTCCCTTGTAACAGGCAGAAACCTCCAGCAGAACCACGTTCGGTGTGAGCGGGCATGTGCGAGGA
Source organism: Cyprinodon tularosa (assembly GCF_016077235.1). Lineage (NCBI taxonomy): Eukaryota > Metazoa > Chordata > Actinopteri > Cyprinodontiformes > Cyprinodontidae > Cyprinodon > Cyprinodon tularosa. The sequence continues at coordinate 56,183 of NW_024039231.1, read as the reverse complement.
TGGCTTGGGATCGAGGTGACAGAAGGAATCATACAGAAGTAAGCAGAGATACAAAAGGCAACGGTCAACCAGCTGCAAAGGCGGCTCCATCCAGGAAACACACAGCCAGGCAGACGAGCTCCAAGCCAGCTCCCATGTCAGAGGATGAAGAGAGCACATCCAGTTGGTCACAGTCAGAGAAACAGGCCGATCTCAAATATCTAGAAACAAAGGTGTTGATGGCAGCAGCACAGATGTAATTTCTCTCCAGGATGGAGTCACAGCCAAACAGGAACAGACCAGATGAAGCTACTTTGAGAAAAAGCAGAGATAGCAGAATGTTAGAGATTGAGCTAACAGATTCTGCAGAGTGGGAGAATAGAGATAGAATGATGAAATGGGGGTCCCTATGTCCTCCAGCAGTCTAAGCCTATAGCAGCAGAACTATAGAGATAGCTCAGGATAACCTGAGCCACTCTAACTAGAAGCTTTATCAAAAAGGAAAGTTTTAAGCCTAGCCTTAAAAGTAGACAGGGTGTCTGCCTCACGGACTAAAACTGGTAGTTGGTTCCACAGGAGAGGAGCCTGATAACTAAAAGATCTGCCTCCCATTCTACTTTTAGAAATTCTAGGAACCACTAGTAAACCTGCAGATTGAGAGCGAAGTGCTCTGTTAGGAACATAAGGAACAATCAGATCTCTGATATAAGATGGAGCTTGGCCATTTAAGGCTTTATATGTGAGAAGGAGGATTTTAAATTCGATTCTGGATTTAACAGGAAGCCAATGAAGAGAAGCCAGGATAGGAGAGATATGATCTCTCTCTCTTTTTTTTTTTTGGACTTCCTGATAGTAAAGAATTACAATAGTCCAGCCTTAGAGTAACAAATGCATGGACTAGTTTCTCAGCATCACCCCTGGACAGGAGATTTCTAATTTTTGCAATGTTCCTCAGATGACAGAAGGAAATTCTACAAACCTCTTTGTTATGGGATTTAAATGACAGGTCCTGATCAAAAACAACACCAAGATTTTTTACTTTATTATCTGTAATCCTATCCAAATGAAGTGACTGACTAATCAGCTTATTTTTCAAAGACTGGTCCAAAGACTATAACTTCTGTTTTGTCTGCATTCAGAAGCAGAAAGTTAAGAGTCATTCAGGTTTTTATGTCTTCAGACATTCCTATAATCTATGTAATGGGTTAGCTTCATCTTGATTTATAGACAGATATAGTTGGGTATCATCAGCATAACAGTAGAAATTAATCCCATGCTGTCTAATAACTCTACCAATTGGGAGCATATATATATATAGTAAAGAGAATTGGTCCTAGCACTGATCCCTGTCGCACTCCACAGGTAACCTTTGAGCATGTTGAAGATCTGTCATTAACATGAACAAACTGAAATCGATCAGATAGATAAGATTTAAACCAGTCTAGTGCTGTTCCTTTAATTCATACAAAATATTCAAGTCTTTCTAAAAGAATATTATGGTCAACTGTATCAAATGCAGCACTAAGATCCAACAGGACAAGCACAGATACAAGTCCATTATCTGAGGCCATGAGAATATCATTAGTGACTTTCACCAGAGCTGTTTCAGTGCTATGATGAGCTCTAAAGCCAGACTGAAACTCTTCAAACAGTTCATTATGGTGTAAGTGATTGCAAACTTGTTTGGCAACTACTTTCTCAAGAATTTTAGATAAGAAAGGAAGATTGGATATAGGTCTATAATTGACCAAGTCATCTGTGTCAAGAGATGGTTTCTTAAGTAAGGGTTTAATTACAGCAACCTTAATTAACCTGGTTAGAATTGGATCTAACATACAAATTGAAGGCTTAGATGAAGAGAATAGTTCTTCTAACTCTGAAAGTTCAACTGGATCAAAGCTGTCTAAACCAGGTTCAGATTCTATGGCTACCTCAGGTGCTGCCTCACCTTCCAGAGTTAAACCATTCATATTTAGAGGAGTGCTAATGATCTTACTTTAAATAAAATTAATCTTATTTATAAAGAATGCCATAAAATCATTACTGCTTAGAGCAAGTGGAATTAATGACGACATGCAGCTAAACATGTCATCAACTCCTACTGTACATTCTGTTTGTAAAAAAGGAGCACTACAGCAGGTCATTCATCCCTGCTGCCATCAGACTCTACATTGTAGCTCTATACCTCAAATAACTTGTGCAATTACTATTTAATACCCTGTGCAATAAGTTGTATAGCTATATATATATAAATACACATCTATATAAATACCCATTTTAATAACCTGTCTAATAACCCTCTACCAGAGGCCTGGGAGCTTGAAGGTTCTGCCAGTATCTTTGCTGTTCCTAGAACTGCTCTCTTCTGGGCCGATATGTCTGATGTATTTCCAGGGATCTGCTGTAACCGCTTTTCAAGTTTGGGGGTCACTGCCCCAAGGGCCCCAATGACCACAGGTGCCACTGCTGCCTTGACCTTCCACACGGGAAAAATCGTAATCTAGATAAGTCATTTTTTCTTAAAATAAGTGCATTTGTTCTTGGATTGAGGAGGTAAAACAGACATTTTGCCAATGGAACAAGACAATTTACACTTAAAATAAGAAAACACAATTGCATTGTCTTACTTCAAGTGCATATTATCTAATTATCTTATTTCAAGAGTAAAAATACTCATTCCATTGGAAAATATCTCATTTACCTACTCAAATTAAGGGTAAATACACTTAATTTAAGACATTTTTACTTATTTCCAGTGCAGGTTTTTCCAGCTTTTCTCTAAGCCCCTGGTATTTCTCTAATTCCATATTCTTTTTTGCTGATGTTGCTGTAAATTGGTATTGTTATGCCAACCACAACAGCTTTCCTCTGCCTTTTGTCCACCACCACAATTTCCGGTTGGTTTGCCATTACCATTCAGTCTATATCTGGAAGTCCCACAGGATCTTGGCATGGTCATTCTGTACCATCTTTGGAGGCGTTTCCCACTTTGACCTTGGGGTTTCCAGCCCATACTCTGCACAGATGTTGCTGTACACTATTCCAGCCTCTTGGTTATGGCGCTCCATGTGAGCTTTCCCCGCCAACATCTTACACCCTGCAATTATTTGCTGGATTGTCTCAGGGGTGTCTTTGCACAGTCTGCAGCTGGGGTCTTATCTGGTGTGGTAGATCTGGGCCTCTATTGCTCTGGTGCTTAGGGCCTGCTCCTGTGCAGCCATGTTGAATGACTCTGTGCTGTCCTTCAGTCCGGCTTTGTCTAGCCATTGGTAGGATTTCCTGATACCTGCCACTTCAATTACGGTTCGGTGGTACATCCCGTGTAGGGGCTTACCCATCCACGTCGGAGTCTATGGCACCTCATCTTATACATATATATATATATATATATATATATATATATATATATATATATATATATATATATATATATATATATACATTAATACCATTCTTATTTTTGACTATTGAGCTGATGTAACAAGTACATTTCTCCACTGTGAGATCAATAAATTCGATCAAACAATCCATACATTTTTCATCTTTAATATTGGTATTTTATGTGAATATATATTTTTTTTCACTTTACGGTTAATATACATACAGTTAAAATGTTACATTTTTATAAGTAATTAGAGCATTTTTGCCTCCAGCCCCTGTTTTCTGTAACTGCTTGTTACAGAGGTGATGAATTATCTCCACAGAAATCACCTGGCAGTGGCGGCCATGGCCCAGCTTCACTCCTGTCAATGTGGTCCATCTTGGTTAACAGTCTATTAGAAATGCAATAAGCTTATTAAAACATCATACCGCGTCAAACGGCAGCAGAATACAGTGCAGTGAGAAGATAAAAACATTCTTCTCACTGCCAACCTATTCAACAGAGACATGAAGATAGAGAAGATAAAGGAATCAGAATCTTTCTCACTGTTTCTTTAAAAATGTTTATTTCTCATTATAGTCAATGTACAAAGTCTCTAAAGCGTGAGGTTCAATAGGATTTCACTGCCTCTAAATGATTTATTTGAAACATTATAGAAAAAAAGGATGATCATCAAATAAGCAACATGTAAATAAAATATTTGGAAAATAAAGATTTACTCTCACATTCTATCTCTAGGCTAAATATTCAGACACAATAAAATTCAATATAATACAAAACATTTTCATAATCTGCGAAAATCAATAATATACAAATTAATCATTCATATATGCCTATTAGTCATTATGAAGGCCACTCCGGTGTTAGCAACGTCATTTAAGACATGGATGTAGTGGTGTTTTCTTTTCTTTTTTTTTTAAGTTTTGTGCCACAAGTGGGCTTTATTAAAGAGCAGAAAGACAGCAAATAGGTTGGAGAGAGAGAGAGAGGAAGATATCAAAGAAAGGCTGAAAACGGGATTAATATCTGACACACGTCGCTTTAAAATGTCCAGACTGAATTTAGGCTGCCATTTGCATATCTGTCTACAGCTTCAGATCATACATTTCTGCTTGTGTCATACCTTCTGTATTTGCATCTTACTGTGTTTTGGATGAACTGGGAACCAAGGAAAGCAGGTGAGGATAGAAGCTGAGGCTGCACAGAGACTTCAAACTGAAAATGCACAGAGGAAGGTAGAACTAATGACTGGAACAAACAGCATCACCTATTTCTGACATAATTTGACATGTTAAAAAATACATTTATTTGAAATCTCCTGACCAAAATATCAGTGTGCAAATGACCCCTCCTGCAGTCCAAGTTGGAGCTTCTGTTTTTCATGTTCACTCCATCCTGTCAGCGTCATCACCATTGATTTGCACCACACAATCCTTGTTCAAAGGCTCCTTCGAGCAGGTGGTGTCAAAGTGCTCTTTGTTCACTAGGTACCTGCCCCGAGCATCCAGCCCTAAGGCAGGTAGAAATCGGCGGTCAAACTGAATTTCTTGGCGTAAGTAGGAGGTCCTCTTCTGGCAGGAGTCCCCAGTCCCCTCTTGCAACGCTGTTAGGAAGACGACCAGCTCAAAGTGGTTAGAAGTGCCTTCACACAGAGCAGGATAGAGAGGGCTCTGGCGGTCCAGCGGGTGATAAAAAGTAAGCGGGAAGATAAAGAAGGGGCATGGCTGTTGCCCTAAATGGTCCAAGTGGAAATCCATTGAAGTCTGGTGGAGAGCTTGACCTTCTTGTTCCTCGAAGAGCACAGCACTCACCTTTACGTCTACCAGAGGTCGGTGCACAAGATTAGCGACTCGTATCATTAGACACGTCTGGCCCTGGTGTTGGCCCACTACTGCCTGCGGACTGAACTGGATCACTCCTGCTCGCTTCTGAGGACGTGCAATCTTGGCTACAAATGCACCTGCAAATTCAGATAAAGACATTTTAGGACACTGTCATAGTGATATGACAGCAGTAAAATCCAAGCTAAATTTCCTTAATTGAATATGAGAAACATATCAATGTTCTGGATCTTCCACCTAATGTAAAAAAATATTTATAGCTACAGTGTGTAACTTTTAGCGACATCTAGCGGTCAGACTGCAGACTGCAGCAACATGAACATCTCCCCCCCACCGCTTCTACCCCCCAACAGTATGGCGAGCGTTACGGGACAAAATGTCTTCCACGACGTCCGCATCACCTACCTTCTCAAGTGATGAGGTTTGTTTACATAGATAATTTTACAGATAGTATTTCATTAGTCTGTGTAGGATATAGATTTCATGTAGACTTAAGATAATAAATATACCCGTTATTTTTTCTACATCGTTGTGACGTTTTGGCGATCTCACAATCGCTAGTTTGTTGGCTCTGCGCTGCCGTAGCGCAAAGATGTCTGCCTCCATTGCTGCGAGACCCGCTCCTATGTAAATATAAATAACGAATTCTAAGGCAACGCAAATATTAAGGTTAAGAGGCTGAGCTCGTAGATGATGATAAATAACATAGTTATGTATAATATATTACATTTCTGACTGTATATCCCTGTAATTATTACACACTGTAGCTTTAATACTCCACCAGACAATACTGTTTCTGGGATGATTTGAAAACTGCAGATCAAATCTGATCACACAGCAAGAAATGTCCATCTAACCAAGTCTTACAATCTTTTTTCTTGCCAAATATTTTTGACGTTGTTTTGAGAGCAGTAGGCTATTCTAATAAAGGGAACATTCTGTCAAATTAATCTTTTTTTTAAAAGATTATATACCCAGTAAATATACTATTCTGCCAGGGCTTTAAGACGATTGCACTTCCTGATAAAGACTTCCTGATAATATATAATCACAGAACAACGTCTTATCATGTGCAATTGTCTTACTGCACAAATTATTTCACTTATTTTTCAGTAGAATTTTCAAAAAAGAAAATGACTAATCTAACCTCTCTTGTTTGTAGATTAATCTCAAAACAAGATACAATGGCCTTTTTTGGCTAATTCTAAGATTGTGAGACTTTGTTACATGGAGATTTTTAGCAGTGCAGGAAGCTAAGCAAGATGGAATTAATATGAAAGGAATTAACACGCATTTTTCATTAAGATGTATGCAGTACTCTTCAAATTCTGATGGTAAGTTAGTTGTTCATGTTATTGATATTATTCCTATTTTTGAGGTCTCTAACTCTTTTTTTTTTTTTTTTTTTTTTTGAGGGCCTATGGGCCCAATTGCATTGGGGAGTATGATACTTTTCTCTCTGCTGCGGAGGGGAAGAGTTTCCCCTGCAGAGACGGAGCAGCAGCTGAGATACAGGTATACATTTGGTTGAAGAGGTATAATGTTGGTGGGTGTTCATCATGCAACGGTGGATCACACAAAGTGTAGTGACATGAGGCCATGGCAGACCTGCAGAGCATTCCTAAACACCATAATATGAGTAGCTCTCTGTCTAACCTTAGACCCATAAGTCTGACATCACACACTATGAAATGCTTCTAAGTAAAGTTGTTTCTAACAATAGTAGCCAAGTGTTAGTCTTTGAAAATCCCCTAAAGTTTGCTTAGAGAAGGTGTGGGTGTGGATGATGCATTGCTAATGATGCTGCCAATATATACATGCTTCTTGAAACTAAGGCCAGTTCCATATGGATTATGTTTTATGACTTTTCTTTTTTTAATACCATTCAGCCACTTGGCAATTAAGTCGAATGATTTTACCCTATAATAAAACTTGAGCCTTTTTCCGGCTTGGCCCCAGTATTTAAAACTTGGAGTTAAGCAGTCTGACTTTATCTAAACAAATACAGAAGCTCCACAGGAAAAAGTTTTGTCACCATTTCCATGTCCTACATACAGGCTACTGCTGATTATAGAACCAGTCAGCCATCTATCTGTTGCAGAAGTACTGGGATGACATTGCCCTGGTGGGTCTGCTTACTTGAGGTGATCGCACATACAGAGAGGCAGAGTCATCTCTTGTCAGCTAGGATGTTCCAATTTATTTAAAATTTAACTTTGCAAAGATAAAAGAGCTAAACAACATTTAAAGGAGTAACCAAGAGGATATTTTTTTTTACCTGTTTTTATTCAAGAAAAACAGACTGAGGTGGTTTAAACCTATACATTTTTAACCAGGCTGACTTAAAGAGTATGCTCCCTCCTGTGTACAGGCCCCAGCTAATCAGGGTGGAACCAACAGTTAAGGAAGTCTAAGTGTGGTCTGAGGGTGCCATGGAGAAACTCCAGGATTGTTTTGAATGTTCTGACTGGAACACGTTCGAAGCTTCAGTAACTTATGACACAAAATAAATATAGATGAGTATGCCATGGCTGTGTCAGCCAACATCAACAAATGCATTCAAGACTTCAGCATCACAGAGAACATCACTACCTGGGCCAATCAACGACCCTGAATGAATGGGAAGGTTCAGAAATCACTAAAAGTATGGAACTCAGGTCTGGTGACAGAGAGGCACTGAGGACAGCGGGTGCCAACTTGAACCGTGCAATCACAGCAGCGAAGCAGAACCACAGCTGGAAGATCCAGGATCTCTTCCATGATGCCAGCAACACCAGGAGGATCTGGCAAGGCATACAAGTGATTACTGACTACAACATACCCATACCCTGTTAAATGCAGCTAATGCTGACTTCTAACATGACTTGAACAACTTCTTTAGAAGGTTTGAGGCACTAAACAGCACAGTGAATGCCATTCCACACCAGGGATAGGATGCACTCAACCTTGTCATAGCTGATGTGCGGAAAACTCTGATGAGTCAACCCAAGAAAGGCTCCAAGCCTCAATTACATACCTGGGCGGTTGTAGCAGGGATGTGCAGGTCAGCTGGCTGGTGTCCTCACAGACATTTCTAACACCTTGTTAAAATCCAAAATACCAGCATACTTTAAGTCTGCCACCATCATTCCGGTCCCAAAGAAGCCTCAGATAACCTCACTCAATGACTCCCTGCCTGTCGCACTGACTCCTATTACAGTAGCAGCCATACAAAATGGCCCTTCCCGGTCAAGCGCTAGCCGGATGGAAGCCCGCTTCCCTGCAGTTCCCAGTGAAATCCCATCCAACTTCCAGCCACTGGCCTTCTCCTGAGCATGCAATTTTTTTACTCTAACTCCATCCCTTCACTGACAGGGTCTGACCAGGAGACAACACTTCTCTTTAGATCGTAATGTCCACAAATCATGACAGATTATTTTAGTACAAAGATTGATGTTTAAAAAGGAATTGTAGGCGACCAGCCAAGGACCGGCCAGGGGTCCATCAAGGAAAGTGGGTAAATTTTGAATGGCTACTGTATGTTTAAGTGCTTCGAAAAGGTGGTTAAAGAACAGTCCACACTCCAGTCTCCCCCCAACATTCGACCCGTTCCAGTCACCTACAGTTGAAACCTCTACACTGAGGACGCCATCTCCACTGCTCTTCACCTGAGCCTAGCACACGTAGGAGAAGAACACCCGTGTATGGATGCTGTTCCTGGACTTCAGTTCAGCTTTCAAAATCATCATCCCACAGCATCTGATAGGAAAACCGTAACAGCTGGGCTTCAATACACCCCTCTGCAATTGGCTGCTAGCCTTCCTTACAAAAAGACCTCAGTCAGTCTGGGTTAGACAGAACACCTCTGATGTCATCACCCTAAACACAGGCTCCCCTCAGGGCTGTGTCCTGAGCCCCCTGCTATTCACTCTGATGACACATGACCCCAGGCTCACCACCAATCACATCGTGAAGTTTACAGACGATACCACAGTGGTGGGCCTCATCAGAGATGACAACGACCTGGACTACAGAGAGGAGGTGGAGCAGCTGGTGCTGAGACAACAGCCGGACAATGAATGTAGAGAAGATGAAGGAGATCATCATCAAGAACTGGCCTAACAACCCTCCACTGCTTATCAATAGCTCAGCAGCACCAAATTTCTGGGGGTGCACATCAAAGACTACCTCATCTGCACTGTGAACACCACCTCACCGGTCAAAAGGGCACAAAAGCGCATGAACTTCCAGCTGAGGATGAGGAGAGCCCACCTTCCCCCACCTATCTTCATGACCTTCTACAGAAGCGCCATAGAGAGCATTCTGACCAGCTGTCTCACTGTGTGGTGTGGAGGCTGCAGCGCCTCAGACTGGAAGAAGGTGAGGTAAGTGGTGAGAACAGCAGAGAGGATCATGGGGGCTCCTCTTCCTTCCATTAAAGACGTTTCATCCCAGCGCTGCTGGTCCTGAACCTGTGACATTATCAATGACCCCTCAACCCCCCAACATGGACTGTTCTCCCTGCTGTCCCCTGGGAAGAGGCTTCAAAGCATTGGATGCAGGTCCAACAGATTCCGAAACAGCTTCTTCCCCGCTGCCATTAGACTGCTGAAATGTTGAGAAAACTCCAAATCATGTCACAGACTCTGCATCACATTCCCAACACCAATCCAAAATACTGCTTGTTTGCACAAATATATATTTAATATTCTGAACTTACATATGAAAGAGGTTGTTTTTTTTAATGTCATGAAAGCTGAATAAAACAAAATTTAGTTTTGTATTCACTCTGTGACGATGACCTGGATGACTGAGAATCTTCAATGACAATAAAAGTTGTTTTAGTTTTATTCTAAATATCTGCGTGTTTTCCTGGATAATAAACGGCGCCTTAGAAAGAATACAGAGGCGGTCCCAGAAAAGGCTCTTCTTCCTGTGGAAACTTAGATAATTTAAAGTCAGTCGTATCCTTTTATCAGTAAATGCTAGCTAGCATTTTATACAGTGTTGTGTTCAGTGAGCAGCATCTGCATAGACGATAAAACAGAATAAACAAAATGATCAAAAAAGCTAAGGATGTTTGGCGCCTACCCTGATGCGCTGTACTCGAAAGACACTGAGTTCTAAGCTGAGAACAGCGGAATTCCTAAGAAACCATCCTCTATACAAAGTTTTAATAGTCTTAAAAACTCTTTTAGCCAAAGTTTTGTTTTGCCTCAGTGTTCCACTGAATGCTTCAGAAGGTCTTTCATTCTTAAAACTTTCAGATTTTTCTGTGTGTGTTTTTTTATGTCATCCACTAACAATAGTGATGTGATGTTGGGTGGTGGCAAATGAATTTCCCCTCTAGAGGATTGATAAAGGTTAATTTATTGTATTCTAAACTGGAAGTCGCGTCTAAATCAAAAGGCTGTGTCCGAAACTCCACCCAAATAGAGTCATATAAAAGAACAAACAATTTTGTCTTATAGGTAGGAGGACGATGTAAAAAAAAAAAGACCAAACATTGAAGGCAAACGTTTGGGTTTTATTAGCAAGATGCTAAGCATTAGCTATGATCAGCTAACTTTTCTGATGTCAAAAAACTGAAAATATTTTTCGTACTACCTAAAATGGAATGTTTTTTTTATGAATATGCTGGATTACTTTTAATTTGTGGACCCTTATGGAAGAATGGAGTACAAACAATTGAAGATAGGATTTATAATACGGCTTTTGGACGCCTTGAAAGGTATGTTGTCATGGCTCCTTGTCATGTATACATTTTGACATGCTGCTATATCTGTGTTAATTGTGCTTCAGGATGGATAATATTCACCCTGAGTACCTCAGGAATCTGGGTATTGTTAGGGTGTCACTGCTAACACCGCTCTTTAACATCACTTGGCGGTCAAAGACAGTAGCTACAATTACATGGACATAAATAATCGGATTGAAGGCCAGATCAGATCAAAATGTTTCATGTAAGCATCACAGAGTTAAGATTAAAATCCGATATGGTCCTATCAGAAACACAATTTTGATTCCAAAAGAGAGCAGAGATTTCTGACGATCATCATTTTGATAGGTGTCCATCGATCTCCACTGCACATTCGTGCCCGACCAGCTAATTAATCACTGGCTCCTGGTCTTTGATGGAGGAGGTGCCATTCTGCAGGGCATTTCAGGAGTACAGAGTCTAGGGACATTAATTTAGAGGCCATCTGGTCTCTGTTCAAGTAAGGCATGGAGGTGAACCTTTTTCTGGGCATATGTTGGCACAGTCTTTAGATGTGCACCAGAGGTGATCTGATTCAGTGCTGGATGAAGTACTCAACAGTAGCACATGAGTAAAGTATTGATACTAATAGTTAAACATTACAAAACAACAAGTAAAGGTTACTCAGTCAGTAATGTAATCAGGTTAAAGTTTGAGGGTACTCACTTTTGGAAATACTTTAGTATTCAAAAGTGCATGCATTTTATAGTACTTAAGTTTTCAAAAATATAAATTAAATTTTCTAATATTAGTACATTTCTGTATAATTTTCAAAATAATTTAAAGAATCTTTTAACTTTCCCAAACCACCAGATATATTGATGAGTAGAACCACCTGCTACAGATTCTAGACCACTTGGAAAAGAACTTAAGCATAAAAATCCAACAAAAACTAAGGACAGCTATTATGGTTATTATTTCTTATTCAAAAACAAACCAAAAAGAAAAAAGGAGTGTCTAGATTCTCCTCACACTTTCACTAAGGAATAGTGAAACCGCTACTCTGTTTTGAGAACTAGTCCTACTGAACAGCTTGGCCACATGGAATCAACTCGCACCTTGATAAAATTTATAAACTACAAATAATATCTGCGCTGAGTTTCTCACATTTGTGGACCGTCATGCAAATCTCTGAAACAGTGGAGTCCAAATTCAGTCCTAAGGGCTGTTGTCTTACATGATGAGATGCTTTTCAAGAGAGAAAAACAGCAGCAGCAGATAACAAAGCTAAGGTGAGCCAAAAGGAACTAAAATAACAGCAGCTTCCTCAAAATGGAGTGAAGTGAAAGTTATAAGTGCTCCCTCAAAAAATGACCCAAGTAAAGTACAGATATGTATATATATTTTTTAAGTACTTAAAGCTACAGTGTGTAATTTTTAGCGACATCTAACGTCCAGACTGCAGACCGCAGCAACATGAACATCTCCCCCCCACCGCTTCTCCCCCCCAACAGTGCGGCGAGCGTTACGGGACAAAATGTCTTCCACAACGTCCGCATCACCTACCTTCTCAAGTGATGAGGTTTGTTTACATAGATAATTTTACAGATAGTATTCTCAGGCATAATACTGCCATCTATTGTTCAGTACCGTCTCAGTTCATCTCTCTCAACTTGCTGTAGTTACTTTCGAGCGTAATGGGCGATCTCGCAATCGCTAGTTTGTTGGCTCTGCGCTGCCGTAGCGCAAAGATGTCTGCCTCCATGGCTGCGAGACCCGCTCCTATGTAATTATAAATAACGAATTCTAAGGCAAAGCAAATATTAAGGTTAAGAGGCTGAGCTCGTAGATGATGATAAATAACATAGTTATGTATAATATATTACATTTCTGACTGTATATCCCTGTAATTATTACACACTGTAGCTTTAAGTAGAGTAATCAAGTAAATGTACTTTGTTACTTTAAACCACTGGTCTGGTTTTGGGAGCAGCAGATTTTGTCCCTGCTTTAAGCAGATGACGTGGTCTTGCTGACTCCCTCCTGCTAAGACCTACAGCATGCAGTGGGTGGTTCACAGCTGAATGCTGTCTGTTTGATAAGAGCAAAAAAACAGCGTCACACATCTTTCACCAACCTGTGACAATTTCATTGTTCTACTGTGACAGCCAGAAATACAAAGATTTCTTTTCCTGTGGAACTATTTCTTTTTGCACCTCTACCAGTCTTTGATGGGCTGTATAACATTTCTTTTAAACTTTTTTTTTCTGAAAGGGCAATGTTGTTTAAATTTACACCTTCATCCAAACACAACTTAAACATTTACTAATAACTTTATTATTAAATTGAGTTCATAGTGATTTTGTTTTGGGAGTATTTGGGAGTATGGAGCAGATGATATAGCAGAACACCTTATTGTTCACAGCTTATTGTTTACACCCAGCAGGCTGAGGTATTTGTAATCGTACTCGTATACAGGTGCTGGTCATAAAATTAGAATATCATGAAAAAGTAGATTGATTTCAGTAATTCCATTTAAAAAGTGAAACTTGTATATTATATTCATACATTACATACAAACTCATATATTTCAGATGTTTATTTTGTTTAATTTTGATGATTACAAATGACAACAAATGAAAATCTCAAATTCATCATATCAGAAAATTAGAATATTACTGAAGACCAATAAAAACAAAGGATTTATAGAAATGTTGGCCAACTGAAAAGTATGAACATGAAAAGTATGAGCATGTACAGCACTCAGTATTTAGTTGGGCCTCCTTTGGCCTGTATTACTGCAGCAATGCGGCGTGGCATGGAGTCGATCAGTCTGTGGCACTGCTCAGGTGTTATGATAGCCCAGGTTGCTCTAATAGTGGCTTTTAGCTCTTCTGAATTGTTGGGTCTGGTGTATTGCATCTTCTTCTTCACAATACCCCATAGATTTTCTATGGGGTTAAGGTCAGGAGAGTTTGCTGGCCAATTAAGAACAGGGATACCATGGTCCTTCAACCAGGTACTGGTAGCTTTGGCACTGTGTGCAGGTGCCAAGTCCTGTTGGAAAATGAAATCTGCATCTCCAAAAAGTTGGTCAGCTGCAGGAAGCATGAAGTGCTCTAAAACTTCCTGGTATGTGGCTGCGTTGACCCTGGACCTCAGAAAACACAATGGACCAACACCAGCACTGACTGTGGAAACTTTACACTGGACTTCAAGCAACGTGGATGAAGTGCCTCTCTTCTTTTCCTCCAGACTCTGGGACCTTGATTTCCAAAGGAAATGCAAAATTTACTTTCATCAGAGAACATGACTTTGGACCACTCACCAGCAGTCCAGTCCTGTTTCTCTTTAGCCCAGGCAAGACGCTTCTGACGCTGTCTATGGTTCAAGAGTGGCTTGACACAAGGAATGCGACAGCAGAAACCCATGTCTTTCATACGTCTGTGTGTGGTGGTTCTTGAAGCACTCACTCCAGCTGCAGTCCACTCTTTGTGAATCTCCCCCACATTTTTGAAGGGGTTTTGTTTCACAATCCTCTCCAGGGTGCGGTTATCTCTCTTGCTTGTACACTTTTTTCGACCACATCTTTTCCTTCCCTTCGCCTCTCTATTAATGTGCTTGGACACTGAGCTCTGTGAACAGCCAGCCTCTTTAGCGATGACCTTTTGTGTCTTGCCCTCCTTGTGCAAGGTGTCGATGGTCGTCTTTTGGACAACTGTCAAGTCAGCAGTCTTCCCCATGATTGTGTAGCCTATAGAACTAGACTGAAAGACCATTTAAAGGCTTTTGCAGGTGGTTTGAGTTAATTAGCTGATTAGAGTGTGGCACCAGGGGCCATCAATTTTGAACCTTTTCACAATATTCTAATTTTCTGATATGATGAATTTGAGATTTTCATTTGTTGTCATTTGTAATCATCAAAATTAAACAAAATAAACATCTGAAATATATGAGTTTGTATGTAATGTATGAATATAATATACAAGTTTCACTTTTTAAATGGAATTACTGAAATCAATCTACTTTTTCATGATATTCTAATTTTATGACCAGCACCTGTAGATGAGATAAGAGCCTAAAAAAATGTAAAGACACATGAATGTACAGGCTCTTTTCCGCTTATTTATTTATTTGTATGACAATGAGTAATAAAAAAAAATGCTCCCCATTTTTCAACATTATTTTGTAAAATGACTTTTGAAAAAACATTAAATTTTTCAATTAAAATTAAAAAACATTCAACATTTAAAAATGAACAAATGATAGCAGGATTTTAATTTTCATGTCATCCAAGGGATGGTGGGACATCGTGCTCCTTAGTTACCTTATGAGCTCCCAAACAAGCTCACTTTCTGGCCTGTTTCTTTGCTGCCAGTACTAATTGGACAGCACTTATCATGGCGATTACTGATGCATGCCCACTTTGGCTAAAGAGTCCTCACCAATTCAATGAATCAATGCAGCTTTGATCTATATTTTCGCATTTCGCTCAAATATTTCTATCAAATATCTACAGTATGACTTTGAAGGGGTTTGGCCAACTACACATATCACTTTTTTTTGCTGTGCAAAGTGCTGCAACAAGCTTCTTAGGTGGCTCTGTCCAGGACAAAAAACTCTTAAGAAGATGAGCTCTGAGCCAGTTTTCTCACAAAAGGGATGAAATGTAGTGCCAACAGTAAGTCACAGCAAAAGCTGAGCCCATAGATATGTCTAGGACAGACACAGGACTAAGCACTGAAAAACAGGCCCAGCTCTATCATCTCTAATCAGGGGATTTGATGGCAGCAGTACAGCTGATGTTTCTCTGCAGGATGCTGTCAAAGCAATGAACAGAAAACTTTGAACTGGTCTGTCTAGATGGTTCGAAGGAATTTAATCTGTAACGATGACATGTTATTAATTGAGGCCAAAGAGCCAAACTGAATAAAACTGAACAGAGCTGACAGACTGACTGATTGACTGACTGACTGTGGTCGTTCTTTCCAGCTTTGTAGAGTGGCAGCCATTCAAAACCGCCCTTCCCAGTCAAACGCCAGCCGAATGGCAGCCTACTCCCCTGCGACTGCCGGCAAAACCCCCCCCCCAACTTCCAGCCACTGGCCTTCTCCTGGACATTCATATTTTTTACTCTGACTCCACCCTTTCACTGAATTACAGGATCTGACCAGGAGATGGCGCTTCTCTTTAGCTCTTAGTGTCACTTCCCTGAATGCTAGTCCTGATTTCCAACTAATGGTTCAGAGTGTTTTAAAGCCACTGCTTCATTCAGAATCTGTGGCTTTAGAATTTGTGTTCAGATATTTTCCTTCCAGTCTGACTGAACTTGAGGTTTTCTCTTTAGATGTTCAAAAGCTGCTTAAAAAAGAACATGCAAGTATCAAAATATAATTTTTTTCCCTTTTCACATGTAAAATAAAAATGAAAGCGAAGTATCGTTTTATTCCATTTTGTTGATCTGTCGTACACAATCCTGGTAAAATACAATTAAGTTTTGAATTGTATCATCTTTCCAACATTTCAGTCATTAATTTGCCTTTCATTTTTTTGTGTTTTATGGCCTGAAAAGAGATTTTATTATTTTCTTAACTTTGTTTTATCTGCATAACATCCTGTATATGTGAAAAAGTGTTGGCGCAGATATGTCAGCTAAATCTGGGATAGAGTGCCTCTAAGGTTTAAGTCAGAGGTTTTACCTGTGATGAAGGCTTCCAGCATGAGTCCCAGCAGCATCTGCACAGCAAGCAGTGCTATGGCACTGGGACAGTCTCCACTGGGGAACATGGTGCCATAGCCGATGGTCAACTGTGTCTCAAGAGAAAAGGAAAAGGCGGCAGTGAAACTTGTAATATGTTTCACGCAAACCACGTGATCCTGTGGTGGGTCGTCATGATTTTTCACAGCAAGGTCTCCATTGAGATGGGCCAGCAAGTACCACAAGCAGGCGAACAAAAGCCAGTGGGCAATGAAGGACGCACAGAAGGCAAGGAGAACCCATCTCCAGCGCAGACTAACCAACAGTCCCCACAAATCCTGCAGCACCAGCAGCCAGACTCTGCCCCAGTTTTTACGCCATGAGTTTGAGGGGCAGGCAGGGGCATTGATTGTAAAGTGTCCGTCCTTGGCAACTAGACGTTGACGAGCTGGAGACGACAATAGAGGGTAGGAGGAGGCTTTGCCAGCCAGAACACTGCTGTTGGACTTGGTGGTCATGGTTGCTGGCAGATCTCAAACAGGGCAAATGAAATTGACCCTGAAAAAGAAATGAAAACAAAAATAAATTTAATAGCACAGCCTTTTCACTTGAAACAAACAAACCTTAAGCTGCAACACAAACCATTTGGATTTAGACCAAAGCACTCAACAGACAGAAAAATTGTTATCTTACAGAGAGAATAAAACAGTCTTGAATGTTGAAATTATCTTGAATAAACTAATAAATTCCACTCATTCATCTGACCAAATTTTAAAATGGGAATGCCTCAAGGCTTAATCTTTGCACCCTCCCATTTTAGCTTATGCATGGGAGGAGCATAATTACCTGACAGCTGCAGGGTAACTGCCAGAAGACAAATGTATGTGCAAAAACTGCTGAGTTATCCAAGAAGATACATTATTTTTGAAGGGAACATATAATGTCTTTTTCTGTCGGCCTCAGCAGATGGCCGCTCACACTGAGTCTGTTTCTGCTGGAGGTTTCTTCCTGTTTAAGGGGATATTTTTCTCTCCACTGTCGCTATAAGCATGCTTGGTTGGGGGGATTGCCTTCAAGTCAATGAGTCGATGCAATCAACTGGTTTTCCTTAGATATAAAACTTTGAATCAATTTGACTGTATGATCTGGTTGAACTGTAAAGGGCCTTGAGATGACGTGTTGTGAATTGGCGCTATATAAATAAACTGAATTGAATTAATGTTTTACATCTAACCAGGAAAATAAAACAACTACAAGACCTAAATATTTTTCTCATTAAAGAGTAACGTTGATGAAAACCTCATCCCAAGAACTCACTTAATATTAAATTAATTAACTTTGTAAAACTGTAAACCCCAATTAGACCTGTTTCCCCAGGTGTACCTCTCAGCCCAGTAGTTTTTGCATACAATAATATTTGACCATTTATCCTGTTGTAGAACAGTTTGGGGGCCAGGCTAAAGAAAACCTTCAAACTACCAAGAACATTATGTAAACAGGAATTAAATTGGATCAGAAACCTGTTAGATGGCATTTTAATCTACAGACAGTAATTGTAATGTAACAGAAAAAAAAAGAACTGCCAGTAAGCTCAGCAAATGTTGCTTCACCAGAATCCTTACAATTTATTTCATATAATTCTAAAATTAAGAATCTTACCCCCCTAAACCCCAAACATCATTAAGACATTAGTTTTTTAGGCAAAATCTGGTTGGCCCATCATAGTCTTGATTCAGAAATACTTAATGAAAATTGGGCTGTGTTTGGTTGGTCTGATTTTGTCCCACTTTAGTCCAATAACAGACTTTAAAAATGTGTTAAAAACAGGGTTTTACCTTAGAACTGTGCTAGTGGACTGGGTCTGAACATGTGTGTTTATTTATTCACGCAGGTGAATACAGGCATGTTTTTGTGCATCTGCATATTTGGACACATACCTACTGTGATACAAATGCATATTCTTTATGCTCAACATCAACATCTTTGTTTATAGATGTTGGAGATCGGCCTGTTTTTCAGTGTAGTCCTGTTTCTCTGACTGTGACTAACTGGATGTGCTCTCTTCATCCTCTGACATGGGAGCTGGCTCGGTGCTCGTCTGCCTGGCTGTGTGTTTCCTGGACGGGGCCCCATATTACAGTTGCCTTTTTTATCATTGCTTCTGTCTCCTTGAACCCCAGTCGGCCTCAGCAGATGGCTGCTCACACTGAGTCTGGTTCTTCCGAAGGTTTCTACCTGTTAAAAGGAAGTTTTTCCTCTCCACTGTCGCTACAAGCACACGTAGTGTGAGGGACTGCATTTGAGTCAATGAGTCGATGCAGTCAACTGGTTTTCCTTAGATAGAAAACTTTGAATCGATTTGACTGGATGATCTGGTTGAACTGTAACGTGCCTTGAGATGACATGTGTTGTGAATTGGGGCTTCATAAATAAACTGAATTGGGCTGAAATACTCCAACAAGACATGTCTTTTTTCTTTTATATTGAAATTTCAGATTTATTTTTTTCTTTTTTAATCCTTTAGGTATAATATAGGAGACAGGTTTCATAGTAGATATTTATTGTTTCTCAGATCATCTACAACGTTTATGAAGCAATGCTGAATGTATTGTATGTATGTTTGAATGTATGTATGTCCTTAAATAAACAAATGAGAACTGTTCTTGGGGTTCGCAGCCTGTGGTGTCCCTATGAGCCTGCACTCTGTCATCAAATGTATTTATAGTTTGTTGATGTGATGTGAACTGAAAGTGCAAAATGCTAACAGTATGAAACACGTGCTTTTCATTACAAAAGTTAGCAATGATATAGGGTAATTAAACTACAGCACTGCTCTGTTTTCAGTACATCTAGCCTTGGGATTAGTTTTAGACCTAATGAATCTCAGATGCTGATTTTTTTTTTTTACTGGACTAATTGACTAAATCAGATTCACAAATTTAGGCTCAATCTACACAACAGCCATGTTTGAATCAAGCAGCTGGAGGAGATGTATGTACCGGCAGTCCTGACAGTCTGACAGCTAGACCTCTGCATTCTGCAGAGTTTCTATTTCTATGTCAATATTGTTGCCAGGAGATTAGAGCGGCTCTCAGCTGGGAGGCAGTCTGAGCAACAAAGTGACATGCAGAGTAGGAATGCGTCTTGCAGGGAGCTTTCCCTGCATGGCTGTATGACTCTTCACAAATAACAAATCAACCCATTTCACAAATCAAACCACCTTCATCAATGTCAGGTTAGAAGCTTTTCTGATTTTCAAAGCTTAAACTCATTCTTCAAAGCTTCTGTGTTTAGATTGAATTTGGAGTTGCTTTAGTGAGGACATTTCCTCTTCTCAGAAAAACAATAGTTGGATAACACTCAGCAAGACTGTCACATGGTTCAGTTTCCAGTCCACTGGATCCCAGTTCTGACGGAACCAGCCATGTGAACGCAGATGAGAGCTTGATTCCCAGCTTTGCATACAGGATGTCAGGATCTGACTCCTGCCCAAACATCAGATGGCGCAGTAAAAGAGGATTTTCCCTATAAACTTTCTCTTCTGCTTTGTGTCATCACACAATTAAATGTTGCTGATCATTTTTCTATAACCAGCTGTAGATTTTCATAAATAATCAGACCAATTAGTTAGCTAAAGAAATCTGCTTAATAAGGTTAATGACCTTTCTGTTAGAAAAATGACATAAAATGTAAAACATGTCTGATGATCACTATGTTAGAGCAGAATAGAATAGAACTGAAATCATCTCTATTTTTCATTATAGTTTAAACTCACTGACATTTAAGGAAAATGTACGTTAAAACGATCAAACTAAACACTCTATGGGATTCTGTATTGTTTAAATGATCAGGGTTCTTTTTATTATTTTATAAAAGACGCAACAGGTCCACAACCTTCAAAAAGGTCCAGTTTTGTCAGATCATCAGGATCTTTCAGTAAATGTTCGACGGGTCTTTGTGTTCTCTTTGTTCAGCAGCGTTTCTGTCCTGGAAACTCTCCCATGGAGACCATTTCTGCACAGCATCTTTCTTATTGTTGAACCACGACCCCTGACCTTAACTGAGGCAGTGAGGCCTAAAGAACTTAAGATCTTCAGGGTTCTTCAGTGAACTCAAGCATTGATCTTCCATCAAACAATCAAAGGTTATCAGACATATGTATTAAATTATTCAAATATAAACTGATTTACTATGGATTCCTGCCAGGATTAGGAGACCCTTTCATATATTTTTAGAGGATTTCTGTGGATTAAGCATTTGTAACAACATAAGACAGAATGCACTTGGATGGGTTTGACTTTAAGGCTACGAACTCAACCACAGCTTCTCAGAAAAAGTCCGTAACACACTGGGAAAACATAAATTCGACATAAAATATCAAACCTAACATTCTTGTCCTCTTTATCGACTTTGGTTAAATTTCACTAACCGCCTCACTGGCAGTTAGATAAAGAAATGTTTACTGTCGTCATCTCTAGCCCCTCAGTATTTCATGTAATGTCGTCACATTTTCGACCATTTCAATAAATTCTGCATGAAACATGCAGTACATAGGAAAAAGTGTGTTGATTACTCTGTGCTCATACTGTGGTTTATGTAATGTGTGATCAGCTGTTCCTCTGCTACATTTTTTTTACTTTAGCAAAACAAAAGCCGGTCTGCATTGCAACATATCAAACTGTTTTATTTAAAGATGAATACTGGTGCTTGTTTTCTGTTTGTAGTTGGATTAAATACTTGTTTTTTGGTTGGTTTATACAAGTTGTTCTAACTAGACAGCCTAACTAAGCAGAAAATATTTTTTTGATAGCGTGAAATCAAAATGCAACAAAAGTCCCCTTTCTCTCCGTAAAAACTTGTTAGCTCTGACTGATTAGATAGCGGAAGATTTCATCCAGGTATCAGAGCCTCACCAGAAGACAGCATCATAATGAAGTTAGTACTCACCTAGAGCTGCAGTCGGGGCTAAACTGGAGCCCTTTGACCTGTTCCCCTCAGTCTGGCTCTGAGTCTGTTATGCAGACAAAGGACTGAGGCACATCAGAGAGTGCCACTGATTCCTTGGAAGAGGGGGCTTAAAATCCCAAAAGGCGTCCAACAGAAAAAGAGTGGAAAAAGACCTCTCCAGTGAGGATTGTGTCTGAGTGTGACTGAGCGTGCTGCTGCGTGCTCCACTGTGATGTGCAGCGTCAAACTCCAGGGCCACGACGATTCAATTGGTCACATTACTCTGCACGGAGCCTATTAGTGCTCCCACAAGACAGCAGATAAAGAGGGGATTTGTCTGGGGGTGTTTGCTGGGGGTGGAGGGATCAACACCTTGTCACAGTTCATTCAGTCCTATAAATACGGCTTCAGTTACAGGACAGCTCACTGTGCTGAAGGTTTTAATTATCATTAACAACTGACAACATTACTAGATGACTGTGTAAAAGCAAGATAAGTTACATATTAATCCAGAAATCATTGAGACCTTCCTTCTTGGAGCCAAACAGCTGATAGTTGTCTAAAAGTCAACAGCGAACTTTGACCCCTGAGCATCAGAACAACTCTACTTCTTATTTTGTAAGTCTCGAAAACTAAAGACAAAGTTTAACTTAAAAACTATCGACTACTGTTAATTGTGGTCCACTTTAGAGCTGCTATATTCTGCACCATTTCATAACGGCAGTAATTTAATTTTGGCATATATATATATATTTATTCAGAATGTATGCCCATATAAAAGCTACATCAAAAGTACAATGGTGTTCTATTTTTGGAAGCACAAAAAAACACTTTCTCCATGTAGTAACACATGTAATATTATACTAAGCATTAACCTTATTTTTGAAAGGTCAAAATTAAGAGAAAAGGTCACAAAACAAATATTGGAATAATTGAAACAAGACAGTAAAAATCAATACTTATAAGTCTCTCAGGTCTAATCTAGTTAGAATGTCCAGGAAGGGACTCCATATCCGGTCAAATTTAGCCAATGTCCCACGCACCAAATGGAGAATTTTTTCAGGAGTAGTTTACAACATTTTGTTGATCCAATGTTTCTTATTTGGAGGCTCCATAGATTTCCACTTTTTAAGTATAAATCTTTTTTGGTTCCGATGATGCTAACAAAACAAAGTATTTCTTGCACACATTTAAGCAGTAATTTAATTTTATTCCTTTGTGATTATGAAATTGTTCAAAGCCAATACTATAATCATAGATTTTTTACTGCTTAAGTTATAAAGTTTAAAAACTTGTGTAAAATATCTGTTTTTTAGGACCAAACACAACCTGCCTACATAAAGTTTAGTTAGAAAACTAGGGAGTACCTGCAGAAATTGAGGTATAACAGATATTATGTTTTTAGGAAAACTTAAACTTTGCAACACAAACAGAAAGCGTATTAAGTTTGTGTTTTCATCATTTCCTTCTTTGTTGTCAGATCCTGCCTTTTTATTAATTCATCTGATTCATTGCAAGTTTGGATTTGTTAATTTTAGTCGAGTGTTTGGATTTTGCCCTTTTGATAGCAGTCTTTTGTTTTTTTTTTATCTGTGAGTTGTATTTCAGCTTCCTCTGTTACTTATGTTTCCTCCCTCAGCCGCCCTGACATTATGCCGCCTCCATGTTTCCTCTCACTTCTTCATTCTGATCATCTGTCAGTCTCTAATCCTGCTACAATATTTAAACTCACTACTTCTCTTGGTTCACCACCGGAAACATTTGTTTTACTGCTTGGTGTCCATTACTCCATTACTCTGCATAGTTCTTTGTTCAAGCATCACCCTGGGGCCGCCTAGTGTTATTTTCCTTTTTCGTTATTAAATCCCACTTTTCACAACAGGACAATACTCCAGAATTCCTGTCTAGACTCTGGTCCCGATTCATTCATTTCACCTGGCTTCTTTGCTTTAACTTTATTCCTTTAGAAAGATAGAAATTAAACTTTATTCATCACACAATGGAGAAATTCATTTATTTAATTCATTCATTTAACCCTTCTCCTTGAGGAGTAGGAGGAGTAGTGGGCTGCATCTGTGCAGTGCACGGGGAGCATTGTGGGCTAAGGGTCTTGCTCAGAAGAGCCAGATCGGAAGCTTTGGTTACACCATAACCTGGAGATTTGTATACAGGTAAAGGCCATGAATTAGAATATTTTGAAAAACGTGATTTATTTCAGTAATTGCATTCAAAAGGTGTAACTTGTACATTATATTTATTCATTGCACACAGGCTGATGCATTCAAATGTTTATTTCATTTAATTTTGATGATTTGAAGTGGCAACAAATGAAAATCCAAAATTCTGTGTGTCACAAAATTTGAATATTGTGTAAGGGTTAAATTTTGAAAACACCTGGTGCCACAAACTAATCAGCTGATTAACTCAAAACACCTGCAAAGGGCTTTAAATGGTCTCTCAGTCCAGTTCTGAAGCCGACACAAACATGGGGAAGACTTCAGATTTGACAGCTGTCCAAAAGGCGACCATCGACACATTGCACAAGGAGGGAAAGACACAAAAGGTTATTGCTGGAGAGGCTGGCTGTTCTCAGAGCTCTGTGTCCAAACACATTAATAGAGAGGCAAAGGGAAGGAAAAACTGTGGTCAGAAAAAGTGTACAAGCGATAGGGATCACCGCGCCCTGGTCAAAATTGTGAAAAAAAACCCATTCAAAAATGTGGGGGAGATTCACAAGGAGTGGACAGCTGCTGGAGTCAGTGCTTCAAGATCCACCACCAAGAGACGCTTGAAAGACATGGGTTTCAGCTGCCGCATACCTCGTGTCAAGCCACTGTTGACCAAGAAACAAAGCAAATTTTGCATTTCCTTTGGAAATCGAGGTCCCAGAGTCTGGAGGAAGACAGGAGAGGCACAGGATCCACGTTGCCTAAAGTCTAGTGTAAAGTTTCCACCATCAGTGACGGTTTGGGGTGCCATGTCATCTGCTGGTGTCGGTCCAGTCTGTTTCCTGAGATCCAGGGTCAACGCAGCCGTCTACCAGCAAGTTTTAGAGCACTTCATGCTTCCTGCTGCTGACCTGCTCTATGGAGATGGAGATTTCAGGTTCCAACAGGACTTGGCGCCTGCACACAGCGCAAAATCTACCCGTGCCTGGTTTATGGACCATGGTATTTCTGTTCTAAATTGGCCAGCCAACTTACCTGACCTTAGCCCCATAGAAAATCTGTGGGGTATTGTGAAAAGGAAGATGCAGAATGCCAGACCCAAAAACGCAGAAGAGTTGAAGGCCACTATCAGAGCAACCTGGGCTCTCATAACACCTGAGCAGGGCCAGAAACTCGATTCCATGTCACGCCGCATTAATGCAGTAATTGAGGCAAAAGGAGCTCCAACCAAGTATTGAGTATTGTAAATGCTCATATTTTTCATTTTCATACTTTTCAGTTGGCCAACATTTCTAAAAAAAATGCCTTTTTTGTATTAGCCTTAAGTAATATTCTAATTTTGTGACACACGGAATTTTGGATTTTCATTTGTTGCCACTTCAAATCATCAAAATTAAATGAAATAAACATTTGAATGCATCAGTCTGTGTGCAATGAATAAATATAATGTACAAGTTACACCTTTTGAATGCAATTACTGAAATAAATAAAGTTTTTCAAAATATTCTAATTTACTGGCTTTTACCTGTATTGACATTTTTCCACTGTATTCAGTACAGGATGGAATACACTCTGGGTGGCGGTTTTTGCACAATTACCATACACAGTATATCTTCAAACTGATAAACTTTTAGTTACTCCGGTTTTATCTTGATGTGTCTTGACTCACAAAATTGAAAATCCCATGCATTTTGTTCTATTGTACATTTTGTCAGGTTGCATATTAACAGATTGAAGGGCTTCTAAGGACATAAAAACATGTTTTACAGATGAGGAAAATTATTTGTATTTATGCAGTTTGGCTGCGTCAATAAGTACCCAGAATGGACCTCCAGTACATCCTTAACCTTTTTTACTGAAAAGACGAGAGGAATGGATATCTGATCTGATCTGATAAAGGAGGCTAGATATGATAAGATTTGCTTGGAACAAGCTTTATGTGCAGAAAGAGTGAATAAAATATTTCAAACTAATTAAACTATTGTGTAAACACAACAGTGGTGAGTATGGCAAAATGCAGGTTTGTACAGTAGGAAACAAGCAGAATGACAACAGAAGAGGAAGAAATACCAACTAAAAGGCAACAGCAACAACAAAGAAATATTAATTAAATAACAGGGGAAAAAACAGGCGCAGCTGACACGTGGTAAACAAAACATTGGTGTATTGACAGACTGATGTAAAATTCTATTTAGCTCAATGAAGTTAAAAATATTTGATTCATACTGAAGGGAAATTGAATGTTGTAGTAACTCATAGGGATGAGTTGTAGATGGTGATTGCTGTAGGCAGGAAGGATCTTCGCTTCTGCTCTAAACTTCTGAAGAAGCCTTCGGCTTAAGATACTCATGAGGATGATCGTCAATTCTCCAAAACATTTTCATTTTTATTTTATGAAGAATTTTTCTTTGTGAAATCTTCTCCAGAGGCTCTAGAAAATGCAGTCTTTCTTATTAGCTTGTTGAGTCCCAGCAGATATTGGGAGAAGAGATCCAAACTTTTCACAACAGACCTATAGAAGATATGCAGCATCTCTCTGAAAACAGTGAAGGATTTAACCCCTAGAACCCTACGGACCCACCGGTGGGTCCAGCTGCTACGTGACCTCGTAATTTTAACAAACCCCCAGTATTGATGTAAAAAACACATTTGGCACAGTTTGGTGACATTTTTGGATAAATGTGCCAAAATGGCCCCTCCGCCAAAGAAATTTCTCACTAATACCATTCTAAAATAAATATGATTCATCTGATTGAGTCCAAATTTGGTGTATTTTTACACAACAATTAGATTTAAAAGTCTGTACTACTTTTTTGTGCTATAAATAATATTTTGGTAGTGTTTTGCAATGTTTATTTCAAAGAAAATTTTGGCGAGGTTCAAAAAATGCAAAATATTTTGTATTTTGTCCCTAATATTTCAGGCAGGGTCAAAGCTACAATGGTGCTGACACCAGAAAACCATTCTATGACATCTTACCTTTACAGAGGTACCAAAAGTTTCTTCTTAAATCTAATAGCTGTGAGGCTATAAGTGATTTACTTTTGTGTGTTTTTGTCAGGCAGAAATGTATTTATACCCCCTGAGGGTGTAAGAGGTTAAGCTTACTCAAAACTCTGTCCTTGCTTCTCTAGTCTAGTTTGGTGTCCAGGTGAAGACCAAGATATTTCTACTCCCCCACCACCTCCACTTCTTCTCCCGTGGTGTTAACAGGATTCAACTTCTTCCTGTTTCTTCTGAAATCTACAATCATCTCCCTTGTTTTGTTGACATTCAGGTTCAGATGATTGTTTCCACAACATGTGAGCCAAAGCAGTTTATCAGCTCTCTGAACTCAGGTTCTTGTCCATCTTTGATTCACCCAATCACTGCAGAGTGATCCGAGTATTTCTGGAGATAATTGGATTCCGTCTGGTACTAGAAGTCAGAGGTGTACAGAGTAAAAGCTGATTTATACTCAGAAACCAGGTCGTCTGAACGTGTGTCACAGTTAACGCAGATATGCCCCGCCCCTGCCGCAGACACTCTGGTGCACATCTATAAAACTGTAGGTGACTGCAGACAGTGCCGCAGACAGGAAGCATCTGATTGGTCAAATCTACATCCATGCTATGCGTATTTCCTGTTTAGTATCTTACCGACTTGCTTTGTTTGTATGACCACCATTGTGGAAAACGAGTCGTAAAGATTAACCAGATAGACGAGCGAGGCGTGCGCTTGCTGCGACCCTTTTCCACATGGATAAGATTAACTTTATTGTCCTAAAGGAAATTTGATCTGGGTGCAGACTCTGGCTGCTACATGGTCCAAACTATGTGTCACGCTGCATTCACACATAAACACACCGCTATAGAAATTGCATTATAAGACAATATACACATAAGGTAGCATGTTACATTACATTCACAATAAAACATTTGAAACAAAAAAAAAAGAAAATAAAAAATCTGTTATATGAGATAATGAATATACATTAAAAAAAAGCATGTCAGTTTAGTTTAAATTTTGAATACCATTGACTATTCCACAACTTACTGCTTGATGCTGTTTATTGCCTTAATGGAAAGTGGAATAAATGAGTTCTTATAGCAGTTCAATCAACAGGCGGGGACTCTAAGACTTCCACCTGAAGGAAGAAACTGATACCTTGAATAAAGAATATGATCCCTGCTCTTTTTCGCCCTCATGTCCCTCCGTTGTCGCCCAAATTTACTCCTTGCGTTTTTTTCACTTCCTCACTGCAGCGGCCGTATCTAGACTCACAGTTAGATCGTGATTGTCTCTCCGGCATTGTGTCAAAATCATAGCGAAGACCACTCTTCAATATTGGGCATAAATCTGTGTCATACCTGCGACAAGCTCACTGAGACACACTGCTGCGGGAGGATAAGCAGCCCTTAAAGAGGAATGGTGGAGTGTATCCTGTTGACTACCTGATTAGAAAATTGACAATTCAGTCTGACAAACTGGGGTCTGTTTGTCTTGTAAACTTTAGGTATCCAGGTTGCTATACCGCCACCTAAGTCTTCTGGAGTATAGACTGAATTGTGTCAAATACACTGAAGAAATCAAAGAACATGATTCTTACAGTCCTGTCTGCCTTGTCTAAATGAGATAGGGTTTGTTAAAGCAGGTGTATGATGGCATCATCAACTTAAACTCCATACAACTATAAGCAAACTGCAGGGAATCCTGATAGCTGCATGGTTGCTTGCTCAGATGAACTAACAGAAGTCTTTTAAGGATCTTAATGACATGGGATGTCAGAGCAAACATGCTTTAATCATGGCGGACTGTTGGCTGAGTCTTTTTTGGTACTGGAACAAGGCAGGAGGTCTTCCACATCACTGAAACTGTCTCCTGTGTCACACTAGAGTTGAAGAGATGCTATAGAACCCCACAAAGCTTCTCTGCACAGGCCTTCAGGACTCTGGGGTTGACATTATCCCGACCTGGTGACTTATTACAATTCAGTCTTCATAAATTCAATATATCATTTGTTTATTCTGAAGTCACAGAGAGTTGTCAGCCAGCCTGCTAAAAGGGGAGTGAATACGAAGTGCTTAAAGATTAAAGTTAAATATTAAAAAATTAGATTAAAGTTGTCCCCAAACCAGACTGTTTTTTTGTCTGTGCTTAGGGCGGGGATAGAGAGGAACCTGACCGCAGTTCATCATGCACTGGTTTGAACTTAAAGGAAAAGTCCGGTCATATTCAGAATTCAAACTTCTGAAAGTACTTTAAATGGGAAATTATTACATACTGCTCAATAAATTATAGGTGTTTTTAATTAAGAGTAATTTTGATTTGAATGTGCTTTCTTGGAAACTGGTGTTGCATCGATACCAATACCAGTATCTGGCAGGGCCCCGATGCATCACTAAAACAGTGGCATTGTTATCGACGAGTACCAACAAATAGGGCACCGATACCTTTTTTGAGAGCCAAAAGTTTATTCCACTAATGTCACTAGGGTTGGGAATTGAAAAGATTTTCACGATTCCGATTCCCTTTTCGATTCTATGAAACGATTCGATTCTTTATCGATTCTTTTTTCGATTCCAATTTGGGGAAAAAAGGAGAACAAACAGTTTGATTATCAGCATCAACTTTGTTTACTTAACTATTGCACAATCTTACAAACTCAACAAGATCAAGATGTCCACAGGAAATGTGAAACTGGAGTAACATCTGTGTTTAAATGAAAAATGAATACAAGAACAAACTTAATAACCAACAATGTCTAATAACAAATGATGGGATAATAACCTATTTTAAATAACAAAAAATACTAATTATAAAACAGTAGTAGGGAAAATTAACAGTTCTTTTGCAGAAAGATAAGCATATCTGCTTTTTCTGGAAGGATACGAAATCTTTCAGCGCTTAAGGTGTTTCCAGCCGTGGAGAACACCCTCTCAGATGGGGTGGAGGAAGCCTGCACACAGAGGTAGTTTTCAGCCAGTCCAGATAGCAAGGGCAGCGTATCTTGCTTGTTCCACCACCACAGTGTGGCGCTATCCCTGCAGGGGATGGAGGGCAAGCTTTTATAGAGCTGGATTTCCTGATCTACCCTCTGGGCTAAGGAAAGACGGGGCTTTGATTCACAAAGTGACCGCAGCTCGTTGTCTTCCGTACTTGCTTACTGAACGCCGTGTGCGTAACTTGCATAAAAAACGTGACGTAAGTCGTGCTCCCTAGAGCCGGCGCTCTAGGCTCTGGTGCTGCAGGAATCGAAAATGCGTAACTTGCGTAAAAAACGTGACGTAAGTCGTGCTCCCCAGAGCCGGCGCTCTAGGCTCTGGTGCTGCGGGAATCGAAAATGCGTAACTTGCGTAAAAAATGTGACGTAAGTCGTGCTCCCCAGAGCCGGCGCTCTAGGCTCTGGTGCTGCGGGAATCGAAAATGCGTAACTTGCGTAAAAAACGTGACGTAAGTCGTGCTCCCCAGAGCCGGCGCTTTAGGCTCTGGTGCTGCGGGAATCGAAAAAAGAATCGTTCAGCGAGCTGCCAAACGATGCCATGGAATCGGAAAATATGGAACCGGTTCTGAACAGGAACTGGTTTTCGATTCCCATCCCTAAATGTCACCCATTCCAGGTAGATAATAAAGAGTTCTACTGGATCCCTTTGCCCTTATTTGACATCTAAGTTATTTTACATCTCATGACCCTGATCGGGAGGTGGTCGTGAGAGGCTGATCGGCCCTCGTAACCCCCTGTACACTACACGACTCACGATCAGGCTGAAAGTCGGGCCAATCGAAAGATTCTCGCACGACTGGAAAATCGCCCCAAAAATTCTCACAGTGTACACCGGGCTTTAGTGCACTGAAACGCCTTCACCATATGAAGGTGGTAGTTCAAGCAGGGGTGGATTCGGACAAATAAGTAGAAATATCTTCATTTACAAAAAGCAAATGATTGCATTTAATCATTACATCAATTAAACAGGTGTTTGAATTTAACAGCCAGACTATTAGGTTAGCCTTTGATTTCTTTGCTTTTTGCTGTTATTTTTTTG
Organism: Cyprinodon tularosa; assembly: GCF_016077235.1. Taxonomy (NCBI): domain Eukaryota; kingdom Metazoa; phylum Chordata; class Actinopteri; order Cyprinodontiformes; family Cyprinodontidae; genus Cyprinodon; species Cyprinodon tularosa. The sequence continues at coordinate 25,469 of NW_024039231.1, read as the reverse complement.
TACTTATACTGTCAGCCTTGAATTTTGCTTATTGTTTTTGTATTATTATCATTATTATTTTTTATTTTTTGTGTTCTTTTGGTTACAAAAATGTTGTTTTAAAAGCTCTTTATAGGAAAATGATGATGACGATGCTCATCATTGTGACGATGATGATGTAATATCCTATCCTGCTCTGTAGCACTATAGTGTAGAGGAAAAAGTAGGTATATCTTTGAACAGGGAAAAAAGAACTGCTGCAGAACCAGAACTAGGCCCCAATTAAGTATCTGTCTGTTTTACCTTGCAGGTGCTTAAGAGAACTATGTTAATTTAAAATATACTGTCAAAGTAATTTTTAAAATGTTCAATATGATTGGCCCACAAGCCTAGCAACCAAGATTATTGTAATTTCTCCCTCTAACCACTCAGGGGCTACATGGGAGACACTGTCAGAAAGGGACTTGTTGTTGGTATTTTACAGTTACTTTACCTTCATTCTCTCTCATTAGTCTGAAGACTGAGACCTACTGCTGGGAAACCCTTCCCCCTTTTACCCTCCTACCCTCTCCTTCCGGCTGTGTGCTTTCAATAAGGGGGTAATTTAGACCTATGAAGGAGCACAATGCACATGGAACCTAATCAGTATTAAATGTGTTGCTGTTTTAAGCAGAGTTGAATAAAAAAAAAACTTAAATCCGAAAACCTTGAAATAAACCCTTAGAGATTTATTTCTAAGATTAAGAATTAAGGTAATTTTTCTTTCTTCTGGGGGATGCACAGTCCAGGGTCTTTCTGCATGGAGATTGCAACTTCTCCCCATGCATGGGTCCTCTCTGGGTATTCCGGATTCCCTGTACAGTTGTGTGTCTTTGTATGTCTCTATTGCCATTCGACAGACTACCGACCTTTTGCCCATAGACTGCTGCAGAGAAGATCTCTTTTTGTGGATGATTTACAGGAGGGTTTTATGCGTACGTTACATTGGTGCTACTCCTACGATTTGTTAACTTGTGTCTTTCATTCTCTGGCAGTAGCACAGTAACACTGAATGTCACTGGGGAGGGAAAAAAATGACTCGACGGGCAGCTTACAGAGCACATGGGAAGTTGGGTCCTACCTTCAGCGTCGGTTCAAGCTTCCTCCAGAGCTTGTGGAGGTGATTCAAACGACCAGCCGTCAAAATCCAGAATCCACCAAAGAGCCCCTCAGTGTGGTTGGCAGTGGCTCCCGGTGCTATGGTCCAAACAACTCCAGCAAATCCCTGACATTCCCCTCTGGGTAAATTAGACCCGAACTGAGGAATTTTCACACTAAAGCCTTCCCGCACTGTATTTCTCCTTTAATTTTGATCTTTTCTCTCAGATAAAAACTTGTTGCTGCAGCAAACCCATAGACGCCCTGCATCATTCTCAATGCTCTCTCCCAGGTGCATAAACAGCCCACTCTAAAGTTTAGCTTGGCTCCCTCCCCCCTCCACCACCAGCGGTGGTGAACCATCAACAGGTGCCAATGATTAGAAAACAAAAATAGTAAAAGATATTTTGGGGGTACAAAGTTAAATTGCCTATATGTAACACTTAACAATATCAAAAGTTAAGGCAGGGAGTTGGATTATCACCATATTGCTGCTTTTTGCTTTAAAGGAAAAGTCTGATCATATTCAGAATTCAAACTTCTGAAAGTACTTGAAATATGAAATTTTTACATAGTGTTCAATAAATTTTATTTTTTTTTAAATTAAGAGTAATTATCATTTGCTTTACTGGAGGCATCCATGTTTGTCAAAGAACACTACTGCCACCTACTGGTTAGTGACGTCACGGTGCGGTATCGGCTGTTGATCAAGTCCCAGTATCTGGTGTTTGTCACAACGCGCTATTATCCAAGTCATCTATTAAGCATTCTTCCTCGAAATGTTGGCTACATATTACGTGTTTTTTCTCTGGCCAGAAGTTCGATGGCAAATCCTCCCTCTTCAAGTTGGCGATCCAACGACCAACCCGTCCGTGGAGGATCAGGAAATCGGAAAGGGGAAATAACTAATGTTTTTTAACTTTTACCCGACATATTCCAACATCCAGCTGCCATGCACGTGGGCACTGTCAGTTTCACTATAGCTCTCGTGAATTTCAATGGTGAAGTCCTTTGGAAATCCTCAATAATTGTTGTTGATTGCAGATGTGTCTAGTAGTTCCCATTGATTTTGCTTTTAAAGCGGGGAGAATGGCGCTAGGCTTACCGCACCGTGACGTCACTGCTGGAAGATGTTAGGAGGAAGGAGTTACTATTTTTGGGCAAAAATGGCCGTCCAGACTCATTGATTGAGTTATTGTTTTTATTTACTAATTAACGCTAAATTAATTAATTTACCGCAAATTTATTAGTTGTCGGTATGGATAATGATCCATTGATTATTACTTGCTGACCGGACTTTTCCTTTAAATGTTAAACAAAGCAGTGAATATTGGGCAACACACTCCAAAAAAGTTCTCTTTGATGCAAGCTTAGCTCAATGAAGAGTATAGAGACTGAGCCTTTCATTATTGCATGAACTGATTAAAGGAATAGTACACCCAAAACATGATTAGCCTTCATTTTCTACTCACCCCCATGCTGAACAACACTCTGGAGTACTTTTTTGATATCTCAAATGCATCTGGAGATCTGGGAGGCTTCTTGCTGTCTGCTGACATTCAAATAATGGAGGTCTATGGTGCCCGAGGCAGAAAGGTCCTTAAAAGTCCACAAAAAACGTGTCAATATTCCTCCATACTGCTCGTCCAATGTATTCCAAGTGTTCTGAGTGGGTAGCGTCCAGAATTTACTCGAAACGAAGTCATTTAGAATGTTTTTAGAGCATAAACAGTAGTGTATAGGATTTCCTGAAAGCACGACGCTACGGAAGCCGGCAGACCAAACCAGATGAAAGTGCGCATTCAGCGTCTGCTCTGCCGATAATGCAAGCGTAGAAGAAGAAATGTGCTGTTTACCTGTGCAAAGAAAGAAACAACGAAAGAAAAATGTCTGAGGACTTCAGTGTTGAGGAAGAGCATGAGTTCTTTGCCGAGCTGAATGCGCTGGTTTGGTCTGCCGCGGTTTCCGTAGCGTCGTGAACTCGCAGGCGCGCGCTTTCAGGAAATCCTATACACTACTGTTTATGCTCTAAAAACATTCTAAATGACTTCGTTTCGAGTAAATTCTGGATGCTACCCACTCAGGACACTTGGAATACATTGGACGAGCAGTATGGAGGAATATTGACACGTTTTTTGTGGACTTTTATGGACCTTTCTGCCTCGGGCACCATAGACTTCCATTATTTGAATGTCAGCAGACAGCAAGAAGCCTCACAGATCTCCAGATGCATTTGAGATATCAAAAAAGTACTCCAGAGTGTTGTTCAGCATGGGGGTGAGTAGAAAATGAAGGCTAATCATGTTTTGGGTGTACTATTCCTTTAATATAGGTGTACCAGACCTCAGTAACCATAATGACAATGGACAGTGCCACCTGGATTTATCAGTTCGTCCAATAGAGAGAGACAGGAAAGAGTGGTGCTGCCTTAAGTTCAGGAAGTAGTGGAGTTGTGCATAGAGCCCATTTAGGTGGGGGTGTAAAGTCCCTGTCACACCTTGATGATTTAGAACAATGCATGTCTGTTGTACCGAAAATCTGACAAAAACAATGGCACATGACATACAGTGAGTATGTCGAGAACTTTTAAGCATGCTCAAAATTCCCTAACGTATGCCAGTATATGCTCATACGTGGGCCATAAGTTACAGGTAAGATACCTAATCATTGACGTACGTTAAGTGTATAAGTCGTGGCATCTAGTTTATCCAAAACCTATGAATAACTTCTCCTCCAGACTTCATCCCTATCATAGGGTGAGTGTGATGCCATGACAAACAAACTTTGTAGGAGACATGATGCTGAATCTGCTAAAACTGCAAATCATCTTTCTTTCCTTTTTCTTTTTATTTATTCATTTTTGTCTGTTTTGGATGGGCGGTAAACAGCAATTAGGTTAATACCGCGATCAAAAACATCTTTTTACGCTCCCCTCAGGAGCAGCAATGCGCCACATGGGAGTAGCTTTAACTGATCCTTCGTAATGCTACTGAAATTATCCTTGTGCATCCTTTTATGGGCATTACGCTGCCTTCCATTATGCATAAGTTAGGCTGTCGTTGGACCTAAGTCTGTTTAATTTATGTATACACCCAAAACTGAAAAAAATACATAGAAAGTTCAGCGTATGCCAGCGTTTTAGGATATTCTGGGACATCAGGCATACACTGGCTAAATTGGAGCTGGTGCTTGTTACCACAATCACTGCCTCCTTTAAGGAGGGGCAGCTCCCCTAAGACAGATGGTAAACTGGTCGGTCTGCCTCCTTTTGTCTCCTCGCTGCTCTTTCTCTAGTTCACCTGCAAAGATTCACCTAACCCACCAGCACACCATTGGTTGTTCCTGGACACCTTCCAACCTTCCTAAGCCCTGCTAACCTAGCCGCACCACACTCTCCAATCTATTTACCCAGCCCAGAAATGGCATCTGTCCTGAAAAGTAAGCATGTTTATCTAATATTATCTCTTGGAAGAAACCTCAAAATTAGTCACAGTAAATCAACCTGTCCAGTTCAAAGAAAGAAATATCAGGCTAGGAGCTACTACAGTATGAGCTGCTCTAAAGGAATGTAAATAACAAAGGCCCACACAGGGAATGAAAATAAATAAAAAGAAGCATTCACTATGAACCCAAACACACATGAGAAAACGTACACACAATCTGTTTCAATTAATAATTCCTGCAGACAACTGCTCTGTCCGGGCATAATGAAAATATCTGGGCATAATGAAACAGTATTAAAACTTGTCCTGCAGGTTTTGGAGTGTTGCTACTTTTACACACCTGATTACACAATGATTGCAGTTTAGCAAAAGGCTGATAACCAGTGGCCTTTGTGATCTGTTTTGAAAGGATCTGGTTGAATTGTCTCTGTAAAGTGCCTTGAGATGACATGTGCTGTAAATAGGCGCTATATAAATAAACTAAATTTAATTGAATTTTTGGGACCCCCAAAGTGATAGAGGGAGTGAGGAAGGATGCCTCGCCTAGGCTCCTTTCAGAAAGAGTTGTTTTGGGGTTTTGCCACTTATATGCAAATAAGCCATAGCTGGCAGCAACCACTCGCTCAGTGTTTACACTGGTGCTTGGTGCACATGAAAATGGCTCCAAAGAGACAAACACAGTGGCTCTGCTGAATGTCCCTTCTTTCCTGAACAGATTTGATAGGAGCAGTCCCAGATTAATAATGTTTCAAACTAAACCTGAGTGCAACACACTATAAATTTGAATAGTCAGGGTAGCTTAAAAAAATAAGGACAGAAGTTTTCTGGCAAACGAAACTTTTTCTACAGCCACAAAACCAGCTGACCCAACTTGCTCTTCTTGTACTGTAGTGATGAAGTGGACTGTGGAGATCAGTTTCCTTTGCTTGGTGAGGGGCATTTCCCGCCACTTGTGACATAACAATCAAAAGGTTTTCGCATGGCATGTTTTCCAGGAACTAATAACATCTCTTTATTACCAAAGATTGTTGGATTCTTTTTAGCACTTTTATTGCTTCTAGAAAGACTAGAAACCGGAACTGAGGTATTAAAACCTTGCATAACATGTCTACTATAAATCCTGCAGTTTAAATAGTACAGTACAAGCAACCAACTGATAATTAATTTGAACAAGCTCCAGGTGTTATCACAGTTTATCAGAGGGAAATGTTTGAGGAACTGCAGGGATGTAATTATTTTTGTCAGGGTTCTGCCCTCTGCTTGGGTTTATTTTGAATGTCTTTGTGTTCTGTGTCTTTGTAGTTTATTCTTCAGTTACCCTCTGTTGCGTCCTTGTGCTGGTTTTCCTTTTCCCTTGGCTTCCTCCTAGTTGGTGTTCACAGCTGCTCCCAATCTGCTGATTAGTCCATCTTGGTTCAGTCTTCCAATATGTACACCACCTCTGCAGTCACTCAGTCCTGGTTTGTTGTTTAGTTGCTTCCTCATCTCTGGTTTCCTACTTGAGTTTTCCCTGACGTCTTGGTTTTTTGGTTCTTTGTATTTTTGGTGTTTGGATTTTTCAATTTTACCTGTTTCCTCATTAAATTTGCAATACTCACCTCTGCCTCCGGGTCTCTGCATTTGGGTCCTCATAAGCTTCAACCCAACAATTTACAGTTTTTGCATTTCTAATCAGTTTTTTAAATCATACAATTGTAGCCATATTCATCCCCTGTTGGCTTAATGGTGGCTCAGTTTGTTGCACTATTGCCTTGCAGCAAAAAGGCTCTGGGTTAGATTCCTGGCTTTGGGTCTTTGTGCGTAGAGTTTGCTTGTCTCTCCGTTTACTCCGGAGTGAGCTCAGTTTGTCAGTACATAAAGCCATTCCTGTACAGTGAGAACTATAACTATTTAAAAAAACTCAGCTATTTTGCAACTTCTCCCACCTAGAAATCAGTGGGGGTCTGAAATTGTCATTGTATGAGTATGTCCACTCTGAGAAACAAAAAAATCCAGAAATCACAATGTATGACTATTATATTATATGCCACCCCCATGCTTCACAATAGGGAAGGTATTCTAGGGATGGTACTCATCATTCTTCTACCTCCAAACACGGTTAGTGGAATTATGACCAAACAGTTCTATTTTGGTCTCATCTGATCGCATGACTTTCTCCCATGACTCCTCTGGATCCTCCAGATGATCTTTGGCAAACTTGATATAAGCTGGTTTAAGCAGAGGAACCTTCCGAGCCAGGCAGGATTTCAAACCATGAAGTTTTAGTGTATTACCAACAGTAAACATGGAAACGGTCAGTGATGGGAGTAATGGCCTTGAAAGTAGTAACGCTGTTACCTTTTTTTAGTAACGAGTAATCTAACTAATTACTTTGACTGTAACTATAACGCAGTTAACATTGCAGACACCCCGTTAGTGCACGTTACTCAGGTCGCACAATAAACCTTTTTTTTCATGATAGGACTCGTGCGCGCCTTGTCATGAGAGAGGGGAGGATGAGATTGATTGATGTATAGTGAGATTACGTCTGTCAGTTGGGTAGGTGGGTGTTTCTGCTGGTGGGTGTTAACTTACAGCACACACAGAGAGATGGAGAGTGAGGAGGACTCCAGCAGCAAAACAGCGTTTTTCAGATGGAAATACCAGTGTTACGTCGAGCTGCGTTTCCCCATCAGATACGGTTTCCCTGCATCTCCACACAGCGCAGGTGGGAAGGCGCATAACAGCCACCCTGTGCTCGCGCCACAGAGGAACTACGGAGAGCGTGAAGGATCAAATGATAGCCTATATGGAGAAAGGGAGAAATCTGGATGGATAGATTGATAGATGGATGGATAGATGGATGGATGGATGGATGGATAGATTGATGTTGCAGTATCTATAACAACCCAAACACACAGGATTTCAGAATAAGACATCCCCAGTTATTAATTTCATACACTCACCAGATCCGAACGCCCTGTTAAAGAACGTCACACCCATGGGTAGAGGTAATGCAGCCTGATGATATTTACATCACATCAAATATCGTTCCCCTTATGTTAAGAAGAGGGGAATGCTATCTGACGGGGTTTAAAGGTCCATCAGATAGCGTTCCCCCCTGATGTCATTTACGTTGAGTTGCAATAAATGCAAAAGTTCCTCCCATGTTAAGAAGAGGGGAACACTATCTACTGGGGTTTAGGAGCCAGTCAGATGCTGTTCAGATACCGTACCCCCCATGTTAAGCAGGGAGAACGCTATCTGACGGTGTTTATAGGCCCGTCAGATTGCGTTCCCCCCTGATGTAATTTACTTTGAGTTGCAATAAATACAAAACTCTCTGCAGGTTCTTGTCTTTGTCGTTCACTCTAATCAGCTGGCTTTTGAAACACACGGCGAGAAGGTGGGGGCCGGGTGGTGAGGGTTATGGGGGCAAGAAACGCAAAAGTAAAGCAATAGTTACTTTTATTAGTAACTAGTTACTTATATTGTGGAGTAACTCAGTAACTCAGTTACTCTTTGGGAGAAGTAACTAGTAATTAACGTTCCCAACACTGGAAACGGTGGTCCCAGCTGTTTTCAGGTCATTGACCAGCTCCTCCCATGTAGTTTTGAGCTGATTTCTCACCTTTCTCAGTATCATTGAGACCCCACCAGGTGAGATGTTTCATGGAGCCCCAGTCTGAAGGAGTTTGATATTCATGTTTAGCTTCTTCTATTTTCGAATTATCGCTTCAACAATGGACCTTTTTTCACCAAACTGCTTGGCAATTTCCCCGTAGCCCTTTCCAGCCTTGTGGAGGTGGACAATTTAGTCTCTAGTGTCTTTGGTCAGCTCTGTGGTCTTGGCCATACTAATAGTGGATTTACTGATTGTGTGGGGTGGACAGGTGTCTTTATGCAGCTAACAGCCTCAAAAAGGTGCATCTTATTTAGGAAAATAAATGGAGAAATCATATATTGGGATTTCTGGATTGTTTTTTCGTAGATTATGTCTCTGACAGTAGACATGCACCTACAATGACAATTTCAGACCCCTCTATGATTTCTAAGTGGGAGAACTTGCAGAATAGCTGCATGCTCAAATACTTATTTTTATCACTGTATATCTTAAATAACAACAACAAATACCGAAGAATGCATGTAGTAAGTGGCTATTCCTACACTTCCACTTAATAAAAGACCAAATGTTGCCTTCCACTGTCGGTTGAGTTTTAAAAATTCAGCAATTAGACTTTACAAAAATATTAAATTTAATTAAAACTCTTGTCCTTTGATGATATATGTTAATAATCTGATCAGGGTGGTCAGACACATCCCAACCATATCTGGGTAAAGAATTTCAAAACTTGTGTTACTCCCAAGTTCAATAATATATTTCTTTTATGATTTGATTTACCATCTAGCTAAATACAGAGTCACTGTCTTAATGAAATTTTTTTTTACCATAAACATAACCCCCATTTCCTTGTTTTAAATACTGAGTACGTAAACGCACTGTTATACTGTTTTATCAGGTTGGACATTGACACATGCATACAAGCCTGTTACTGCTCTGACATGATTAACTTTTTAATACCGAAGTAAAAAAATACTTAACAAATATTAAAAATACTCCTATTTTTTTTTTATACTAATTAGGACAACAGCTGTTGCCACTGTCTCTCAGTCTATGATAAAACCACAGCCCAAGTAGGTGACCTTGATACAGTCTAACCATATTAGCTAAAACTAAACTTATTGCTTGTTTAAACCAAATAAGCTGGAGCTAATTAGTCTTACAAACTGCAGACAGTTAATAAAAACCAAAGCTCAAGCAAAAAATAAGTTCATGCACAAGTACTTTTCCAAGTTACACTATATTGCCAAAAGTATTTTCTCATCTGCCCTGACTCACATATGAGCTTAAGTGACATTCCAATCCTAATCTAAAGGGTTTCAATACACCTTTGGTCCAAATTTCAAACTGGAAACTCTTCTGGGAAGGATGTCCACAAGGTTTAGGAGTGTGTTTTGGGGAATTTTTTACTCTTCCAGAAGCATTTATGAGGTCACACATGTTGTTGGACTAGAAGGCCTGGCTCTCAATCCCTGCTCTAATTCATCCCTAAGGGGTTATATTCAGTTCAGGTCAAGACTCTGTATGACATCCATGTCTTCATGGACCCCACCTTGTGCTCTGGGGTCATGTTGGAAGAGGCCAGCTCCAGCCTGTTCCCACCAAGTTTGGAGCATTGTTGGTATGCTCAAACACATAAAGTTAATTTCCTTGAAACTAAGGGGCAAGTCCAGTTCTGTCAGGTTTCCAGAGCTGGATGGAGTTGCTATGTGTCTTTTCCCTTTTCTCTCACAGGGTGGCAGGCTAATTGCAGACGGCAGATGGTTATTGTACTAAGAGTGGTAACAAGCCAACTTAGAGAAATATCAGTACTGAGTTTTTCCCCTCCGGTTGGTTCTTCTGTCTAAAACCTGATTATACTTCTCTGCTTCTGGATGCACTTTGGAAAATACTCCTGTTGGATCCACCTCCCCCGAGGCTTTCGTCCTGCTCCGTCCCCAGGCTCACCAACTAAGCCTTTGGAACTCCTGGCTCAAACCTGTCCACTCACATCTCCAAACAAATTGAAAGACCAGTGTCTCCACTCTCAAACCCCAACACCTACTTCCAACCAGCAAAGACCAGGCTTCATGGACTCCTACTCATTGTAAGCTGACTTAAACTGCTTTAAACAACTTTCCATAATCCATCCATCCCCATTTAATATCTTGTTTTCCCTTCAAGCGCCAGCTCCCTCAGTTCTTTCCATACTCTGCTTTTCTTGCTTAATCCTGAACATAAACAGTTTAAATCTGCTTCTCTCTGTGTGTGTGCCTACTACCAAGAGCTACCATTGACAAGTCCCTGTAAAACAAAACCACACCATACTCCCCCTTCCACCAAAGAAGCGTAATTTGTCAATCCAAAGAACCTGTCAACATTACTATGGAAGCAAATCGTTACCATATTTAAAATGAAAAGGCATTTTCAGAAATGCTTTTTCATTTTAATAATGTGACTGCGTTATTTGACTCATAAATAAAATTAGTAATCAATCATCCATGTCATGAGGTTTATGCATATGAAAGTTGAGCTTTACTGTTTTATTCTTTACTTCACATGTTATAGCAGAATATCGCCATACTAATAAACTAATTTAAAAATAATAATAAAAGACAAACCTTTACTTGAAAGCAGGTCGCTGACAGCAGTGTCTACTCCTTCCTCTGAAAGCAAACAGCTCCTTGTTCTTTTCCACACGTTCCTTAAAAAAAATCTCTCGTTTCAATGTCCAGATGTTCTCATCCCATTGAAAACTGTTGTAAACCATATACTTGTAATAAAAATGAAATAGGAAATGGAGTGTACATGTAATGATTAAAGACTAAATCCAGAAGGAAAATTACTTTTTCCTGTGTGAAATTTAGTACTTAAATCTATATTTGTGTTTTATATTAACTTACAATTTCTCTTTGTGGTACTATCCTTAATAAACAGTCTGTGTTCTAAAATCAGGCAAAATGAAACCTGCTATAACATGTTCCCCCTGTCTAAATCAGACAAAAAAGGTCCCAGCTTTTTCATTTTTGCCTTATACGCATCTTTTATGATGAAAACTCACTCCTGAAACTTCGGAGGCGATAGACCTTTGTTTCTTAAAGTTACAAGGGGGGAACAGAATATAGCAGGCCACCTGCTATAATCAGCACCCCCTACCGAACAAGATGGGTAGCCCGATCAGCAAGGACCTAAGGAAGAGCGGCTGCTGACGTCACTCTGCTGCCTCCACCGCTCAGAATGCTTTTTCCTTTTTGAGTTATGGACAGTACTTTGCTGGAAGACCATGAAAACTAAAAAGCAATGTCTGCTGTGTTTTCTCCTTGATTATGGCATGAAATGTGCAGTCTTAAAGAAGAAAATGCAAATGCAAATAGGATGATTCATTACTAATTTCATTTATGAGTCAAGCAATGCAGCCACATTCTTAAAATGAAAAAGCATTTCTGGAAAAACTTTTTATTTTTACATTTCAAATAGAATTTTGGTATTTGCATTTGCTGGGGTACATTTTAAAAATCCATCCATTATCTGACACGCTTGTCCCAATTGGGGTCGCGAGGGGTGCTGGTGCCTATCTCTAACTGTCAATGTGTGAGAGGCAGGGTACACCCTGGACAGGTCGCCAGTCCATCACAGGGCAACACAGAGACAGAGACAAACAGGACATACAACCATTCACTCACACCTAAGGAGAATTTAGAGAAGCCAATTAACCTAACATCCATGTTTTTGGACTGTGGGAGGAAGCTGGAGTACCCAGAGAGAACCCATGCATACTCAGGGAAATCATGCAAACTCCATGCAGAAAGGCCCCGAGCCGGGAATCAAACCGAGAACCTTCTTGCTGCAAGGCAGCAGTGCTACCCACTGCACCAATGTCTTTTTCTTTTTCATTTTAATTAAGTAAAAGGATGAGCGGTCTTGAAGAAGGAAATTACAATGCAAATCGAATGATTGATTACTAATTTTATTTATGAGCCGAGTAATGCAGCCACATTCTTAAAATGAAAAAATATTTCTGGATATGCTTTTTCATTTTCAAACTTTACATTTCAAATTGAATTTCGGTATGTATTGGCTGGGGTACATTTTGAAAAATAAATCTAAAATTTCTTTTTCATTTTAATTAGGTAAAAGGATGATCTGTCTTGAAGAAAATTAAAATGCAAACAGGATTATTGATTAATAATTTCATTTTGGACTCAAACAATGCAGCCCCATTCTTAAAATGAAAAAGCATTTCAGAAAATGCCTTTTAATTTGAAATATGCTTCCATATGGCTGCTCATTGATTGGTCCTTGGTTGGTCCTTGGTTGCTCAGTGATTGGTCCTTGGTTGGTCCTTGGTTGCTCAGTGATTGGTCCTTGGTTGATCTTTCGCTGATCCTTGGTCGGTCCTCAACTAGTCCTAGATTGTGTTGGGATCCAGAGGCTTGCCCACCAGAGGGCGCCAAGGATCCCTTCCTGAGGGCTTGTGCTCACCTACAACACCTGTTTTCCATCTGCTCATCAAGAGCTCCCTACTTAAGGAGGTGGAGAGCTTCACTCCAGCGCCAGAGTGTTTGCCAGTTATGGTTAGCAAGCCTGAGCCAACCTGCCTGTCTGAATCTCTGACTCCCAGAAAACCCGAACCTGAACCTAATCTGTTTTGTCCTCTCTGCTTCCCAGGTTGAACCTGCCTGAAACCTGACACCTTGAAGAGTTTCTCTGTTGGAAACCTGTCAGTCTGATCTCTGAAGAACCCTGGAGAATCAAATCTGTCAAAGACCTGTCTGCCCGCTCTCTGAAGAACCTGAAAGAGAAACTCAAATCAGAACCCGCCAACTCTCAAACCAAGCTCTGCCTCCACCAAGCCCTCAGCCTGCCGACAGCCTCTGGACCCTCCTGGTTCCCCCTCTCTGCCGCTTTGCTCAAACTCCAGAACAGTGAACCCAGTCGTGACCAGTCCTGGATCTGATAATCCCTTGGATCAGTTCTTTATTCAACTGTGTTGTTCAATAAACCTTTGAACTTTTTACCTGTCTGATGAGTGTTCTGCATGTGGGTTAGGAACCTGAAACCAAACATGACAGATTGGTCGTTGGTTAGTACATTGCTGGTCCTTCATTGGTCCTAGGTTGATCTTTGGTTGGTCGTTGGCCTGTCCTTGACCTTAGCAGGCACTTGGCTGCTCCTTGAGTGGTCCCACTTTTTTGGCCTCTCCTTGGCAAGTCTATGACTGGTCTTTGGTTGACCCTTGGCTGGTCATTGATTGGCCCTTGGTTGGTCCCCACTTTCCTTGGATGTTCCGTGGCTAGTCCATCGCTGGTCCTTGGTTGGCCCTTGGCTGCTCCTCGATTGGTCTTTGGTTGGTCCTTGGTTGATCCTTAGCTGGTCCTTGACTAGCCCTTGGTTAGTCCATCCCTGATCCTTGGTTGATCCTTGGCTGGTCCTTTGTTGGTCCTTGGCTGGTCCTTGGTTGTTCATTGGTTGGTACTTGGCTGGTCATTGGTTGGTCCTTGGCCTTTCCTTGGCTAGTCTATGGCTGGTCCTTGGTTGTTCCTTGGGTGGTCCTTTACTACTTCATGGCTGGTCCCTGGTTGATCCATGGCTGCGCATTAATTGGTCCTTCGTTGGTCCTTGGTTGACCCTTGGCTACTCCTTGATTGGTCTTTGAGTGGTCCCCACTTTCTTTGGATGGTCTTTGGCTATTCCATTGCTGGTCTTTGATTGGTCAATGGTTGGCCCCTGGCTGGTCCTTGGTTAGTCCATCCCTGGTCCTTGGTTGATTATTGGTTGGTCCTTGATTTGTCCTTGGTTGGTCCTTGGCCTTTCCTTGTCTAGTCTATGACTGGTCCTTGGTTGGTCCTTGGCTGGTCCTTTGCTAGTCCATGACTGGTCCTTAATTAGTCCTTGGCTGGTCCTTGGTTGATCCTTGGTGGGTCCATGGCTGCTCGTTAATTGGTCCTTGATTGGTCCTTGATTGGTCCCCAATTACCTTGGATGGTCCTTGACAAGTCCTTGGTGGGTCCTTGGTTGGTCCCCACTTTCCTTGGTTGGTCTTTGGTTGGTCCATGGCTGATCCTTGGCTGGTCCTTGGCTGATCCTTGGTTGGTCCTTGGTTGATCCTTGATTGGTCTTTTGTGGGTCTTTGGTTGGTCCTTTGCTGGTCCTTTGCTAGTCCATGGCCGGTCCTTGGTTGGTCCATGGCTGCTCATTAATTGGTTCTTGGTTGACTATTGGCTACTCCTTGATTGGTCCTTGGTTAGTCCCACTTACCTTGGATGGTCCTTGGCTTGTCCATCGCTTGTCCTTGGTTGATCCATGGCAGGTCATTGATTGGTCCTTGGTTTGTCCATGGCTGGTCAATGGCTGGTCCTTGGTTGATCCTTTTTAGGTCCTTGGCCTGTCCTTGACCTTAGCAGGCACTTGGCTGCTCCTTGAGTGGTCCTTGGCTGCTCCTTAATTGATCCTTGGTTGGTCCTTGACTAGTCCATGGCTGGTCCTTGGTTGATACTTGGCTGGTCCTTGGTTGGTTCTTGGCTAGTTCTTGGTTGGTCCCCACTTTTCTTGGCTGGTCCTTAGATGGTCCTTAGCTGGTCCTTGGCTGGTCCATGGTTGGTCCTTGGTTGATCCTTGGATGATCCTAGGCTGGTCCGTGGTTGGTCATTGGTTGGTCCTTGGCCGGTCCTTGGCCTCTCCTTGGCAAGTCTATGACTGGTCTTTGGTTGACCCTTGGCTGGTCATTGATTGGCCCTTGGTTGGTCCCCACTTTCCTTGGATGTTCCGTGGCTAGTCCATCGCTGGTCCTTGGTTGGCCCTTGGCTGCTCCTCGATTGGTCTTTGGTTGGTCCTTGGTTGATCCTTAGCTGGTCCTTGACTAGCCCTTGGTTAGCCCATCCCTGATCCTTGGTTGATCCTTGGCTGGTCCTTTGTTGGTCCTTGGCTGGTCCTTGGTTGTTCATTGGTTGGTACTTGGCTGGTCATTGGTTGTTCCTTGGGTGGTCCTTTACTACTCCATGGCTGGTCCCTGGTTGATCCATGGCTGCGCATTAATTGGTCCTTCGTTGGTCCTTGGTTGACCCTTGGCTACTCCTTGATTGGTCTTTGAGTGGTCCCCACTTTCTTTGGATGGTCTTTGGCTATTCCATTGCTGGTCTTTGATTGGTCAATGGTTGGCCCCTGGCTGGTCCTTTATTGGTCCTTGGTTGATCCTTCGCTGGTCCTTGGTTAGTCCATTGCTGGTCCTTGGTTGATTATTGGTTGGTCCTTGATTTGTCCTTGGTTGGTCCTTGGCCTTTCCTTGTCTAGTCTATTACTGGTCCTTGGTTGGTCCTTGGCTGGTCCTTTGCTAGTCCATGACTGGTCCTTAATTAGTCCTTGGCTGGTCCTTGGTGGGTTCATGGCTGCTCGTTAATTGGTCCTTGATTGGTCCTTGGTTGGTCCCCACTTACCTTGGATGGTCCTTGGCTAGTCCTTGGTGGGTCCTTGGTTGGTCCCCACTTTCCTTGGTTGGTCTATGGTTGGTCCATGGCTGATCCTTGGCTGGTCCTTGGCTGATCCTTGGTTGGTCCTTGGTTGATCCTTGATTGGTCTTTTGTGGGTCTTTGGTTGGTCCTTGGCTGGTCCTTTGCTAGTCCATGGCCGGTCCTTGGTTGGTCCATAGCTGCTCGTTAATTGGTTCTTGGTTGACTATTGGCTACTCCTTGATTGGTCCTTGGTTGGTCCCCACTTACCTTGGATGGTCCTTGGCTGGTCCTTTGCTAGTCCATGACTGGTCCTTAATTAGTCCTTGGCTGGTCCTTGGTGGGTCTATGGCTGCTCGTTAATTGGTCCTTGATTGGTCCTTGGTTGGTCCCCACTTACCTTGGATGGTCCTTGGCTAGTCCTTGGTGGGTCCTTGGTTGGTCCCCACTTTCCTTGGTTGGTCTATGGTTGGTCCATGGCTGATCCTTGGCTGGTCCTTGGCTGATCCTTGGTTGGTCCTTGGTTGATCCTTGATTGGTCTTTTGTGGGTCTTTGGTTGGTCCTTGGCTGGTCCTTTGCTAGTCCATGGCCGGTCCTTGGTTGGTCCATAGCTGCTCGTTAATTGGTTCTTGGTTGACTATTGGCTACTCCTTGATTGGTCCTTGGTTGGTCCCCACTTACCTTGGATGGTCCTTGGCTTGTCCATCGCTTGTCCTTGGTTGATCCATGGCTGGTCATTGATTGGTCCTTGGTTTGTCCATGGCTGGTCAATGGCTGGTCCTTGGTTGGTCCTTGGTTGATCCTTTTTAGGTCCTTGGTTGGTCCTTGGCATTTCCTGGGCTAATCTATGACTGGTCTTTAGTTGGTCCTTGGTTGGTCCTTTGCTGGTCCATGGCTGCTCCTTAATTGGTCCATGGTTGATCCTTGGTTTTCCCCTTGACTGCTCCTTGGTTGGTCCACACTTTTCTTGGCTGGTCCATGGCTGGTCCTTGGATGGTCCTTGGCTAGTCCATGGCTGGTCCTTCGTTGGTCTATTGCCGCTCCTTGACTGGTCCTTGGCTGGTCCATGGCTGGTCAATGACTGGTCCATGACTCATCCTTGGTTGGTTCTTGGTTGGTCCCCACTCTCCTTCGTTGGTCCTTGGCTGCTCCTTGGCTAGTCCATGGCTGGTCCTAAGTTTTCCTTGGTTGGTATTTGGATGGTCCTTGGTTGGTCCTTTGCTGCTCCTTGATTGGTCCTTGGTTGCTCCTTGATTAATCCTTGGTTGGTCCTTTGATGGTCCTTGGGTGGTTCTTGTCTAGTCCATCGCTGGTCCTTGTTTGGACCTTGGCTGGTTCTTGGTTGGTCGGCGACTGGTTTCTGGTTGTTTCTTGGCAAGTTCTTGTCTGGTCCATGGCTGGTCCATGGTTAATCCTTGGCTGGTTCATGGTTAGTTTTTGGCTGGTCCTTTGTTGGTCATTGGATAATCCTTGGTTGGCCATTGGCTGGTCCTTGGTTGGTCAATGGCTGGTCCTTGGTTGGCACGTGGCTGCTCTTTGATTGGTCCTTGGCTGCTCCATGATTGATCCTTAGTTGGTCCTTGGCTGGTCCTCGGTTGGTCCTTGGTTGGTCCTCGGCTGGTCCTTGGTTGGTCCTTGGCTGGCCCATGGCTGGTGCTGGGCTGGTCCTTGGTTGGTCACTGGTTGGTCCTTGGCTGGTATTTGGCTGATGCATGGCTGGTCCTTGGCTGATGCATGGCTGGTCCTTGGATGGTCCTTGGTTGCTCCTTGGATAGTACTTGGTTGGCCGTGGTTGGTTCTTGGCTGGTCCATGGTTGGTCCATGGTTTGTCCTTGGCTGTTCCATGGTTGGTCCTTGGATGGTCCATGGCTGGTCCATGGTTTTTCCTTGGCTGGTATTTGGCTGCTCCTTGGTTGGTCCTTAGCAAGCACTTGGCTGCTCCTTGATTGGTCCTTAGCTGCTCCTTGATTGATCTTTGGTTGGTCCATGGCTGGTCCAATGCCTGTCTTGGCTGTTCCTTTGTTGTCCTTGGCTGGTCCTTGGTTGGTCCATGGCTGGTCCTAGGCCTGTCTTGGCTAGTCCTTTGTCATCCTTGGCTGGTCCTTGGTTGGTCCATAGCTTGCCCTTGGCTGCTCCTTGAATTGTCCTTGGCTGCTCCTTGGCTAGTCCATGGCTGGTCCTAAGCTTTTCCTTGGTTTGTATTTGGGTGCTCCTTGGTTGGTCCTTTGTTGGTCCTTGCTTGGTGCTTGGTTGGTGCTTGGTTGGTCCTTGACTGGTCCACGGCCGGTCCTGGGGTGGTCCTTGGTTGGTCGCTGGTTGGTCAATGGCTGGTCCTTGGTTGGCACTTGGCTGCTCTTTGATTGGTCCTTGGCTGCTCCATGATTGGTCCTTGGTTGGTCCTCGGCTGGTCCTTGGTTGGTCCTTGGCTGGTCCATGGCCTGTGCTGGGCTGGTCCTTGGTTGGTCACTGGTTGGTCCTTGGTTTGTCCCTGGCTTGTCCTTGGCTGGTGCATGGCTGGTCCTTGGATGGTCCTTGGTTGCTCATTGGATAGTACTTGGTTGGCTGTGGTTGGTTCTTGGCTGGTCCATGGTTGGTCCATGGTTTGTCCTTGGCTGTTCCATGGTTGGTCCTTGGCTGGTCCTAGACTTGTCTTGGCTACTCCTTTGTCATCCTTGGCTGGTACTTGGTTGGTCCATGGCTGGTCCTTGCTTTTCCATGGATGGTCCTTGGCTGGACATTGGTTTTTCCTTGGTTGGTCCATAGTTTGCCCTTGGCTGCTCCTTG
This sequence comes from Cyprinodon tularosa, assembly GCF_016077235.1. NCBI lineage: Eukaryota > Metazoa > Chordata > Actinopteri > Cyprinodontiformes > Cyprinodontidae > Cyprinodon > Cyprinodon tularosa. The sequence continues at coordinate 7,100 of NW_024039231.1, read as the reverse complement.
ATTTGTCCTTGGCTGCTCCTTGGCTAGTCCATGGCTGGTCCTAGGCTTTTCCTTGGTTTGTATTTGGCTGCTCCTTGGTTTTTCCTTGGCTCTTGGATCGGTCCTTTGCAAGCACTTAGGTGCTCCTTGATTGGTCTTTGGCTGCTCCTTGGCTGGTCTTTGGTTCGTCCTTGGTTGGTCCTTGCTTGGTGCTTGGTTGGTCCTTGACTAGTCCATGGCCGATACTGGGGTGGTCCTTGGTGATCCTTGGTTAGTGGCTGGTTGGTCCAGGGTTGGTCCTTGGCTGCTCCTTGGCTAGTCAATGGCTGGTCCTAGAATTTTCCTTGGTTGGTATTTGACTGATCCTTGGGTGGTTCTTGGCTAGTCCATCGCTTGTCACTGGTTGGTCCTTGGCTCGTCCTTGGGTGGTTCTTGGCTAGTCCTTGGTTGGTCCTTTGTTGGTCCTTGTTTGGTCCTTGGCTGGTTCTTGGTTGGTCCGCAACTGGTCCTTGGTTGTTTCTCTGCTAGTCCTTGGCTGGTCCATGTTTGGTCCATGGTTGGTCCTTGGCTGGTCCATGGTTGGTCCATGGCTGGTCCATGGTTGGGCCTTGACTGGTCCTTTGTTGATAATTGGATAATCCTTGGTTGGTCCTTTGTTGGTCCTTGGCTGGTACTTTGTTGATAATTGGATAATCCTTGGTTGGTCCTTGGCTGGTCCTTTGTTGATCATTGGATAATCCTTGGTTGGTCATTGGCTGCTCCTTGGCTAGTCCATGGTTGGTCCTAGGCTTTTCCTTGGTTTGTATTTGGCTGCTCCTTGGTTTGTCATTGGCTGCTCCTGGATCGGTCCTTTGCAAGAACTTAGCTGCTCCTTGATTGGTCCTTGGCTGCTCCTTGGCTGGTCCTTGGTTGGTCCTCGGTTGGTCCTTGCATGGTGCTTGGTTAGTCCTTGACTGATCCCTGGCCGGTCCTGGGGTGGTCCTTGATTGGTCCAGGGTTGGTCCTTGGCTGCTCCTTGGCTAGTCAATGGCTGGTCCTAGAGTTTGTCTTTGGTTGGTCCTTGGTTTGTCCTTGGTTGGTTCTTGGCTACTCCTTGGCTGGTCCATGGTTGGTCCTTGGATGGTCCATGGTTGGTCCTTGGTTGATCCTTGGCTGGTCCTTGGTTGGTCCTTGGTTGGTCTTTGGCTGCTCCTTTGTTGGTCCTTGGCTGCACCTTGGTTGGTCCTTAGCAAACACTTGGGTGCTCCTTGATTGGTCCTTGGCTGCTCCTTGATTGATCCTTGGTTGGTCCGTGGCTGGTCCTTGCCTGGTTTTTTTGTTGACCCTTGGTTGGTCCATGGGTAGTCCATGGCTGGTCCTTGCTTTTCCTTCGATGGTCCTTGGCTGGACCTTGGTTTTTCCCTGGATGGTCCTTAGCTTGCCCTTGGCTGTTGCTTGATTGGTCCTTGGCTGGTCCACAGATGGTCCTGTGTTGGTCCATGGTTGGTCCTTGGTTGGTCCTTGGCTGCTCCTTGGGTGGTCCTTAGCAAGCACTTGGCTGCTCCTGGATTGGTCCTTGGCTGCTCCATTATTGATCCTACATTGCACCATGGCTGGTCCTTTGTTGGTTATTAGCTGGTCCTTGGTTGGTCCATAGTCCATGGCTGGTTCTTGCTTTTCCTTGGATGGTCCTTGGTTGGACTTTGGTTTTTCCTTGGTTTGTCCTTAGTACGCACTTGGCTGCTCCTTGTTTGGTCCTTGGCTCGTCCATGGTTGGTCCTTGAATGGTCCATGGTTGGTCCTTGGCTGCTCCTTGGTTTGTCTTTAGTAAGCACTTGGCTGCTCCTTGGTTTGTCCTTAGTAAGCACTTGGCTGCTCCTTGATTGGTCCATGGCTGGTCCTCTGATGGTCCTTGGCTGGTCCTTGGTTAGTTCATGGCTGGATCTTGCTTTTCCTCTGATGGTCCTTGGCTGGACCTTGTTTTTTCTTTGGTTGGTCCTTAGCATCCCCTTGGCTGCTCCTTAATTGGTCCATGGTTGGTCCCCACTTACCTTGGATGGTCCTTAGCTAATCCTTGGTTGGTCCTTGGTTGACCCTTGTTTGCTCTTTGATTGGCCCTTGGTTGGTCCCAACTTTCCTTGGTTGGTCTTTTGTTAGTCTTTGGCTGGTCCATGGCTGATCCTTGGCTGATCCTTGGATGATCCTTGGATGATCCTGGATTCTCCCTTGGTTGGTCTCCACTTTCCTTGGTTGGTCTTTGATTGGTCCTTGGCTGGTCCATGGCTGATCCTTGGCAGGTCCTTGGCTGATCTTTGGTTGATCTTTGGTTGATCCTTGATTGGTCCGTTGTTGGTCCTTGGTTGGTCCCTGGCCTTTCCTTGGCTAGTCTATGACTGGTCTTTGGATGGTCTATGGCCGGTCCTTGGTTAGTCCATGGCTGGTCCTTGCTTTTCCTCTGATGGTCCTTGGCTGGACCTTGTTTTTTCTTTGGTTGGTCCTTAGCTTGCTCTTGACTGCTACTTGATTGGTCCTTGGGTGCACCTCAATTGGTCCTTGGGTGGTCCATGGCCGGTCCAGGGCTTGTCCATTGTTGGTCCTTGGTTGGTCCTTGGCTAGTCCTTGGCTGGTGCATGGTTGGTCTTTGGTTTGTCCCTGGCTTGTCCTTGGCTGATTCTTGGCTGGTGCATGGCTGCTCCTTGGCTAGTCCTTGGTTAGTCGTGGGTGGTACTTGGCTGGTCCATGGCTGGTCCTTGGTTGGTCCTTAGTTTGCCCTTGGCTGCCTTGATTGTTCCTTGACTGCTCCTTGATTGATCCTTGGTTGGTCCATGGCTGGTCCTTGCCTGGTTTTTTGTTGACCCTTGGTTGGTCCATGGGTAGTCCATGGCTATTCCTTGGATGGTCCTTGGCTGGACCTCGGTTTTTCCCTGGATGGTCCTTAGCTTGCCCTTGGCTGTTGCTTTATTGGTCCTTGTCTGCTTCTTGGGTGGTCCTTAGCAAGCTCTTGGCTGCACCTTGATTGGTCCTTGGTGGCTCCTTGATTGGTCAGTGGCTGCTCCTCGGTTGGTCCTTGGGTGGTTCTTGGCTAGTCCATCGTTAGTCCTTGGGTGGTTCTTGGCTAGTCCATGGCTGCTTGTTAATTGGTCCTTGATTTGTCCTCAGGTGACCATTGGCTACTCCTGGATTGGTCCTTGGATGGTCCCCACTTACCTTGGATGGTCCTTGGCTAGTGCTTGGTGTGTCCTTGATTGGTCCTTGTTCAGTCCTTGGCGGGTCCTTGGCTAGTCTATGACCGGTCTTTGAGTGGTCCATGGCTGCTCCTGAATTGGTCCTTGGTTGGTCCCCACTTACCTTGGATGGTCCTTAGCTAATCCTTGGCGGGTCCTTGGTTGCTCCTTGGTTGACCCTTGTTTGTTCTTTGATTAGCCCTTGGTTGGTCCCCACTTTCCTTGGTTGGTCTTTGGTTGGTCTTTGGCTGGTCCATGGCTGATCCTCGGCTGGTCCTTGGCTGATCCTTGGTTGATCCTTGATTTTCCCTTGGTGGGTACCCACTTTCCTTGATTGGTCTTCGATTGGTCCTTGGCTGGTCCATGGCTGATCCTTGGCAGGTCCTTGGCTGATCTTTGGTTGATCCTTGATTGGTCTGTTGTTGGTCCTTGGTTGGTCCCTGGCCTTTCCTTGGCTAGCCTATGACTGGTCTTTCGTTGGTCTATGGCCGGTCCATGGCTGGTCCTTGGTTTGTCCTAGGCTGCTCCTTGGTTGGTCCTTGGCTGCTCCTTAGTTGGTACTTGGTTGGTCCTTAGTAAGATCCTGGCTGCTCCTTGGTTGGTCCTTGGCTGCTCCTTGGTTTGTCCTTTGCAAGCACTTGGCTGCTTCTTGGTTGGTCCTTGACTGCTCCATGGTTGGTCCTTTGCGGGTCCATGGTTGGTCCTTGGCTGGTCCATGGTTGGTCCTTGGCTGCTCCTTGGTTCGTCCTTAGTAAGCACTTGGCTGCTCCTTGGTTGATTCTTAACTGCTCCTTGGTTTGTCCTTAGCAAGCACTTGGCTGCTCCTTGGTTGGTACCTTGCTGGTCCATGGTTGGTACCTTGCTGGTCCATGGTTGGTCCTTGGCTGGTCCATGGTTGGTCCTTGCCTGGTCCATGGTTGGTCCTTGGCTGGTCCATGGTTGGTCCTTGGCTGGTCCATGGTTGGTCCTTGGCTGCTTCTTGGTTTGTCCTTAGCAAGCACTTGGCTGCTCCTTGGTTTGTCCTTGACTGCTCCATGGTTGGTCCTTGGCGGGTCCATGGTTGGTCCTTGGCTGGTCCATGGTTGGTCCTTGGCTGGTCCATGGTTGGTCCTTGGCTGGTCCATGGTTGGTCCTTGGCTGGTCCATGGTTGGTCCTAGGCTGGTCCATGGTTGATTCTAGGCTGGTCCATGGTTGGTCCTTGAATGGACCTTGGGTGGTCCACGGCCGGTCCTGGGCTTGTCCGTGGCTGGTCCTTTGTTGGTCCTTGGTTAGTCCATGGCTAGATCTTACTTTTTCTCTTATGGTCCTTGGCTGGACCTTGCTTTTTCTTTGGTTGGTCCTTGGCTTCCCCTTGGCTGCTCCTTGATTGGTCCTTGGGTGGTCCACGGCCGGTCCTAGGCTTGTCCATGGTTGGTCCTTGGCTGCTCTTTGGTTGGTCCTTAGCAAGCACTTGGCTGCACTTTTATTGGTCCTTGACTGGTCCCCATTTTACTTTTTGTTGGTCTGTGGTTGGTCACTGGCTGGTCCATGGTTGGTCCTTGCCTGGTCCATGATTGGTCCTTGCCTGGTCCATGGGTGGTCCTTGAATGGTCCATGGTTGGTCCTTGGCTGCTCCTTCGTTTGTCTTTAGTAAGCACTTGGCTGCTCCTTGGTTGGTCCTTAGGAAGCACTTGGCTGCTCCTTGGTTGGTCCTTGGCTGCTCCTTGGTTTGTCCTTAGCAAGCACTTGTCTGCTCCTTTGTTTCTCCTTAGCAAGCACTTGGCTGCTCCTTGGTTGGTCCTTGGCTGGTCCATGGTTGGTCCTTGGCTGGTGCATGGTTGGTCCTTGGCTGCTGCTTGGTTTGTCCTTAGTACGCACTTGGCTGCTCCTTGGTTGGTCCTTGGCTGGTCCTTGCTGGTCCATGGTTGGTCCTTGCCTGGTCCATGGTTGGTCCTTGAATGGTCCATGGTTGGTCCTTGGCTGGTCCATGGTTGGTCCTTGCCTGGTCCATGGTTGGTCCTTGAATGGTCCATGGTTGGTCCTTGCCTGGTCCATGATTGGTCCTTGCCTGGTCCTTGCCTGGTCCATGGTTTGTCCTTGACTGCTCCATGGTTGGTCCTTGGCGGGTCCATGGTTGGTCCTTGGCTGGTCCATGGTTGGTCCTTGCCTGGTCCATGGTTGATCCTAGGCTGGTCCATGGTTGATTCTAGGCTGGTCCATGGTTGGTCCTTGAATGGACCTTGGGTGGTCCACGGCCGGTCCTGGGGTTGTCCGTGGCTGGTCCTTTGTTGGTCCTTGGTTAGTCCATGGCTAGATCTTACTTTTTCTCTTATGGTCCTTGGCTGGACCTTGTTTTTTCTTTGGTTGGTCCTTGGCTTCCCCTTGGCTGCTCCTTGATTGGTCCTTGGGTGGTCCACGGCCGGTCCTAGGCTTGTACATGGTTGGTCCTTGGCTGCTCTTTGGTTGGTCCTTAGCAAGCACTTGGCTGCACTTTTATTGGTCCTTGACTGGTCCCCATTTTACTTTTTGTTGGTCTGTGGTTGGTCGCTGGCTGGTCCATGGTTGGTCCTTGCCTGGTCCTTGCCTGGTCCATGATTGGTCCTTGCCTGGTCCTTGGCTGGTCCATGGTTGGTCTTTGGTTGGTCCATGGTTGGTCCTTGGCTGCTCCTTGGTTTGTCCTTAGTAAGCACTTGGCTGCTCCTTGGTTGGTCCTTAGCAAGCACTTGGCTGCTCCTTGGTTGGTCCTTGGCTGCTCCTTGGTTTGTCCTTAGCAAGCACTTGGCTGCTCCTTGGTTGATCCTTGGCTGCTCCTTGGTTGGTCCTTGGCTGCTCCTTGGTTTGTCCTTGGCTGCTCCTTGGTTTGTCCTTAGCAAGCACTTGGCTGCTCCTTGGTTGGTCCTTGGCTGGTCCATGGTTGGTCCTTGAATGGTCCATGGTTGGTCCTTGAATGGTCCATGGTTGGTCCTTGGCTGCTCTTTGGTTTGTCTTTAGTAAGCACTTGGCTGCTCCTTGGTTTGTCTTTAGTAAGCACTTGGCTGCTCCTTGGTTTGTCCTTAGTAAGCACTTGGCTGCTCCTTGATTGGTCCTTGGCTGGTCCTTGGTTAGTTCATGGCTGGATCTTGCTTTTCCTCTGATGGTCCTTGGCTGGACCTTGGTTAGTTCATGGCTGGATCTTGCTTTTCCTCTGATGGTCCTTGGCTGGACCTTGTTTTTTCTTTGGTTGGTCCTTAGCATCCCCTTGGCTGCTCCTTAATTGGTCCATGGTTGGTCCCCACTTACCTTGGATGGTCCGTAGCTAATCCTTGGTTGGTCCTTGGTTGCTCCTTGGTTGACCCTTGTTTGCTCTTTGATTGGCCCTTGGTTGGTCCCAACTTTCCTTGGTTGGTCTTTTGTTAGTCTTTGGCTGGTCCATGGCTGATCCTCGGCTGGTCCTTGGCTGATCCTTGATTCTCCCTTGGTTGGTCCCCACTTTCCTTGGTTGGTCTTTGGTTGGTCCATGGCTGGTTCTTGGTTGGTCCGTGACTTGTACTTGGTTGGTTCTTGGCTAGTCCTTGGCTGCTCCTTGATTTGTCCTTAGCAAGCACTTGACTGCTCCATGGTTGGTCCTTGGCTGGTCCATGGTTGGTCCTTGGCTGGTCCATGGTTGGTCCTTGGCTGGTCCATGGTTGGTCCTTGGCTGCTCCTTGGTTTGTCCTTAGTAAGCACTTGGCTGCTCCTTGGTTTGTCCTTAGCAAGCACTTGGCTGCTCCTTGGTTGGTCCTTGGCTGCTCCATGGTTGGTCCTTGGCTGGTCCATGGTTGGTCCTTGGCTGGTCCATGGTTGGTCCTTGGCTGCTTCTTGGTTTGTCCTTAGTAAGCACTTGGCTGCTGATTGGTTGATTCTTGGCTGTCCTTGTGGTTTTGTCCTTAGCCAAGGCCTGGTGCTCCTTGGTCCATGGT